>NC_054756.1:8341511-8668011 GCF_018143015.1 Lytechinus variegatus | reverse complement strand
TGGCTTTCCTCTGTGAAAAAGTACATTTATGAGAGGTCTTTCTTTTTCAGACTTTTTTCCAACACTCTTCAGTATTTTTCATATTTTTTTTTGTGACCACTCACAAAAAAGCATGTTGGAGGATATCAATTGTAGTTTCTTCACCATTCTTTACATTCTATTTTATAGGTGGCAATATTTTGGTTCAGTAGAGGGCCTTGTGAGGCTGTACCCAGGCCGAGAGTGGGACACCAACTTTGTAGGGTTCTACAACGACTACGACCCTAGAGTCAGGCCATGGTACATAGCAGCCACCAGCGGACCGAAAGATGTTGTCATTGTACTAGACTGCAGGTAAGAACTAACAGTCCATCAAGCCTTCTTAGTTGCTTCAGTCACACTGGCGTAAATGGCTCCAGACCAAGACAAGCTACAATGTTATTTCCAATGTTGGAAAAGGACATACATGTGTTAGTGTGACAAGGGCCCCTATTCTGAAGTCGGATTTAGCCATTTTGTGTACGCTGTATGCTTCGTATATGTTCTATGTGCTCTTTCCTAATTATTTAATGGTAAAGACGTCTGTCGCACTATACTTTCCTGACAGTTAAGAGAGAGATTGAACTGTTACAGTACATTGTACCTCTACTTTTAGAGATTTATGTCACCATTGGCTATCCGTACATGTGCATGTACACCACAGCTGTAGACCCGAGTTTTAATTAAGCCTGACTTCAGAATATGTGTCTAACATTTGAGACCACCAACTTTTAGCATGCTTCAATGAGAAATGTACTTTCAATCATTGTCAACCATTATTAGAATTTAGAGAAGCTAGTATATCACGGAAAGTATGGGGTAGATGCTAGTTTGCATAATATATCACCAAATTGAAACTTTGACATCTGTAACTCAATCTCTGAATACTTTGATGGATTTTTGGAAAATATTCACCAATATTTTTCTATATTTTCCTGTTTTATTATGAAATCAAGTATTGTTATGGTACAGTTTTTGTGTTTACATTGTTCCCTTGCCTCACATGTTTTTCCCTTTTTCTTGTTTTTTTTCCAGCTACTCTATGAAAGGAGAAAAGTTCAAGATTGCCACCGAAGTAGTTAAGACTGTTCTTGATACGCTGACCAAACAGGATTATGTCAACATCATCTGTGCTCGGGCTAGCCACTGGGATGGAGAGGGAAAGTGAGTCAAGCAAACTTACTCCATCAGAGAAACCCTTCATGATATGACCAACTAGACGCAGCACATAATGTTAATTTCTTGAATTTTTTTGAATAATTTTCCTAAAAAAATATGTTTGGAATGTTTATGAAAAAGACACAGTTTTCAAGTTTTCTAATAGCATAATAATTATAAAATTATGAAAATATTAGTAGTAGTAGTAGATCCAGAGTCAGAATTTTATGGGGAGCGTCCTTGCACCTTTCACCACCCCCCTTGATCTGTGCCTGCATTATCAGAATATTATCAATTTGTATGATGATTATATTTGTACATGTATTATGCAAAGAAGAGATTTAATCATGACATTATTCAGTTTTCAACCAAAATTAGAGTTCTACTATCATAACAGGAAATGAATTTGCCATTTTATCTTTGATATTTAGGTGGTATTATTACAGAACCGAAGTCCAGAGCTGTAAGAATGATACGCTGGTCCCTGCCACCACAGCTCATCGTAAAGACCTGTATTCAAAGACTATTAATCTTGTCCCTGGTGGGACCAGCGAACTCAAGTGAGTTGAACTCTGAAAGGGTTTCATTTTTACATAACAGAGATAACAACTGGGGACTTTAATTCAGCTCAGATTTCTAAAAGTGTTATTGTTAACAAATGTCTTTAGTATTACGAGACAAAGGAATGGCAAAGCACCCTATTGGTAACACACAGTGGGCTATTTCTAACATCTTTTGTCTGCCCAGAACATGCTGTTGGGGAGGGGTTGCATCAGGACCCAATCTCACAACGAGTTGCGATTGATCCAATCAATCACAACTATGGACGGCCAGCAACGTCAAAATCTAAAATGCAAATTTGTTTGAAATGTTTTCTAGATATGATGTTTATTCGTAAATTATTGTTTTCTTGACAATTTACAAAGGACGTTTTGCAAATTTCCTGTAGAAAAAAATATGACACTGATGGATTTCCACAGAGTTATGATTGATTGGATCAATCGTAACTCTTTAAAGACGGGACCCTGCTTTATTTGTTTTTCCCGGGGCCTGTTGCGATAGAGTTACATTTTAACGCAAGTCAAAATATCAAGCGTAATCCCCGAAAACAGGTTTCATTGGTTGTAAATCAAGTTTTGCAAGATTTTTTAGTTGCGTTTGATCACAACTCTTTCTGCAACGTGCCCCAGAACGTAAATAATTTGTATTTGTAATCAACTATTGAATTTTAAAATTAAGAAAATAAAAAATAGATGATTCACTAATATTTTTTGTCATTAGACATGGCTTTCAGAAAGCATTCCAGCTGCTTGGTAGTAGATCGCGAACAGGATGTCAAGCTCTCATTATCCTGGTGACTGATGGGAAGGATACGGACGGAGAACACGTCAGATGTGGGCCAGGTAACAAAGGATTTGATTTGAAATCATGATATTTCAATAATAAAAACGAGGAAACGTTTCTTAGTTGATTTGAAAAAAAAAATTTTGTATTTCCTATGGGGCAAAAGGACCTTTCTAACAAGATTTTCATATTCCTGTCTTTCATTAGTGTAGCGCAATATTAATGATGGTGATCATGTCAATCGTCATGATCCCGATGATGACGACGATGATCAAGTACAATCATGGTGACTGTGATACTGTAATATGTTACATTGCAGCATGGTGATTATGATATTGATACACTCGATTGATTAATTATAATTATTATGACCATAATCTTAATCACCATCATCATAATAATCGTCATCACCTTGACCTTGCATTGTGTATGATCATGTGAATAGAAAACAGTCCACCTTATTCTTCCTCACAACAATTTTTTTTCTGGTTACTAATCATTCTTATTGTTATTGTATTCATGTTAATATTATTTTACCACATTATTTTGTAAACCAAGAGGCAGTTTTTACTTGCACGGTGCACATTCACTTTGAATGTATATAAGTGAAATTTCAAATTACTTCACCATGGCAACCAGCACTGATACACAGAATGTTTCATCCGGGATAGCTTTGAAGCTGCTGAAAAGGATTGCGATTCAAGGTTCAAGATTAAAACCCATTGGCCCATATTATGATAGCAGGTTTAACTTAATCTCATGTTTAAAGTTGTGGTTTAAGTATGGATAGCCAATTGTTACATAGATCACTATACAGTAGAGATATCATACATGTACTTCAGCTCACTTGGCTCTCAAATAATTCATGATTGTGTAGGAAGTATTAATACATGTAGATGATTGTCTTCACCATCGATGAATCAGGAAAGAGCACAGTAAACACAAGAAACATACAACTTAATAATGATTTTGATACTTTTGGCTTCCCATACTTAAACTACAACTTTAAACCTGAGTTTATTAAGTTAAACCTGACTTCAGAATGGGCCATTGAATTGTTTGTATTCAGGTTACTACACCCGAAGTGGTTTTGTACCAGGACCTATCTGCAAGTACCAATGGGAGAAAGTCTGGGATGAGGTTGCTATGGACAACAATAAAGCTAACCCTAGAGTGAGTGAAATCAACCTTGTTAAAAGTCAGAACCTTATCTTTCGGGCGGGAATCCCGCAAGCAAGCCGCTACTCATTACCTATTCGCACACTTCAAGATCCATAGACAAAACAATGAGGATGTCGGAAAGCTGCTATGAAAAGACACATAGTGCCTTTAAAATGAGGTGCCTGCTAAAAAAATGCAGCACAGATTTTGGCAAGGTGTTCCTAAATTGAAAATAACCATCTTGATTATGACCTTGTCTAACTTAGGCTAATGCATCATGAAGCATCAGTTTCATGATCATCAGTTTTCTAAACTTGATTTTGAAAGTCAATCTCAAACAACACACTTGAAAATTCAACTAAATTTTTTCACTTGTTGAAAAAAAAAGTTGGACATTTTGAGTAGTTTCATAAATTGATGCGAGTTTGGTTAATTCCATGAAAACCAGATGCAAAACATGAGATCAGTGATGAATATTACGTGTATATTTATTGTGTGCAGATAAACTAAATGGTTAATAGATGAACTAGGGTGTTTCACCGTCGTTAAGGTATAAATATCGTTTGATAATTTTCAGTTGCGTTTAGCATATCCAGAGCTTCCAACTTGTACTTTTCACTAGTACTTTTTTGTACTGGAAAACAAGAAAATACAGATGGCTTCTTCCAAGATGATGATTTCAATGATGATGAGGTTCAATTTTATGTGTTGTCGAAAGGTATTTCTTTGAAAATACTGATGTTGTCAACAAAATACAGATTTTCAGCTTCTGAAATAGTGAAATTTTCTTGTTCAAGTTGGCAGCTCCTTATCAGTGTACATAACTCTTTATAAAACAACCTCTTGGTCTGTTACACTATTTAAGCAATTTTCCATCGATTCTCTCCTGTCTGCTTTCATCAAGGCAAGAATTTTCAGCTACCTTACCAAAGACGATGGGGAGGAGTTTCCAGGGAAGCTGGCCTGCGATCACCGTGGCAACATGAGGAAGCTGGAGAACGGGGAGGACCTCATCTCTCAGATGGAAGACTATTTCAAGTTCCTGTCCAACAATTCTCTGAATACAGATGGCCTCTGGACAGCACCTTACCTAGACTCCTGGGGGCTGGGCTTAATGGTGACCATTGCCATTCCTGCAATTAGTCAAGTTACTGGAAGGTAAGAACTGTTGATAAAGAAAGAATCAGAACCTCTATTAGCAAATATTGAAGACAGGGGGCTGAATCAGCCCCCTCCCTTTTATGATCTTGGCCGTCGATCACAACGAAAATTGGCACACACGTTACCCATAATGGCGTAATCTACAAAACTATATGACCAAATTTTGCAAAAAATCTCATTGCCAAAAAATTTTCTACATGAAATTTATGCGTAAAATCAAAAGCTTGCTCTAAATCCCTAAAATGCTAATTTTGGTTCACAGACTCTTTTTAGGAATCTTATCAAATGTACTTAAAAAAAATTCAGCATCACATTTATTTTCTTATGTAATTTATTGTTTTCAAAAATTCTTGTTCATTTTTTTTACTTTTTGTTTTGTATTGTTTTTCAATGGAAATTGTCAAGGCCCTTATTTTGACCATAAACAAGAAGAAATTTATTTGATTTTAATCAATAAAAGGAAAAGTACAATGTAATGATACATTTATGAATTTTCAGCTAAAAACACTATTTGCATTGTACATGTATTCTTGTTTTTGAGCAATTTCGGGTCTGCATGCACGTACAAAATGTTGCGTTATTTTAGAACCGCGTACCAGGGGTTCACAGGTTTGGCCAGCAGATTTATCACAAAAAGTAACTTTAGTTTAGAGTCTTTGAACTCTGCGATGAGGTAAATGAATGAGTAAACTACTAGTGGAGCGGGTATGTGACAAAAAATGGCCATGATGCTCGGATCTGGCAGAAATTGTGAAATTTGGCATACAGGGGTATTTTTGGGCGCTGATTTCAAAAATTGCCGGCCCCAAGCGTTTACTTTCTTTAGAGAGGAAGTTCTACTGTAAAGGACAACAAAGAACCTTTCAATTGTGTTCATGTCATCATTTTAGATTGGTGGTGATTTTTTTACCTGACTGCTAAGAAAGCATGAATGCTTGTAAGCAAGCAACCAGAGGACCGACGGCTTAAGGTCCTCTCCGAAGGACCTGGTACTGAGGATTAATGCCTTACCAAAGGGCACTAGCGCACCAAGTGGGAATCAAACCTGTTACTTCAAATGGTGCATTCGAGAGATGATTGAAGACCTCACCTAAGTTTGGCATGGTATTCCATACATCCCACACAGTCATTGGGCCCTTGAAGTCTGTGATCCTTTTTGAAGACTCTCTGCTCTTCCTTCTGTTGTTATATCTGCATTAGTGATCACTCTCTTCCAAATGCTTCCTTCCAAGAAGTCACCGATCACTTTCAACAAGACCATCTCTTATGTGAAGTCCTCCCATCATCACCACAAACTTGTCTCCACCGCATACATTTGGCAATGCCCGCTGAATCTTCTTAGCAATAGCATAGAGGGTTTGGTCTACAGTGAGAACAGGAACTTGCCCAGGATTCAGTAGTTCTGTTGCCTGCTTGATGAGAGTTCATCCCGTGTTTCACCATCTCTAATGTGTGGGCACTCTCTCGGAACATAGGTAACAGTCCTGTAATAGCAGGTGGTGGAGGAACTACATCCTGTGAATTTGCCATGTAGGCTGACCAGGATATGTCCTTTTCACTCTCGAGACCTCCATTCTCCCGCAGTTTGTGTACAATGGAAAGCCACTGACTGTCCTTGTCCTCTGTTCTTGTGGAAACAGTTGGAGTTGACTGATGCTTAGGTTTTCTTGGAATGGGACTAAAAGTGCAGCATGATGATTTCACTTTTCATTGTAAGAATTCAAAGGGCAAGCACACTAGTGCAGGCATTTGATATTTGGTGTCTATAAAACCATTACTGTTAACAAGAGCCCCCCCCCCATTGCACCAATCATAAGTGTCAATTTGCCTTTAAACTAGCGCATATTGAAATTCGAGATATGAAATCTGAACACTGTCTGAGTGGTAGTTTTGAAACTGGCACTTCACATAACTTTACATATTTCTGAATTAAATCATCGACAAGAAAACAAAACCAAGTAAAGATGTCAAATTCCTGATTACGTTAAGCATTCATCCAATGGAATTATTAAAATTACAGTCATCCAAGATTTCATTGTAGTATCTGCTCACCTGCAAAATAACACTTCATTTTGTTTTGCTGGAAAGTAGCTGGCAAAGACCTTCAATATCATCCCCATAGGCTACACCAAATCTGAACAAGGGCAATAAAAGAGGAATCAAAGGGCTGCATGCACTACCACACTTGGTTATGAATAAGAACTAATATGAAAAATAATAAAATTTACCTATGATGGATTAGAAACTATTAAAACTTGTATAGACATGAATAGGCTTTACCAGAAAAAAAACGTATTGGCATAAAGAAGAAAAATTCTCAGGCTATTTGTATAAAAATACCATATATAAAATCTTAGTAATTTAGGAGAATTAGAAAAGCTGATAAATATCCTAGGAAGAGATTCCTTGAATGCTTGAGTTTGATCAGATTATAGCGGTGCTAAAGCCAGGGTAATAATAGTATCATCATCATAATTATATATTCAAATGTGTAATAATAAAGCAACATTTCAGAACACATTTTATGACCCTGATTCTGCAAACATACCGTTGAATGAATTGAAAAAAAATGATACAGGAAAAGATAAGTTCGTTCAGTGCTCATCCACGATTAGATTGATCGATCACATATTAATTACTACCGATATAAAGAATACCCTATTTTGATATGATATTAGAAATCTATGATCTCAAGACATTGTAAATATTATTTCAAATTTTTAGTGTCTATTTTAGTCTATTTAAAAAAGATTTGCTGTATCCTTTATCCTAAGAGATGCGTTGGTCATGAATATAGTCGTGAAATGTCTTTTAATTCATATGGTCTGATAGAGTAGACTAGCTTTCTAAGATGAATAGAAAAGTGAAATTATGATGACAGGTTATATATTATTAAGAATACTACTTCTAAGCAATATTTTAGTCAAGTAATTGAATAAATGGCATGATTTATAAAGTTATTATAGAAGAATTACATTTTTTATTCAAAAAATTGGTGAGAAAACTTGATGAGAATCCGTCCCTTATCATTCATACTCTAAGAAAAACAAGAGAAAACAATATTTCATGGCGGCCATCTTGGATTTCAAAATGGCGTCCGAACCGATGGTCATGTCGCTTGGGGCCGGCAATTTTTTTAATCTGCACCCAAAATTAGCCCTGTATGCCAAATTACAATGCCATAGCTCAAATAGAATTAGTATTAACAAGAAAAAACAACTTATTATGGGGGCCATTTTGGAATTCAAGATGGCCGCATCACAAAATACCTCTACCTGACGATTTTCAGAGCCACGAATGGAGTAGAACTGGAAATATCAAGAGAAAATGAGATCCATGGTGGCCATCGATGGCGGCCATCTTGGATTTCAAAATGGCGGCTGACCCAATGGTCAGATCGCTTGGGCCGGCAATTTCTTAAATCAGCGCCCAAAATACCCCTGTATGCCAAATTTCACACTTTCTGCCAGATTCAAGCATCTTTTTACATACATTATCTACTAGACTATACTGCAAACATCGAAGTGGCATGTAAAAAATGTTGGACAAAATGTTCTGTTGTTTTTTTGTTGTAAAAAAAATCATGATTTTTGCAAATTTGATTCAGAGAAAAATCTACTTTAGATATGAAACAACTGTGGACTTTTATTACCCTGAAAGGATTTTTTTTAAATGGGGGGGTGTGTGGATATTAACTTAAGAACAGTTTAATCTCATGTATCTGGACATGTCGAGACAGGCGCACATCCAGATAAGGGATTTGTTGGATACTGGAGAGTTATTGCAATTATACAAATACATGCAGCTGCCTGCGAATGACTTGATGCGAATCTCGTCATATTGATGGCTGTGGACAGTTGTCAATCATTAATGGCACTCCATTTTTATTTCAAAGCTCATCTTAGTCTTGCCTTGTTTACCTTTTCCTCTTACATACTATCAGCGTCATTGGGGTCGTTGGTATCGATGCTACACTAGATGAGATTGAAAACTTGATCGTCAACGAGCAATGGGGATCCGTTTATGCTTTCTTGATCGACAACGAAGGTCAGACCATCTTCCATCCATTGCTCAAACCAAGCAAAGCGGTAAATACATATTTCTTATTCAGTCCTGATGATGACCTGCGGGGGACCCTTTCATAATACAAATAGTTATGGTTGATAAATATTTGTTATAAGCTACTGAAATCTTTGTATCTGATTGTCTTGTATCAAAATAGTAATCAAACATACTCTGTTTCATCAAATTCTCTCCTGTAGTTATCAGCACATTTTTGTTTAATCCTGTACAATCTATGAAAATTTACAGTTATCATTATTGGAAGTTACTTAGAATGCAGAAATGAAAAATATATCAAAGTTAGGTTAATATTTTTTTGAAAAATGCAATAAATTATTGGTTTAAGATGATGATCTATATATGAAATTGTAGAAATTAGTAACTATATATCATATGAAAATAATATCCATGAGAGAAAATATTAAAAAAAACATCTGAGTTGTTAACCAAACTAAATAAGTTAATCTGTGTGTTTGGCAAAATACGGGGGGAATTCCCAAGGAGAGTAAGGGAAATTCCCAAGATTAGTTCACAAACATCAACATTAAAGCTGTGAGGGTTTTGATCAACTTCTGTTCACATGTAACTATGCTCTCTACCGATCTTACTATATTCTGACTTCACAGCTAGTGGACGACCCTATCTTCATTAACATTGCCAAGCTGGAACAACCTGAGGGGAAGCCAGAGTCTTTTAGTATCATTGAGAAAGAGATGAGAAGAGGAATGAGTGGCTTTCTTTACATTCCTGATGCTATTCGGGGAATCCCCAAGGTTAGTATGACATCATTATAAAGATGTTCTATTAATTGCTTCTATATTTAGGATACTTTTGCTCAGTATAGCAGTTGTGACAAAATTGAAAATTGATGATTTAGCAAACTTTGAGTTATGATAATGGTGATGATGATGATGTTGATGATGGTGATGATGGTGATGATCGTGATGATGATGAAGATGATGATGATGATGATGAAGATGGGGACAATGATGATGACTCGTACTTATGATGACGCTGTCTACCAAATGTTAAATTTTAGTAGATAAGTTTATTTTCTCTGCATTGATCTGGACAGGGTGATTTTGCTGATGGTGTGAAGACTTTGCAGCAGCCAGCAACATATTACTACACCTCACTAAACCAATCCGTTTATTCTTTTGCCTTCAATCTTGCCGATACAGATAAGGTAATTAACACACAAATTTTGAAATTTCATCTATTATGTATTTTATGAAAATTCCCCCAAACCAGTCCCTCTCCCAGTAGTTTTAGTTTCCTCAAATTATTTCAGGTGCAGGATCTCAGGGAGAGTTGTTCCAATTTGATGAATTCTTAAATTTGTGTCAGTTATCACCACATATGAATAGAACTTCCCAGAGGAAATAATGATGATATACCATACTTGCATGTATAGCACTTATCACATTATCATCAAACTTTTCTATATGCTCCTCAGGGCTTTTGGATATTATTACCCTGGTTTTATCCTGGCAAGAATTATACAATGCAAAGTCATTTCAAAGAATTTATAATAATGATGATAAATAATATGTACATTTGTAATGCACTGGTATCCATCATGAGACAATGCTTATGTTAGAGTAAAGGAAACAAAAGGAAAAGGAGAAATGTTAATTCCTACCAGGTTTCCTATTTATGTACCTCACCAGGGATGAGTGCAGCACAATGTGGATAAAGTTCTTCCTGTACATAATAGCACCATGGCAGGGATTTGACCCCTGTCCCTCTGATTGACAGGCAAAATTCAGTACCACTAGACCACAATATCTAATTATTAAATGTGGAATATACAGAGATATGTTTTATTTACGATCATTATACTATACAGCTGTTATAACTTTTTTTATGTATGTGTGTTTATAGAGTTTCAGACGTCTAGAAGAGCCCCCTGATCGAGAGCGATACAACAAAAGCTACTTTAACCTCCTCATTGAATACAACAGCACACTGGCAAGGAAAGAATTACCAGGTAATCTTCTCTCATAAACATTTCATTTTATTGAACAAGGAATGTTAACCCCTACCATGCCATGCACTTTACATTGCACTAGACCGGCAGCACCTGTGTGTTCCACTAGTCTGCAGGCACAGACCCTGATTAAAACTTTGATCAGCAAGTGTGTCTTCGCGCAAAGACTAGCAAATACAAAGTTTGGGCCTTCGGTACACAAGGCATGAGTAGGCTGCACATTCAGACCCTTAACTCGAGTGAAGGGTTTGCACAGCAGACTAGTGTTTGACTGCCCGTGAAACTGACAACCCCAATTACAAGCTTGACACTGACAGATAGGCCTAGGAGGTAGACATGGTATAATTATAGATTGGTTAACACCTGTGTTTCTCTACTTAATTTTCAGTTAGGTTCTATACAATCATGTATATGTGCTTTTTTTCTGGTATCTACTTGAAGGCTCACTTTTGTTACCTCATAAAGAATTGTATATATATATATAAACTCCTCAAAAAAGTTTTAAATTTCAGTTTGATCGATGATCCCTCCTCAGATTTAGTAAATATTAATGTGTAATTAATATCAATGAATAGATCATTTAATTCTCTTTAAAATGATACCCTATATGATATGGTTATGGTCCACATGGAGGTACAGTGCCTTGAAATGTAGGGCAAGGTCAAAATTCAAAAGTTGCAAGTTTGTTTTCATGCACATCAACATTAACATGGAATCAAACACTCCTCTGCACAATTTGCTTATCAATTTCTGTTTACTTTGATCCAATCTGTAGGAGCGTTTGAAGAAATCGAGGTGTACTACGATGAACCTAAATACCCCCATTTAAGAGTGTCCTACAAATACTCTTCAATCCGCTTTGCTCCAAAGTGCTACTGCAACCCGAATGCTTTCCTCTTCGATGACGATCTCGCCACTAAGACAGTCAGGGCTCACAAGTTTTTTAACGGTAACGACACCGACGTCGGCTGCAGTCATCCTGATGGTGTCTTTGAACAGAATACCAGGTTTGTTATTAAACCGTTGCAAGAAAATCTTGGAAAATTACACATTTCTTATTGGAAAATGATGAATAAATGCATTTTACTTATAATAGAAGGGGTGTACAATTACAGTGTGTGTCTGATAATATATCTACTGCACAAATAAATCAATTGTTTTGATAAGCTTGCATTTTAAAACATAAAATCACACATTGTGTATTTGGAGGCGCTACTCGTTTGTAACTTCACAGAATCAAAACTTTTTGATTTATTACACTAAAAAACAGTATGTTTTTGTTATTATTATTATTATTGCACTGTATTCTGTTTTCCCTTCACCGTTTGTGCCCTCCACCAACTTCTAGCTCCATGCTTAAGATAGCTGTCTCCCACATTTCAAATGTGTTATGTTGAGATATTTTTTTTCTTCTCATATACATGTTTCAATAATCCTTAAAAAAAGAGAAAACTTTCATGTATAATGATATTATAATTATAATAATGTTATGTATGTTGACCATTATGTTTGCTTATCATTTTGTTATTATTATAGTTGTATATACTTCTATTATTGGAATCTGGAAATCAAATAAAATTATACTGTATTCCATTTTGTATTGTAAATATTCCTGGAACATTTTCATACTATTGTTGTTTTATAATTATACTTGTATATACTTCTGTTATTGGAATCTGGAAATCAAATCAATTCAAATCAAATAAAATAATACTACATTCCATTTTGTATTGTAAATATTCCTGTAACATTCTCTTATTATTCAGAGCTGATGTATTAATCACATCTCAAATTGAACCCATATGGAGAAATCGAACATCACCCCTTCTGAGAGATGTCAAATGGACTTACATAGGATGCCGCAGCGGAGTGTTTCGAACGTACCCAGGTCATAGGTCACGGAGACCATACGACCCTACAAAGTAAGAACATACAAAAAACTTTAGTCCTTTCAGAAAAAACTTGTGAAGGATTTGGGGATCTTTAGATTTTTTAATTATTTTTCAATAAATTTCTTATTTGTCAAATCCCATTAATTCCTGCTTGTTATACATGGCCTAATCCTTTTATGATTAATTCCTCTTTTGATTAAATCCCATTTTGCATATGGTATAGAAGGCGACACTGCATTGGTTAGATCATGCTAGAGGATGACGCACGCTTCTGCGTATCAATAAACATCAGCATTTAAGCAGGACTTTAAGTCATACTTATCTCTTTGTATCTCTGCGTATTAATCAATAAGATAGGACGTTACATATCAAGTGTGCATCAGCATTTAAGCATGACTTTAAGTCATACTTATCTCTTTGTATCTCTGCGTATTAATCAATAAGAAAGGACGTTACATATCACGTGTGCATCAGCATTTAAGCAGGACTTTAAGTCATACTTATCTCTTTGTATCTCTGCGTATTAATCAATAAGATAGGACGTTACATATCACGTGTGCATCAGCATATAAGCAGGACTTTAAGTCATACTTATCTCTTTGTATCTCTGCGTATTAATCAATAAGATAGGGCGTTACATATCACGTGTGCATCAGCATTTAAGCATGACTTTAAGTCATACTTATCTCTTTGTATCTCTGCGTATTAATCAATAAGATAGGACGTTACATATCAAGTGTGCATCAGCATTTAAGCAGGACTTTAAGTCATACTTATCTCTTTGTATCTCTGCGTATTAATCAATAAGAAAGGACGTTACATATCACGTGTGCATCAGCATTTAAGCATGACTTTAAGTCATACTTATCTCTTTGTATCTCTGCGTATTAATCAATAAGATAGGACGTTACATATCAAGTGTGCATCAGCATTTAAGCAGGACTTTAAGTCATACTTATCTCTTTGTATCTCTGCGTATTAATCAATAAGATAGGACGTTACATATCACGTGTGCATCAGCATTTAAGCAGGACTTTAAGTCATACTTATCTCTTTGTATCTCTGCGTATTAATCAATAAGATAGGACGTTACATATCACGTGTGCATCAGCATTTAAGCAGGACTTTAAGTCATACTTATCTCTTTGTATCTCTGCGTATTAATCAATAAGATAGGGCGTTACATATCACGTGTGCATCAGCATTTAAGCATGACTTTAAGTCATACTTATTTTTTTGTGTATCCCCCTCCCCCATCTTGTCAGGGGTTGATTGGGGGTGGTGGTGCAGGGGTAAACAATATGTTCTCATTATCTTTCTCCTTCGCTAAGTTTGTAATTTCACACTGCCCCACCCCTTCCTCATTTGTTGTCAACATGAAGTTCTAACATATATAGTTGTTGTTTTCACCATTTAGCCCATTGTACCTAAATCATTTGATATTGAATTTGCTATTATTATTATTATGATTTATTTGGCAAAATGAAGAGAACATAAAGAATACATACAATTCAGATATCAAAGAATGAACAATAAGATAGAAATTAACCACTGGATTGCCAGGGGTAGAAATAGTTAACTGAATAACTGTGGCAATACGCCTTCTGCCCCACTTCCAGTGGTTATAAACATATACATACATTAATTTAAAATATCAAAATCATACGAAATGTTAAGATCAGTTTAACTTAAGAAAAACCTGAAACTTAATTCCTGACAATATTGTAAATGAATTAGTTATAAATTAATATATAGCTATAATATGTATTAAGTGAAGAATAAACATATAAACTAAATTAGGAATACAGCCACTAATCTGTAGGCCTATATATTACTGGTAGACCTACTTACAAGGTGAATATTAAAAAAGAAGAGGTAAAGGGAAATACACATTTATCCTTTAACCATCATCCTCATCTTTTTTGCATCAGACGGCCCTGGTTTCACAAGGTGATTGTGAACCCCGATAAGACTACCATCTCCACAGCTTACATGGATGCAGCGGGGGTCGGGAAGATCATCAGCCTCTCACAGGCAGTCTTTGAAGGGATGGAGAACAAGACGAGGGAGTCTTGTGAGAAACTGACCGGGAAGCTGCCCGGAGGATGCGAGTGTCAGACTAATAAAGACTGCATCTCGGGTGAGGGATTTTGATTATAAGGATATAGTGATGATGATGGTGATAATGATGATGGTGATGATGATGGTGATGATGATGATGATGATGATAGGGAAGATCATCAGCCTCTCACAGGCAGTCTTTGAAGGGATGGAGAACAAGACGAGGGAGTCTTGTGAGAAACTGACCGGGAAGCTGCCCGGAGGATGCGAGTGTCAGACTAATAAAGACTGCATCTTGGGTGAGGGATTTTGATTGTAAGGATATAGTGATGATGATGATGATGGTGATGGTGATGGTGATGATGATGATGATGATGATGATGATGTTTGTGATTATGGTGATGATGAGAAAGTAGAGGAAAATATGATGGTGATGGTGATGGTGATGATGATGATGGTGATGGTGGTGATGATGGTGATGATGATGGTGATTGTTATGATGTTTGTGATTATGGTGATTGCCAGGACAATAATAATGAGGAGGGTGGTGATGATGATGGCAAGGATGGTAATGGTAATGAGAACAAGAAGAGGGACCCTTAGGGGATCACTTACCAGGAATTGGCCTTAAGGAATCAAACATCAAACCAACAAGGACTGCATCTCTAAATGAGTATCAATGGACTTAATTGATGTTAAATGATGGCACCAAATTTTGATGCCATCAAATGATGGTGATGATGTTTGTGATTGTGATGATGATAATGAGGATGATGGCCATGATGATAATAAGGTGGTCATGATGATGAGGGTGTGGGTGATTGATGCCATCAAAATTTTTATAGCATGTAGCTTCAGTCCATGTTATGAAGACTCTTGACTTTGTAACCTCATCCTAATTATCTTCCATTACCCTTTTACCCCTAAAGGGAAGTGCTACAAGAGCGAAGCGTTAGGGTACACCAAGAACACCCGTTGCGCCTCTGAGAGGGTGGAAGCGGTTACCTCTTTGGACATCCTCTACAATGACTTCCACAAGAATGTGTACAGTATCATGCATGATAACGACATGCCCTATTCATGCGGAGACTACTACCGGTGTCCAAACGGCGAACCAGGTTGCCAAACAAGGTGAGGAACAGCCAGTTGATGAAGTACCAAAAGTGTTCTTAAATAATAATATGGTCCATTTGTATAGTGCAGCAACTATAATTGGATATACTCTAATGCACTTGATACTTGGTATTATATTATTACCCAGGCTGTAGCTGAGCCGCCAAATAGGCACTAAAAGCATTCAAGTAATAAATCCTACCGGGTACCCATTCACCTTACTTGGGTTGAGTGTAGCACAATGTGGGTAAATTTCTTGCTAAAGGAAAACATGCTAAGGCTGGGATTCGAATCCACGTCCCTCTGATTGAAAGATGAGAGTCGTAGCCACTAGACCAAGACACCCCCATACGCTTGACTTCTTTGACTTGTGCAGAGATGCCATTATTATAGACTTTGAGGAATTAATGAGTCAGAAAAATCAATTGGAATAACCTATTTTGAACCCCCAAAGTGTGGTTTGTTTCTATGCCCGAGTTATAATTAAGAAAAGTGGCATTCCGAGTCATTTGTGTGTTTTCATGCTTTCTTTCCAAATGAGCATTTTGAAATACCTGCCATTTAAGCATCTAGTTGAAAAATAATTTTTTGATTTTTGCTCTATCCTTATTCAGATGTTACCTATTTGATAACTTTGCCATGCTTATCACCGACCCGATCTTCCTGAACATCAGTGATCTTGATACGGGTAAATACAACCGAGTCCCACTTGGCAAGAAAGAGGGTGAAATCATGCATGATCTTATCTATCGTCATAGCTTCTTCCAGCGTAAGGAACAGATTGACTTCCAGGGAAGCTGCAGTGTTTCTCCCGGTGCCCCAAGGGTCAGTGTTATCGCCTATATTATTCTATAACATATATGTTTGAAAATTCAGCACGATCCGTTCCAGAGAGAGCCAATAACTTTCAGTATGTATTTTACTGATTAGCAATGATGTTGAGAGAATAGTACTAGATCAATATTCTTGAAACATTAAGTGTAGCAACTTTATTGTAAGTGATATGTAAAAGGGTTTGACTTATAGTTGTTTTCTGAAAGTTAATAAATATCGTATGGTTGCAAGAGGACGAAAATAGGGAAAATTTTAACCCAAATATTGATGCATGTGCAAAAAAGTGAAAGCGTAGCTTTTACCTTAATGTAGCAGTTGTGTAATTCATTAAGCAAACAAGTTGCATGTGGATCGCAAAATGCAAAGATGTTACATATCGGAACATATTTTCTGCTTACAAAGAAGTGTCAGAAGCATGCAATATTTTCAATAATTGTCTTTTCCATCCCAGCCTTTATTCTCAAACTTATGGCTACCCATGAATGATTTGGAATACAGAATGCGAACCCTTTATGCATTTATTCAGACTTCATAAATATTTTGCCATATTCTTCTGTTATTAAGAAATAAATGTTAAGGTCATGATCAAAATTCCTTTGCAATCAAACATCTTTTTTTTTTTGCTTTGTCAACTTTTCTGTTTTATTTGTTTTAGGTTTTTTTTTTTTTTGTTGTTCATCTAGGTCTCTTTGGATGGTATACCAAAGACACCTGAAGACCTTGATGATTTCTATCGCTATCGAGGTCCAATCCCTTCATTTTCAAACTCTGGTGGTTGCATTCAAGATGTGGTTGGCTACCAGGCAAACTCGTCGGCTCTAGGTATGAAATATGACAGCGATTTTGATTGATTGTTTGATTGATTGATCGATCGATTGGCAGATTTGTCGTTGACTGATATCTCGATTTAAATCTTCGGCCAATTATTCATGTAAAACCATCAATATCATCATCATCACCATCTGTCATCATCAGTATCATCATCATCATTGTCGTCATCATCACTATCATCATTATCATCATCATTGTCATCATCATCATTGTCATTATCATCTTGATCATTATCAATACCATCAGCTCCAGTTACATTGTCGTCATCTACAGTATCAATACCATTAACTCCAGTTACATTGTCATTATCATCATCATCCTTATCAATATCATCATCCCCAGTTACATTGTCATCATCATCATTATTATCATCATCCTTATCAATACCATCATCCCAGTTACATTGTCATTATCATCATCATCATCCTTATCAATATCATCCCCAGTTACATTGTCATTATCATAATCTTTATCAATATCATCATCTCCAGTTACATTATCATCGTTATAACCATCCTTATCAGCAGCAGCATCAATATTATCATCCTTATCAGTGCCATCACTACCAATAACTTTCGCGTCAATATCATCATCACCTCCTCATTTCCACCATCATGTACATCATACTCCGTAATTTTTTTAAATTTCAGGTTCAACCGGTTTACTCACGGGTAACATCTCCGGTCCGTGCAAATCTGGTTTCTACTATCTGACAGCTCTACCTAAAACCAATCTCTACCTGCTGGTCGTTCAGAATTGGAAGGATTCCAAAGAAAGCCTTTTCTTCAATTTCAACTGCAGAATCACGAACAAGTGAGTGTACTTCCAACGGTTTCCTTATTAATGCCGGTCTTAAGCTTTTGTAAATGGTCATTAACTATACTCTGGTATCGTCAAGCATTCCATTAAAACAAAACTACGTGTATACAAGATATTTATTGCATATTTACCCATAAAAAAAATAAATACACTGTATTGCATTTTTCCGGCAGTTAGAATTTAAAATTAAACTATCTCTAATGATTTTATTTAAAATTGTAGTTTGAGCACGCACTTTACCTATTTAATAATTCAATATCAGAAACCTGCTTGTGCATTTTTCATATGATTGAGGCGTATATCTCCTCATTTTCGAAATGAAATCTGTAATTGTAAAACACAAAATGAACACAGTTTATAAGGTAGGTGTGGTAAATCTGAAGTCACTTATAATTCTTTTATGCTATTATTTTCTTGACATTTTATGTGTGCCATCCAATAAAGTTTTACAAAAAATGGTGCTTATGTGACATTTTCTACAGTAAAGCTTAGAATATGACACTAGAAATATTTCTGTCATTGATTGTGAAAATCTATCCAATATGTTTTTCCTTTACTTTGCATTACTCAAACCGAATCAGTGATAACCTTCATTTTTTTTATTAGGCTAAGTAATGCAAGTTGTCTACACAAGCCTATGGGGATTATTAGTTTTTGGCACTTGTGCAGTATGCTCTGATATTGGACAGTAATGATAATACTATTTTATCTCTTTGTTCTTTAGGGTATCTGCAACTGGAGCCTTCAGGATCATCAATGGAACCTGTGACCACACCGACGACAAGATTTCGCTTGTCATGCAAAACAAATGCCCCATCATTAGGAACGTCAACATCCCTTGCAAGTATAATTCTGCTCCTCCGGACCGCATCCACACCGCATCTGGGCTCGTCCTCCTGCTCGCCTCCCTCCAAATATTCCTCTGTTTTCTCCAGACAGCTGTTGGATGAGGCTGGAGGGCTTCTTTGATAGAGGGCTTGGTATCTTTTTGGTGTAGCATACTAGTACTAGCAGATGGTCTCGTCTCATACTCAGAGCATTTCTCATCATCATCAGCTAAACCCACTTGCTCTATCAATTTGGCTTGATTACCATTTTGTCAAACCTCACTTGAACTAATACCTAGTGTAACTAGCATTTAGTCTGATACTCAGAGGGCCTAAGTTAGACTTTGTATAATTTCTTTTTTACACTTTGAAAATATGGTTCATAGATAGCTCATCTAACCTATTAAACCAGGGGCAGATCCAGGATTTTTCCAAAATGGGAGGCACATTTTCCCTTAAAAAAAAGGTCCTCACTTCTATATATATCAATGGCATATTCCCATTAAAAATATTTGCTGTGACTCTCGAAAGACGGGGCACACTTGTATATGGGCGACATATTTACATTAGAAATATTAACTATGACTGTCAAGGGGGGAGGGGGCATGGACCGGATGTGCACCCCCCCACCCTGGATCCGCCGTTGATTTAAACTAATTGGTGGTAGACCACGTGGAAATTAGACAAAGTCGATGTAGCCTTACTGGGACTTAGACAAAGTGGGAAATGGACTTAATGGCAGTTTGATCAAATGGTTTGTAGACCAAGTAGGATAAGATCCATTTGGAATTAGACCAAAGATGTAGTAGACGCAGCAGGTGTAGACCAAGTGGTATTTGCCAGTTTTAGGAGTGGGTAGATGATAGCGAATATCTTCAGTGAGCTTGCTTTTGTGATGTTTCAGGATTCTGTTTATTTCCACATCAAGTCCACTTTTGATTAAGATTAAGCTATGAATTAAGACATGAAAATATATGGGTTGGTATCCCCATAAACCTAGTAAAGTAAAGACTAAATTTTGTGATTGACCTTGCTGCATTACCCCAAGACAAATTCTTTTCCTTAAGCACCACTGTCACCAGGAAAAATCACGACGAGTGTTTTCAGACATATCGTCCAAGAGGCATTATTGACAAATCTGCTTTTGCCCAACGATCTGCACCTGAATGGAATAAACTCCCTCTTCAAATAGTTAATGCAGTTTCGCTTGACAGATTCCAAAAGCTCCTGCAAAATCACCTTGAAAATATCCCCCACTCCTGCTCATAACGTGCGTCCAAGTCAAATTTCATCTTCGAGATAGACTGCAGAGCCCTTTCAAGATTACAGCAGAGGTGAAATGGGATGCTATGTTTCATCTTTCATATTCAAACTATTCATGATGAGTATACCAAAGATTTAAATGAAATTTATTCAATATTACCATATCTCCTTGTTCCGTATTTCCGATTCAAAATTACACTTATATTAATTTCTCACCCCATGACTGAAATAATCTGTACTTAATAGATTAGTCAACAATATGTTGCAATATAGTGCAATGATATGGGCTTAAATTTGTTATTTTATAATGATCCAATTTGTACAATTATGAACTTGCTATATTAAGAAATCTTTCAAAACATGGGCCTTGCAATATCAATATTTATTCAGATATACATATATGTGCAAAATTTAATTTAAGCAATGCTCTATCCCCTGAAATTATTCAATGTATATTGCAATATCGTGTATAACTTCAAAACTATGGATTGACATGTAGAGTGCGTTTTGAATATTGTCATAACATGTATTTATTATTTATTGGGTATCTTGAAAATTAAACGCAAATGCGTTTCTTTGTTCACAGAATTGTCTTTATTTCTTTAGATTAGAGAAGAGATAGTGGTACGGTTGATGATATCAAGTTTAGGACTTGAAAATGGAATCCATTTCATGGGTTAATTGCTATGAAACAGAGCTATTATTATTTTGGATAAGTGGCCAAATAACTTAAAGTACAATTTACAGGAAGTATTAGCAATGATCCAAAGATACATTGATGAGGTGTTGTGTGCCGCTCTACACCACATCAAGTATGCAGACTGAAACCACAGATATTTTAATATTTTATCTTCATATTGGGGTGATTCCATGAAATTCATCCTTTTTCTATATGTCCAAGCCCCAAAAGCTTATAAAAACAAAAGGTGAATTATGATTAGAAATTTTGTGAAGGTCCTACTTATCAGCAGCAAGACCTTTATATTTCAAGGAATTGCCCTTCAAAAATTATAAGATGTACTTACACGTATCAAAGTTCATTCAGACATGTGCAATGCATCTTTGTTATTTTAATTTTGTCTGTCGTCCGTCCACAAATTTGAAACTTCTTTTGACTATGTTGTTTCTTGTCCAATTTGAGCTGTCACTCCCATTGAATTGAATCATTGACATCTATTTACCTGCTTTAGAGGGCAAGTTAACCCTGACAAAAAGTTTGAAAATTGAGATTAATGCATTTTATTTCATATTTCATGGGACAGCCGCTTGTGTGTGATGTCACAAATCAATAACTTGAAATTCTTATAACTTTTTTAATCTATGATGGATTTTTTTCAAACCTTCACAAATGTTTTTTTAATTTTTTTTCTGATATATTTACAACAATGTCTTCTTCAGGGTGAGCTTCCCCTCTTAAAGGGAAATCCAGCCTTAGCCATAAAATGTTTTGTTGGGAAGGAGAAAAATAAATTAAACATAATGGTGAAAGTTTGAAAGAAATCTGACAAGCAGTAAGAAAGTTACAGCTGCTTTAAAATTGAGATCACTAATGCTATGTAAATTTCAAATTGGCAACTGGGTAAGTAAATTATGACAAGGGTCAAGGACAACTTTCCCATAGGCCATGTACTTAATTATCAGGGATTTGTGGGTTTTTTTCCTAAGTACCCATTCCCCTGGGGCAGAAATCTAAATATAGCCCAGGTAGTATATTGTTTTATGTCCTCATAAAAGAAAAATATGATTTTAAATAAAACTTTTGGGGAAAATGACATTTTAGCCATAAAATGTATTGGAGTATATGGAAGAGTAGTCCTTGCCTTACATTCACTATGACATCCCATATGCGGCCAATTTGAAGTCTCCATGGGTAAAGTGATTACCAATATTTACAACTCTTTAAAAATTCATAACTTTTTTGTTATTTGTCCGATATTGTTCAATCTTTCACCTATCAACTTGTCTGATTTTTCTTTTCCTTATACAATCAAGTTTTTATTTGGGTTGGATTCCCCTTTAATGTGGCAATGTCATGCCAGAGTTTGAGAGGTAATAGTAACTACTATAGGTGTTATGGCTCAGTGGAGAAGTCTCAGGACTGCAAACCACAAGGTCTAGGGTTCAATCCCACTGCACCTCTAGTGTCCTTTGGCAAGGCATTTATCTACATTTGCCACTCTCGACCCAGGTGTAGTAAATGGGTACCCGGTAGGAAGGAATTCATTGAATGCTTGATGCTCCCGATCAGGGTAGCAGTTTTAAGACTGAGGTAAAAGCATGCAGTGCTTAGATACATCTGTTTTGTATTAAGCACTATATAAATGTTGCATATTATTACTTTACCATGTGAGGTTAGGAAATGAATATACATGGCATTCCCATTGCGTGTATGTGGGAAATTCCATCGGGATCGGTCCATAAGTTATACATGTAGGATGTCCATGTAACCTAGTTATCAACTATTCTATTTCACAGTGAATAGCTTTGCAGATGTGGCTAACTTTTTTTATGTGTAGATCTGAGGAAGCTCTCCTACCATTGTAGTAATTTATGTTTATCTTCAAATTCTATTCAGGATTTTGTCTTATAGTTCAAATTAATATACATTTATCATTGGCATAAAACTCTCTGGTCTGGCAGGTGTTTCATAAAGCTGTTTGTAAAGTTACGCATGACTGGAACATGGTCTTAAGTCATAAATCAATTATATTGGGATACCACATAGCACAAGAAAGGATCACCAGTCGTGCGTAAAGTAGTTTGTATGTTACGACAGCTTTACGAAACACCCACCAGGGTCCCGTAACGCAAAGGTTAGCAATTGCTCGCTTATTTCTAAGAACAATTCTGATTGGTTCATAGTCAGTCTACTTAGCTAAATGCGCATGAAACGAGGTTCTTGATTGGTCATTTCATTTAGCGATTAATCGCTAACCTTTGTGTAACGGCGTCCAGGTCTGTAATTGCAATAAAGTTGGACACAATTCTTTTGCTGAAGTGATCATTGGAAGATATTTGCCTCGTTTAAATTAGACACGGTTGTTTTTTTACTTCTGGTATGCCATGAATGGTGACAACACATTTGTTCCTGTCTATATATCTCAGAAGGCATGTGGTTAGTTGGGATTGTAATTGAGTTTTTGATTTTATGTTTAGCTTAGCATGCAGATTTCTCACCGGAGCAATTGTCACCATAGCAAATGTCATGGAACCATGTTCAATGCTCTAAACAAAGTCTGGGGTCAGCAAATAATAACCCATTTCACGTGAAAGCTGACACCCACATGACGTTAAATATCACTATTCATTCTGGGTTTGGAAAAGGTTAACTAACCCTATTAGTGTAGTAGGATTCACGGTACACCATGTACAGTGTATCTTTCTTGGGCAAGTGTTGGTCCTGAAAAGGACCACCCAATCTTGACATTTCGACAAGTGTGTTCTTCGTCCTCAGGAGAATGAGCAAAGTTTGTAAAAGCAGGCCTTATATACTCTGTCGAAGTGCCGTATGCACGGTATCTCGCAGGGTACATGTCTCTGATTGGCTAGATAAATCACATGACATCCACATTTGCGGACGTGGGTGACAACACAAAAAAATTGGGCGCGCAAAACCAGCGACGACCAGAAATGCCGTCAGTTATCATTCCCCCTAGGATTAGCATGAATGACAAAAGCCACCACTTCCGCCCATGCACTGCAGTGCTCACACGTGTGTGAAAAGTCCCGATAGGCCAATTAGGTAAATTAGCCTCTTTGTCTCGAACGGTATGCCAGATTTTGCTGAGTTAGAGGCCGCTGTCTTGAGGAACAGTGTTATGTTCCTCAAACTCCAACGCTTCTCTGACTCTCTCCGCTGATGCCAGTTAGGGGACACGGATGACCAGTCTACTCTCATCCCAGAGGATCCGGTGATCATGCGTATGAGCATGATCGATGATTGCAGACTTGTTCCTCTCATCTCTCCTTCCATGGGCCTTGTGTTCCTTAATCCGAGTGTTAAAGGAACAACCCGTCTCTCCGATGTAAACTTTACCGCATTCACAAGGAATTCGGTAAACTCCAGGGAGGTCCTTGGAGATGCGCTTGTCCTTATGGGTAGTGAGGGCAGATTGAAGCTTATTTGAGGAACTAAGACAAACCTCAATGTCGGCTTCTCTCAAAATCCTCTGAATCTTTTGAGAGGCAGCTCCTAGATGAACGACTCTCGCCTTTGGTTGTCCTACCTTAGTTAACTAAAATACCATGACCCACAGGTCTTCCTCCCCACACCCCTTTACCTCCATCCAGGTCAGTATAAGAATATAAAAAAAGAAACATGAATTAAAAGTATACAACTGAAACTGGCAACAGTTAATTTGAGGGAAACAAATGTACCATGAATCAATCAACAATCATCATTTCAATTGATTCATTGCAATATAAATAAAGAAAAGAAAAAAATGATAATGCAGTAATTGTTAGGAATGACTGCTACGGACCAAATCACATGAACAGCTGGGCTTGATTAAAACAACATACATTACAGTTGTATCAACTGTACAACCCTGCTGAATGAACATATTCCACAGTGTGGAAAACAGTGTGAAATTATTTCTTCATAGTTTTGAATTTGAGCAATGTGATTCACCTCACTTAGTCTGCTATGTTAATACATTGTGAATACACTGTGAATACTTTGTGAACACACTGTGTTTGTTAACATACTGTAAATGCATTGTGAACACATTGTGAAACTACTGTGAACATATTGTGAACACACTTTTTAAACATTTTTGACCACACTATGGACACTTTTGAACACACTGTAAACATCTTGTGAACAATCTGAACACACTTTGAACAGACTATGAACACATTGTGAACACTGTAAACAAACTGAACACACTCAACATATTATTAACACAGTGTGAACACATTGTGAACACACTGTTCATTCACTGTGGATTCATCGTTAAAACACTGTGAACACAATTTGAAGACACTGAACACACAGTGAGCACACTGAACACATTGCAAACACACTGAACACATTTTTTAACACACTGAACACATTGTTAGCACACTGTGCATGAGCACACTGAATTCAATGTGAACTTATTGTGAGCATGCCATCGACACACTGAACACACAGTGAACACATGCTTTGTTAGCACAATGTGAACATATTGTGTACACACTGAACACATTGTGAACACACTTTGAACATACTGTGAATTCACTGTGAATACAATGTGAGCATACTGTTAACACACTGTTGAAGCCCTGTAAACACACTGGGAATGCTCTGTATTCTTTCTTGCAGGTAATGTTTAACATATAATCATACAGTTAATCATAAATTGAACTGATATTTACAACGGATTGCAATTTATAGTGTAACAGAACACTGGTCTTGATCAATCACAACTCTAGTAACCTTGATTATGTAACTTTAATTGAATTTGTAGCAATATTTCAAGTTTTGTTTGAGAAGTCTTTTGTGAAAGACATTTTCGTATAGACGTAAGCATTCTGCTTATAATAGCACCCTAAGTGATGGTCCTTATTGTCTTGTCCTTATCCCCTTTATCTGATTATAATTAATCTCTAATAAACCTTGAAATTGAACATAAACTGAACTTACAAGTTGATGAAGTACACTTTGGTCATTTTAATTATGTTAAAGTGACTACCATTAAACTGGAGATTGAGGAAAGCACAACATACATGTACAGTCACCAATAATACACTACTTTTGTTGCCTGCCATTGTGTTAGGATGTATTCAAAATTTCAAATTATAGATATCCAATTATGAATGTGAAAATTGTATTCCCTCATTGGTAAGAACATTAAAAGACTTAACTTTGCATAAGTGGACCTTATACAAGGTGCGTAATTGAAGTTAAAGCAAATTTCAGAATATATTACTAGTATGATAAGCATGTGTTTATTATCAAGTCTTAATTTCACCTCATATAGTCAACAGACCACAGTCAATGTCAAACAGATTTCTGTGATCCACGAGGTATGACTTCGGCAGACTTACCTGTATGCGCTGTACAGTCAAATTTATCGTAATGGCTACCTGTCTATAGTTAGAACCTGTCTTTAGTAGCCAAAGTCAACAGATCACAGTCAAGGTCAATGCAGGCAGATTTGTGTGATCCTAGAGTTACGACTATGGTAAACTTAACTTTACACCTATAAATCAAATTTATTGTAATGGCTACCTGTCCATAGTGAAAACATGTCTTTCTTTGCCACCAAAATTTTTCCCATTTGAGGACAAGTATGTGTTTATAGAACCTGTCTATATTGCTCTCTCAAGTGGCAATTTTTTCTGTTTCCCCTTGGATGGCCTTAATGGGCAGGTTTTACTGTACCGTGCTTGTGTTGATAGGGTAATATATTCCTTGAATGACTGAATAATTTTGTATAATGGTGAAGATTTTTATGAAAAGGCTTGATATGTTAGCCCTCGGCATGCTTATGTATTTGTAGCTGTGTGGAATATATTTGTATCATGCGCAAATCGATAAGCACATCTAGCTCGTAGACCAGGGGAGAGAAAGGTGGTTGCATTCATCTTGATATCCAAACAAAGTTTTTGTTGTTTTGGTTTAATCACTATAATGCCTTTTTGATTTTGTAAAGTGATCATGAAACGTCATTTTAGTCTATGCCGAGCCATGCATGTTTGTTACATGTATGTAATGTGCAATATTATGAAAGTAGATAAGTTATTGATTTTCCAAATGGATAGCTAGTCCTCTCTTAATCTCTTCCCATCTATCTGTTACTTTTCCCCTGTAACTTTCTACCCCCCCCCCCCCCCTCTCCCTCTCTTTCTCTCTCCTCCATCCATAAATTCCTATAGTATCACCTTCTATATCTCTTTCTTTTTCCTCCTTTCACTCTATCTGTATTGTCTTAATCTCTCTCTTCGTTTTTTATATCTATTTTTCTCTGTATCTCTATATCTTTGCATTTCTTCTTCTCCCTTGTCTTTTTCCAGTCATCTTTAACCTTACGGTCCCTGTCAATTCTAATTGAGGATGCTGTGGTAGATAAAAGAGGGGCCCATTGCATGAAATTTACTGTCAGTGTCAAGGTAACTTAACTGTATGGTAAACTACCATGGTAACAATACTCAATGCGGCAAATCACAATCAACAATTTTTTAGAAGGAACAATTGGATGGCAGAGTATAATTTTTGCAACAGGTCCCATAACTGCCACCGCTGTCAACCTCGACACTTTACCAAAGTGCAATAATACATTGTACACCTCGCTATAACCATTGTTCAACTATTTGTTTTGCTTTGAGTTGTATTTTTCCTGTCCAACAGTCAACCCCATCCTGTAAATCGAAGGGAAAAAATGTATTTTTAACTCCTTGTATACAAAAATTATATAAAAAGAGGCCTTGTGCATGCATGCAGCTTTTTCCTGTCTTCTCCCACTCGTGAACATGTATGATCATTTCCTGTCTGGTCTTCATGTATGTACTTGTATGATCATTTCCTGTACTGATTAAAGGCAGTGCTCATGTTCTCTGAAGGTTTCTTTTTTATTTAATGTATTTCATGTGAGACAATTATGCTCTGAGAATGTGTGCTATAAATGTATAGCCATTGGACCTGTCTCACTTATATTCCATGATCTATTTTCAAAATTGGAATTGAAGACTGTTGCATGTAAATCTCAAATTGGGTATTTCATGAGTAGATTGCGGCAAATGGTAAGGGTTATACTCTCCCATTTTGTCCTGTACTTTTAGTATTTCTATGAATTTGCAGCTTTCTCTCATATAAACTCTCTTTTCCCCAAGTGCAATCAGATGAAATAACATAAATATGGTTTAAGTCATCATGCTAGTAAAATATATATTTGTGGTATTTTTTTTCTCAAAAGATTATATTCTATGTATTAAAGCAATAGGAAGGGTAATTTTTATCACACATCACAGTGACGTCACTTGTGTGGCCAATTTGAAGTCTCTTTTCGGTAAAGTGATCACGTTTTTTTTCCAGCATAAAGAGACATAATTGTTTGTCCGATTTTGTTCTAACTTTTGCCTTTATGCTTTTCTGATGTTTTATTTGAATTTACAACAAAACTTCCCATTGGGGTTGTGTTCCCTCTTTAAAGTATCTCTGATAGTCCTTTTACATATATATATGTATATATAGTGTGCAGTAACACTTGAAGTAGTCTTGATTATCGTATTGTGTTACATTTCCTTGATACTTAAAATGTTTAGTGACTGCTTTGTTTCTGTTGTAAAGGAAATTTCACTAAGGGTGGATTAATGATTTTGTTCTTAAGCAATCCTGTCATTAAAAAAAGTCCCCAATATAGAATGACGTACAGTATTATCCAGTTGCAATGGCACGCTAAGGTTTTATATGTATATATAATGATAATGATAATAATATATGTGATTTGTAATGCGCCAAATCCACTCGGCAGAGTGCCCAAGGCGCAGTGAAAGAAGAAAGAAATAACAAATTCCTTGACTTTGTATTTTTTTTTAAACATAGTTACAGTGTAGATTATACCTGAAAAGACTGAAAAGAAAGAAATACTGACTTGTCTGCTTTTTGATAGAGTATGCTTTTTGTGATATGTGTTAGTGTGGTGTGTTGATGATGTGATAGATATATATATATATTCTGAGTTTTGTAGATAAAGGCTGAATACATAAATATGTGAAAGCAAGTAATAAAGATATTTTATTGCATTGGAAATAAGTGCTTATTGTGTCTTTTCTTTGGTATCTTGTGAATGATGAAAATGTTTTGGGTGGTGATGTTTAGAGTAGAGTAAAATAGAGTAGATTAAAATAGAATAGAATGGAATGGAATAGAATGTAGAATAAATGGAAAATAGAATAGAATAAAAAATAGAATAGAAAATACAAGTAATATAGGAAAGAAAAGAAATTAATATAGTAGAGAAGAACAGAGAAGATTAGAATAGAGCAGATATTAGACTAGAATAGATGAGATAAAGAATAGAGTAGATTAGAATAGAATAGAAAAGAAAATAGAAAGGAAAAAATACAATACAATATGAAAATATAGGAAAGAATAGAATAGAAAAGAATAGAACAGAATATAATAGAATGCGATGTTTATTCGAAATTCAGACACGCATGGTGTGATGCTGAAATTCCCCACCCTAACCACTAAGAATTTGAGGTACCCTTGACAAATTTCGATTTCAAATAAAAAAAATACCCTTACCGAAGTGGGGTATAGGGAGAGAGAGAGGGGGGGGGGCTTTGTTTCTAATATTATTAGCTAAGAACAGCATTAAGCTTGATGTCAATAACATAATTTTGAATACTTACATGAGATCATTTTATTTTATTCTGAATATTTTGTTTAGTTATTTCAATAGTTAGTTTGGAGGCAAATATAACGGACCAGTTATGTATAGCATGACATGGTTTACTGACGGTTCGTATATCACTTGGTCTCAGTGGCGGACCGTGACCCCGAAGAGACAAAGCATTGGGGGCACGGCATTGTTCACAAACAATGCAGACAGTGCCCCCCCCCCCAATGCTTTGTTTCCTCCGGGTCACGGTCCGCTACTGCTTGGTCTAATCATCAGATGGGCTAACAACATTCGGGCTAAATCCACTGAGACAGGTCACTTGTGAATCCGGGTAGGCCTAGTTCACATTATGTATGATGGTGGGCCCCAAGTCTGCGCACCTAACAATTTTAGTTAAGATTGAACATGAATTTCTTCTTATTTCAGAAAATCTTTCAGTTGATAATGTTCCTTACATCATAATGAGTTAGTGTACCAAATATCTCATAAAAATGTGAAAGAAATATATGATTTTCTTGGAAAAAACCTCGGGCAGTCATTTTCAAATTGAAAAAAAAAATGGTACCCCATGTCTGCGCACTCATTCACTTTGCACACGATTCAGGGATTTTGATGAGAAAGGCTGCATTTTGAGGCTGTCACATGAAATGCCCTGAATTCATTATTTTCCCACCATTTTGAGTCGGATTTTTTAATGAATACCTGTCTATGTATTGCATGTGTAAAGTTCGTGTTCGTTGCGTATCTCTTTTACTAGAATATCGCAGATACGCGGGTGCGCAGACTTGGTCTCGTTTGAGTTAATATTTACGCATGCGTATTATTTGGGATTCCCCGCGACCGGGAATTCCCCGTCCCCATCGCGATATCGATCAACATCAGTACAGTGCGTCAAAGAGGTAGGCCTATATTTCGCAATTTCCTACAAACGGAGTTGGTGATGTTGCAAGGAAAAATATCGCAAAATGATTTTTAGTGCGGACATTGGTTGATGCGGCACTGCACTTGGCACATCACAACAACCAATCTAACCGTGTTTTTATATCGGCCGCATATTACTTTAAGAATTAGTACAGTAACAAGTTAGAATTGACTCGTGAAAGTTACTACCGCCTGATAGTGATAAATAAAAATATATTCGACATTACTGAGTACTAACATTATATCAGAGGCCAGCTAGGGTCGAATAAGATATCGGCATAAATTGGCCATGGAGCATTTTTTGTTTAACGTAATCGTGCTTGCATGTTTGTCATTGAGTGCTGGATCGAAGATGTCAAGCGCCTCCAGATTCTGCGTCATCGAGAACCGTGTCGGGAACCAGACGATTGGGGCGAAACGGCTGCTTGCTTTCAGATCCAACACGGTCACTTCTTCTGTCTCTGTCGAAGTCAGCTACGGAAATGCCGACTTTGTTGCCTCGTCGGGATGGAGCCCGTGGAAGACGCTGGGTGCGCCATCGTCCAGCAAGCCGCTGTCAAACCCGTCCTGCATTTTCACTGAACAAAATCAAACCCAGGTAGGTCTGATGATGCGAAAAATGGTGTTCTCCCCACACTAGTTTCATATCTGAAGATGATGTTGTAATATTTGGTTTTAAGTTATGATTGAAGTATAGATTGACAGGCCCTGTATAGGCGGATAGGCCCTGCACAATGCGCTGATTAAGATGATAGTGATGAAACAGCCACTGAGCTACATGATGGAGATGATGATGAGTGATCGTGGTGGTGGGGGTCATGGTGATAAAGATGATGGTGATGATGATGGTATTGATGGTGATAGTGATGATGGTGGTGGTAGTGATGATGATGATGGTGGTGGGGATTATGATATTGATGGTGATGGTGGTGGTGGTAATGGCGGTGATGATGATGATTGTTGTGGTGGTCATGGTGATATTTGATGGTGCTGATGATGTTGAATGATGATGGTGTTGGTGGTGATGATGGTGGTGGTAGTGATGTTGATGGTAGTGATAGTGATGATGATGGTGTTGGTCGTGGTGATGGTGGTGGTGATGATGGTGGAGGTGGTGGTGATGCTGAAGGCGATGCTGATATTGATGGTGTTGGGGGTGGTGATGATGGTGATGGTGGTGGTGGTGGTGGTGATGATGATGATGGTAATGATGATGATGATCGATAATGGAGATAGGCTAGGACAAGTCCTTGTGCACTGCTTGTCAAACAGGGTCTGGAAATAGACTAGAGTATCGTGTGTAGGCCTATAGTCAAATGATCACCAGACCAAGCCGTTTGGTGCTGATGACACTTATTCAGGCGAGGTTAGGTCGTGTTAATAACAGCATTAAGTGCCTATTCATGGTGAAAATAATGATGGTGATGATTGTGGCGGTGCATAAAATTGCTGATTAATGATGTTGATTAATTCTGATATTAGTAATATTGAATAGTGAATTTTTAGGGGTTTAAATTATTCAAAATCGTGAGTGAAGTGAGCAAGCAAACGTTTTGACATTTTTATTACAAATATCCAATTTTGTGATAGATTTTGACATATTTTTAAAAATTGATATCATATTTCTTCCGTCTTTCTTTCCTAAATTTTCTTTTTTTTTCTTGGTCATGAAATATTTTGGGGTGAGAGGGGCCCACCATCTAGAAGATAGTGGGCAAAATGTTTCCATTTTAATAATACAACAATTTTCTTGATTTCCAAAACTTATATTTCAATAAATACCGCATGCTTCCATAATTTCGTTAAATTAATGATGTTGAGGTTAGAAAGTATATTATTAATGATCCCGTACATACATTGCAACACCCCTCCCCTCTTATTGTACGGATTATTAAATATGAAATTAAGATGTGATAAAGAATACAATGAGAGGGGTTTGTCATGCAACCATGATTCAGTAAGTTGAATTTGGCTTTGAATATTTCGTTTGCACTTGCATTATCAATTACTTGAGGATTTCCAGCATGCAAGCTCTGTTTAGCATCAAATAATAAGTTCATCCACTCTTTTGTTTTGGTTTTTACAGTGACAAGTCAGAATTTAATCATCATCCCATTTTCGCTTAATTATCTTGGATACTTGATCTGTAAATCTGATTACTTGTGTTTTTAAATACAAGTTTCATTTCTTTCTGTCTTGTGCAATTCTCTTCCACGTAAGATCACCAGGATCGCTATTTTCTAGTCTGAGGTCATCTATTTACCTCCTTAGATGTTGGTCACTAACACTACCATTTCCCAATCCTAGCATCATATAACATCACATATTGCTTCAAGCCAAAGAAACACACAGAAGAAATAATGCATTGTGGACAATGCAGACATTTCTCTGTCGTTGAATTCTGAGAAAAAAAACAGAGGTTTTTCATAAAAAAATTATGTTTTCACTTCTTAGCCAGAACAAAATGCATCCTGCTCTTTAATCATCTTGATATAGATTTTTGTACAAGCATCCGATGGGCAGATATACTCTGCCACTCAAGACAAGGTGAATTTTTTGGACTTCTCCGCTTGGAAGAAAGTTGGCATCAATGCCATTCCGGCAAATCAGCCCAAGCAACCTATGATTTTCGACTCTGTGACGGCAGTCTGGTTTGGCAAGGAACTGATGGTCTTTGCTCGCTCTATCAGTGTGACATCAAGGCTGTACTGGTGTAAAGGTAACCAACTGAGATTGCAGTCCCCTTTTTTAAAAAACGAAGAAGACTTTTAAAATTTCGCTTGAACTAGTTAAGATTTTTTTTCTAGACAGAGAACATATATATATATATATATATATATATATATATATATATATATATATATATATATATATATATACACACACACACACACATTTATATCTGCCCTTCTTTTTCCAAATGAAAAGGGCAGATAGCTCTATGGAACCTTGATTTGAAGCTACGCCTACCATTGTTTTCTTCATTCATTTCTTTCACAACATATTTAAATACAAAAAGTTGCCAAAGCTGATGTGCATGTATAATTTCTCATATATATATATATATATATATATATACGTATGTGTGTGGGTGTGTGTAGATAACTAGATATGCAATATGCAAGCCTGCCAACTATTCCTTTTTAAATGGAGTTACATGTACTCCTTTTTGGGAAATTTTTTATACATTATATCATTTAGGGAAAGAAAACTCCTTTTTTGGTCCAGATTGTAGGGTGATTTTATGCTTTGACTCCTATTTTTAAATGAATCACTCCTATTTCGTATGTTTACAGGTTGGTAGGCCTGGAAATGCCGTTGATTATTCAAATTGTCCAATGCTATATTGCAGAGCATAATATCAATACCTGTAGGAAGTTTGTACTGACTGTTTGTACAATCTCTGGGTATATGTTCAGTTGGTTTGGCATTACATCATGGCATGGGGGCCGTTTCATAAAGCTGTTCGTAAGTTAAGAGTGACTTTAAGAACTACTGGTGATTCGTTCTTACGCACTAAACCATCGCCTATGGTGTATACCATTTACCAAAAGAAAGGATCACCAGTCGTTCTTAAAGTCGTTCTTATCTTACGAACAGCTTTATGAAACACCCACCTGGTGTGGGGTGTCAGATACATAGAAGGAGACACTTTGCATAAAATGTAAAGTGGGCCTTTACAAGACTAAACAGCTCAGAACACTCAACCCAGGTACTAAATGGGTAATAGGATGCGAAAGATTGATTTGATTTTGCCAGCGCCATAATGTGGCTGCGACGAATGCAAGGAATGCTCCACAGGGAGTGGAAATTGTGCACTTTTCGTGCTTGATTCAAATGAATCCAATGACTGGGGTAATAATATGCTGTAACGCGCTTTGGGCCATTCTGGGAAAAGCGCTTTATAAAAGTTGGCTATCATTATTATAAAGTTTCATTATACTTGACAGATGTGATTAGATGAGGACTTTACTGCCTTACTTAGGCAAAAGGAAGCAAGTTACAAAATTATAATTTGTTGTAAATGAGCAATGTGTGTTCGTCATTTTACATAGGTGTCAATGTAATCTAACAGCATAGTTTCTTCAACATCTTTCCATAGAACGATCATCCCTTCCCCTTAATTTTCCTGAACGTGCAACATACAAAGGGTGTTTCAGAAACAACAACAACTCAAAGTCAACTAATGTGTCACTTGCTTCCTTTTGCCAAAGTTTGGTTTCAAGTTTCAAGTTTTCAAGTTTTATTTATTTCATTTCTCAACTCAATACAAAATAAGAAATAATTGCACAGATATACATGTAAAATGATAACCATGCAAATCAATACAAATGAATATCCATTGCAAGCAATATAAGAAGAGTAAATAATTTTTTATGGTGAACACTATATAACGTGGTAGTTTAGGTGGCGCTATTAAGGTTGCTGGTTCTTTTCTCTTTCATCATAGGCACTGCTACCAGCTGCAGGTGGGGTCTGGTAGCAGGCAGTGCCCTCCTTGGTACTGATGCAACGATGATAAAGAACACTTACACCACCAAGTACGAAGGTTTCATGATCTCTCCTGCTGGCAGGATGCACAGGACTTGGCAACACTCCGGTGGCAACAGCTTCAAAGCATGGAAGGCTATGTCCTGTAAGAAGACGTTTCATTGTGTGTCAGATCCGGAGCTGGGAGAGGGGGGGGGTAGACAGGGGCGGATCCAGCTTTCGCCAATAGGGGGGGCGAAAATATTTTCATCAACATTTTTTCTCGATTGGCCGCTATAAGCTAATTTTTTTGGGGGGGTTTTCAGGGGGTAGTCCTAATTAACTAAAGACTGAAGTTTTAAGAACCTGTTAATGTTTATTGTAAAAAAAAACAAGATAATGTATCTCATGTGGTCTTAATATATAAAGCGAGCGCGAAGCTCGAGCTTGAATTCTTTGATATTTTATGTCCTTAGACCGGAAGATTCTGAGGAAATTTTATAATTATGAAAACAGATAAGTATCCAACTAAACAATGCGAGCGCGAGCCGAAATTTTATTATAGTAATGTGAAAGGGACTCAATGAGAACTGTTCTTTGGTGATTAATGAAGAGGATAAAGTATCACCAATTAAATAATGAGAGTGCGAAGCGCGAGCTCAAAATTTTTGATATTCCGACCTGAGAACTGGACAGTCTAAGCGCGTTTATGTATGATTAAAAAACAAGCTGTGTGTTCACAAACATTTAAACAATGCGAGCGCGAAGCACGAGCTTGATTTTTTTATATACCGACATAATAAAGAAGCATTTTGACAAATTCTGGTAAGAATTTCCAAAGAGGATAGGTATCTCACAAATCACACAATGCGAGCGCGCAGCGCGAGCTGAAAATTTTAATATGTATAAACAACTTGTGTAAATCAAACAAATTTTAATATGTATAAACAACTTGTGTAAATCAAACAAAATAATGAAAGCTTGATGTGCGAGCTAAAATATTGTGTGCAAATTGATTTCAGAACTGGATATATAAGTGCCATTAATCCTCTTGAATGGAATTCATTACACAGGCAATGTGAGCGCGAAGCGCGAGCGAAAATTTTAATATAAAGCAAAGTCTATTTTCCAATTCTTCCCCTCACCTTTTTCTTGTTTCCTTTCGGGGTCGGGCCGGCCGTTACGAGGCTGTAATACACATTATGGGTATGATACCTTTTTTTTTACTTTTCTTTCTGTTTTTCATAGTTTCTATCAAGTTAAAAAGTACACTTTTTCTGCAGGTTGTCAAAAAATAGGGGGGGGCCGGCTCGGCCCCTCCTGGATCCGCGCCTGGTAGAGAGGTGGGGGCTGTTATTACAAGGTAGACAATTACACTTACATGTATATGACATCATCAGCACCTCTATATTCATGACAACATACCCGGTACATGGAAAGTCTGTTTTTACCAAATATTCAGTTATCAGATTTTTATGAAATTTTCAGTGTTTTGTTCGGTGAATTTTACTTACTGTATTTATGAAGAAATTATTTTTGTAATCGACGCAGACGCACTTCGCGCGCACATCGATGCACTTCAGATTTATCCATTAAGTCATTGAACAGCTTATGAAATATTCCCCCCCCCCCCCCGCCGCATCGTGGAAGTATACAATGTTTCCAATCAGTTATACAGTGCGTATCAAAAAAAAGTTTACACTTTGAAAAAGCCCTGGGAATCAAAAAATATACAACATGTGGGTAATTTTTTCGCGTATAATTATTGGTTTGGGTCTCATCTATCCAATGAAAGTAAAAGTTTTGACAGAATGTTACACTTGAGTGAGCACTGTCCATTTTTGTAAAGCTCGCAGAAATATGTTTGCGCAGAAATGCTTGTTTTCACGCTGTGTCAAGGGGAAAGGGCGAAATCAAACTTACCCTGCGAAGCATTTCTCATAAATTTCCCTAGCACTTTTAGCCAATTGAAATAAAACGGATACATTCAAGCATTTTGTGACAATTTTGCCGCCCAAATTTGAAATTTCAACACTTAAAAAGGACAACATTTACCCTTTTTGTGCCAGCTGGATCTGAGGACATAACTGAATCTGAACAAAAGTTTATATCAGACATCTCCAGCATTTTTCACTAAGTTTTTATCATTTAAAGTTGGTTTACATTTAATTTTCATTTGATACTTGTTTCTCCACACTTTTCCCAAGCTTGGCAATGATTAACAAAATGAAAATGAAGCCTAAGCCATTTCATGTAAATCACAGCTCAGTGTAAAGCAAATATCGTCACGATGGACTCGGTGTGTGGGGGAGTGGGAGGGGGCGCAATGCACTCTTCGAAGTGTTTTGGGAAAGGAAACAAGTTTAAAAAGGTAAAAGATATCTTCATATCAATTTTACTTGCTAATTTCCACGTGTTCTTCATGATTAAGGTCTACTTTTATTCGCATAACTATTTCAAAGTTCTGCTTAAATCATTTTTCACCAACTTTTCAAAACAAAGTGGTGCTCACTCAAGCGGAAATATTTTTCGAAAGTTATATCGTCATTTGCTTAAATGGATCTGTACCAATGCTAAAATGTGGAAAAATTGTCAGGATATTACAAATATATAATTTTACAGGATTTTTGTAAGTGTAAACTTTTTTTTGATACGCACTGTATAAACGGAGAGGACCAATTAAGATCGCCATTACATGTGCATTTTTATACAAAAATGACAAAGAACCAATCAAAATTACTCTTTATAATTGATTTTTTTTGGTCTTTACTCTCAGCTTCACCTACATTCTCCATTCTCGCCAGACCCATGGCCCAGACAATGGGGTACAACTACCGCAACGGGAAGATCATGATTGGAGCTGTCGGGCGGGGTGGCTATGTATACAGGTGGGTATATCCAGTTACACTTCGTAATTCCCAAGGTTCGTAATTCCGAAACACGTAAATTGCCTATACCTCGATGTTTGTTAATCCGAAAACGTAAAAGGGTTCGTTAATCCGAACATTTGTGGCGTTATTCCGAAGGTTCGATAATCCGAAAACGAAATAAGGTTTGATGTTCCGAAGGTTCCCTAATCCGAAAACGAAATAAGGTTCGTTGTTCCGAAGGTTCGTTAGTCCGAGAACGAAATAAGGTTAGTTAATCATTTAGTTTTCGGACTAACGAACCTTCGGAATTACGAACCTCATTTCTTTTTCGGAATAACAAAGCTTCGGAATTACGAATGTATGTGAGTATATCCCCCCACACACACAAACGCGCGCGCGCACTTAGGCAGTCAAGCGCATCATGCTTGTTCCAGATTCAAAGGACTTATTCTGAAGTCGGGTTTAATTATTTAATCTCTGTTATAAACTTGTGGTTTAACTATGAAGAGCCAGGGTGACCTAATCTCTTACATTAGACTGGTTCAATTTATAATATAGTAATGATTATAATATAAAAACCAATATTTTCTTATTTGGATCCATCTCACAATGGAGAAGGGGCAATAGCTCAAGGGTATGAAGTAATATGTTTTGGAATTCATTTTCTTACATGTTTTATTCCTTTCATAAATTTGATGACCCTGTTCTCATCACTACCACCATAAGATATGGTGATTTTGGCACATTTATAAATTAGTTGGAAACATTATTTGTGCTGGATTTCCACATGAGCCCATGAAGGTTTTCTTTTAAGCAATCTGGGGTCCAACTACAACTGCAAAATGAATCCTCAACAGTCTACACCTCTGGGATCGCCTATTGCGATTGTGCGTTTACAGTGTCATGAAAAACAAGTGTTTTCATATCTACTACAGACCCCGACATGCCAAGTGTATTTATGTATACCACATGAGTACCATGCAATTGATAGTTTGTAGGACTATGGTTACATACATGTACAGTAAATGGTATTATTTGATCAAATTGGAAGTTAAGGCCGGTATTTTCCGAGCTTGGGCCGTTTGAAATAACCTCTCATAGAGGCCAAGGTCAAGGTCAGCTTTAAACGGCATGTCAGGCAAGGCAGGAGGGTTTTCTTAGAAGGTTGCGTTAACTAGTCTTTTACATCAGTCATGTAAAATTATGTAAGCTTGACGTAGTCTGATATTGTGGATCAGTCTTTTAAAGTGAAAATTGAAGGTAGAGATTACAAATGTAACCCTTCTTTAACATAGCATTTCTGATCAATGGATGATGAATTATAGTAGTGGAATTAGTGTCGGTTTGTTGCGTCTTCATCATATTGCATGTTTTATTTGGTACATGTGGTTTAGGTGCGCCCAAGCTGCGTGTGACATGGTGGATAATCCCTGGAGTTACTGCACGTGGGGATCATGGACTCAGACTGGCAAGAAGATTCCATTTGAACAGAAAGGGGTGCAAAATAACTTGGTCATGAGTAGGAATTTACACTATGGAGTAGAAATATTTGCAGTGGAACTAACAAATGGGCAGTAAGTATTGAATATGTTGTGAAATATTCAAAATATAAAATAATCCCAGGAAATTTTTACAGTAGATCAGTACCATTTTAACTCATCCAGCCGGATGAGTTTAGTTATGCCGTGGCGTGGCACCTTACCCACCTGGTAGAGCTACATGAGGGTCAGAATTTTCACATTTTGACTACAAAATTATTTGTGTTAATTCATTCAAAATTTATTCATAAAGTACAAACAACAATATTTTTCTCCATTTCTCCAGTTCTTCTTTATTTGTTGGTCAATTTCAGCTCTGTTTGCTTTATATGATAACTCCAGGTGGGGATATAAAACTTCTACACATAATGTTGAAACTCATTAAAAAGTCTAATTTATGCATGTTCTCACAAAAATGTTTCTTCTTTAATTTTTGACCAATTGTGATTTTTTTTTATTTATAAATCACAAAAGTTGCTTCTTCTCTGTCATTTTTTCATCAGTTTCAATTCTGTTTCCTCAATTTACGTCTCCAATATAATTCACTACCATGGCAGCTGGAGTGAAAATAAAAATTGGGGTAAATATCATTGCAAGATGCCGGATGAGCACCATATCATCGATGTGCTAGTTTTTAGTTTAGGCTAAGAATAGGTCCATGGAAGCATCTAATGAGGAAACTTTGTGGGGTATTAGTTCTGGCTCTTGGGGTGCAGCTCTGTATCTAATATTCCATATATAGGATTTCATATCTGCCTACCCATGAAAAAACCCCTTTTCTGGACTTTTTCTCATGGATGCAGTCACTTCTTGAATGGAAGTGATCCCTTAGGATCACTTTGCATGTATTTAAGTAAGACGGTGCCCAGAAATTTCTTTTATGAATACAATCTGTGAAAAAGTCTTTTCGCTTGAATGTAACTTGGATTTTTTTCTCTCTCTCCTCAATTTGCAGATTATGGCAAACTTGGCAACCCTCTAGGGATACATCATGGAATGTTTGGAGAAAGATTCCTCATAACCTAACCACTGCAGCGTTCATCAATAACCCATACTTCCGGGTTAATGACGCCGGTTGGTGGATAGCGTATGGTCTGAATGACAAGGATCAGGTGATTGCAAGATTTTTAAAGATTTGGAAAATTCCAAAACGTTATTCAAAGCCCAAGACAATTTTATTACAATGTATTACTTAAAATACGGATGTCGAGGCCAGTATTTTCTGTCTGTGGCCTTGGCCTGAGTCATGATCGAAGTGACTATGGGAGGTTTTCTCCAGAGTCCCAGTTGTGACTCAAAAGCACCGGTCTTGACTAAATTCCTGATTGTTACATATATCCTATTTAGATCTATCTCTGGTGTCACACTAGACAATCGTCTGGAGCGAACACAGAATGAAATTCCTTATCAAAACACGAGGTGTACATTTGGGCCGTAGAGACACCATTCTCACTACCTTCTTAAAAAAAGTTTACTGGAAACTAGTTTAACGTTTAGTGAGAATGGTCGAAACGATCTTCCAAACCGGTTCAGAAAAACTACCTCGCGAAGTAGTTTTCAAGATCGCTTCGCCTTGTTAAACTGGTTTTAGCGTGAGGACGCAACCGCACTTCGGGAAGCGATCTTCGCTCATTTTGAGCGTGCTAGTCCACACGACAGCTATAGAATGCCTACGCTGCGATTTCAAATTTCGCGCGAAACGTGTCACCCCACTGGGAGCATTTCCATAGCAACAAGATCGCTTTACGTGAAGTGATTTTGAAAACCACTTTTATGTGATCAAGTGGGAATGCTAGCAAAGCGATCTTCCAAACTGGTTTCCTGAATTGTTTTCCAGTCTCAAGGCACATCGTCTCCCTTTGGACTCGCAAATTGCATTGTCATGGCAAAATGTCAATCAAGGGGGAAAGCGCGCGCTGCATAACGATCACTCAGTTAAAGGACTTCCGTTTTCTATGCCAAGTTTATGCCAAGGCCATGTAGATCTACAGTCCAACAGTGGATCACGCCGTGTGACCTTACGACTGTGCTAGACTGTCTAGGGTGTATTTTACCTCGCGAACACCTCAGATTCATGCTTTGTGCCGAGACCATTTGGTGGTGATTTTTTTTCTACCTGATTGCTAAGAAAGCATGAATGCTTGTAAGCAAGCAACCAGAGGACCGACTGCTTAAGGTCCTCTCCGAAGGACCTGGTACTGAGGATTAATGCCTTACCAAAGGGCACTAGCGCACCAAGTGGGAATCGAACCCGGGTCACCGGAATACGAATCCCCTGCTCTGCCAACTGAGCTATCGCGCCTCATATTTAGATTTACAGTGGACAAAGGATGACCTGTGGTAGCCTCCAAGGTTACCTTGCGTTTGGTGGTAGATCTAAACAGGGTACATGTGGCATATAACCAATTTGTATTGAACTTGATAGGATACTAGGGGAACAGGCATGCCCCCACCGCTCAATTTCCCAAAATATGGTGAAAGCAGTTAGGCGTACATGCATAAGCGAATAAGCTTATTAATATTGGTGTTAAAAAATTTGGGACCACAGAATATTGTGACATTTTAAAGGCAACATTTAACCAGGAGAGGCAAACAATACATGGTTTGCATATAATCTGTACTGTAGGTTTGCTCCGACTTGGGTAGTTGTGTTTTAAGCATGATACTTCTACTGTTTAACCCCTGAAAACTAACAAGTTGTTGTCCTCCTGAAGACCATATAGTTGATAGCTGATTGTTTTGATATGGTTAACCCTAAATAGACGGGGCTATTTCGATGCCTAAGAAGACGGGGAGGGCTGATTCAGCCCCCCCCCCCTTATGATCTCGGCCGTCGATCGCGTGATCGCGACGAAACTTGGCATGCGCGTTACCCTTATCATAATCTACAAAACTACAAGATAAAAAATATCATTGCTAATGATTTATGCGTAAAATCAAAATTTTGTTTTGATTAACTAAATATTGCCCCTAAAATGCAAATTTTTGGTACACAGACACTTTATATGAATCTGATCAAATGTACTAAGAAAAATTCAAAGTCACATTTATTTTCTTGTTTTCTAAATTTCTTATGTATTTCTTTTTTTTCGACTTTCTGTTTTTTATTGCGTTTTCAATGAAAATTGATTTCAATCAGTAAAATGAAAAATAATGATTCATTTATGAATTTTGGCTAAACACTCTATTTGCATTGGATTTGTACACAAATTCACGTTTTTGTGCAATTTAGGGTCTGCATGCACTTACGAAATGTTGCGTAATTTTGGAACCGCGTACCCGGGTGTGAAAAATTTGGTCTCAAAAGTTGCGTTAGACTTGAATGTAAAAGGTCCATGAGCGACGCGGTCAAAATATTTCGCGCAGCGGATTTATCACGAAAAATGTTTAGGGGGGGGCTGAATCAGCCCCTCCCCAGTCTTTAGGGTTAACCTTACGAAATGTTGAATTGAACAAGCCTTTGCTCATGTTTTAAACCATTTCTCAAGTACTTGAGAATGTGTGAAAATGTACAATTCTAGTTTTAGTGGAGCGTTGTGGCCCAGTGGATTAGTATTCGGACTTTGAAACAGAGGGTCGGGGTTCGAATCCCAGCTATGGCGTAATTTCCTTCAGCAAGAAACTGATCCACAATGTGCTGCATTCAAACCAGGTGAGGTAAATGGTACCGGTAGGAAGTAATTCCTTGTAAAGCTGTGTGCGCTATGAACGCCTAGCGTAGCCGGGTAATATAGGAGTGCCTTGAGCACCTAACAAGCAGAGGCGTCGATCCTGGGGGGCAGGGGGGGGGGGGCGATCGCCCCACCAATGAAAATATTGGGGGGGGGCAAACATATCATTTTGCCCCCCCAATAATTCCGGATATGGCAAAAAAAAATAACAAGATTGTAATGTTCAGCAAGCGAGAATGAGATACACAACTCGTTCTTTATTTAAAATCGTGCTCAAAATGCCTGCTTTTCTGATTGGAATATAAAAATTTTCAGCTCGCGCTTCGCGCTCGCATCCTTTCTGTAGCAAAAACCCATACTTCTCATGATTAAATAGGTGAATGCAAATGTCCCGTTTTCACTTTAAAGCCTCAAAAGAACTCCTGCTTCGATTTGCATTCATCTTTTCTTGGATATATATCTTGTTCTTTATCAAAAGATCGAAAATCAAAATTTTCAGCTCGCGCTTCGCGCTCGCATCTATCCTTCTTTTTGATACCAATCTTAATCATTGGTACCAAAAATGCTTAGAATATCAAGCTTTCAGGTCAGAATATAAAGAAATTTTAGCTCACTCTCGGCACTCGTACTATCTGTGTAGTGAGATATGTATCCTCCTCATGAGTTACTACAAACAGTTCTAAACAGGCACGCTTTTCCTGCCAGTATACTAAAAAAAATCAGCTCGCGCTTCGCGCTCGCATTAATTTGTTGGTGAGATACGTGTCTGTGTCTCATGAGTCATATATATATATATGTGTGTGTGTGTGTGTGTGCGTGTGTTGTGCGTGTGTATATGTGGGTGTCTTGTACGATCCAGCGCCTTTGGAACGTTAATGATTTTGCCCCCCCCCCCCCCCATCTGAAAAATGGATTGACGCCCCTGCTAACAAGGTGGATCTGTGCACAATATAAATACCCTATATAAACAATACCCTATTTTACCCTATTTTTGCAGAGACTTTAACAATGGCATTCACATTCACTCATGTGACATTCACAATACATGCCAATGTCCTTTTCCTAGATGTATTCATTCTGTTTTTCCTTATTTTGAGATAAATGATGATGAATTCATTAATATGCATCATTATGATAACAATCCTCTTTATAATAATCAAGATTTGAATCAATTGTATAATACTTTTAATGCAAATGAAGACAATGAATTTGAGTTGGATACTGATTTTAACTGTAAATATTTCTCAGATGATCAATTTGTAGATAGTTTTAAATATATAAATAGTAGTTTTAGTATTTTACACTTCAACTCTCGTAGTTTAAGTAAAAACTTTGATGCAATATCAGAATATTTATCCACTTTATCGTTTAACTTTTCTGTATATGGATTTTCAGAAACCTGGATTAATAGCAATACGCCTCTCTTATTCAACATTGATGGTTATTCATTTGTTAATTCTGATCGTTGTCAAGGGAAAGGAGGAGGAGTAGCTTTACTGATTTCTGATTCCTTAAATTATGTTGTTCGGACAGATTTAATAAGTTGTTCACAATGTTACGAATCACTTTTTATTGAAATATCATTTCAACACACTAAAAATGTTATTGTAGGTATTGTTTATAGAAAACCCTCCTCAAACATAATTGAGTTTACTGAATATTTTGAAGATTGTTTAAAAAAAAATAAATTCTGAATGTAAGCATGCATACTTAATGGGGGACTTTAACATTGATCTTATGAAATATTCTAATTATGGTCCTGTTAATCAATTTTTAAGTGTTATTTATGCCAACAGTTTCTTGCCTCTTATTAATAAACCATCTAGAATTACTCAATCTTCCTTTTCCCTAATTGACAATATTTTTACTAATAATTTCAACTCCAATATTTCATCTGGTATATTAATAAATGATATTTCTGATCACTTCCCAGTTTTCCAAATTTCTAAAAAATACAATTTGATTAAACAAGATTTTACATATTCACCCCAAAACATAAATGAAAACACAATCAATCTTTTCAAAGAAAAACTTGCCATTGCTAATTGGGATGATATATTATTCTGTCAAAACACTGAAATTGTTTATAATAAATTTTTAATGAAATTCAGTAACTTATATAACAATATCTTTCAAAAAGTTTCAAGATCCAAAGAAAAGAGAAAAGCAAAGAAACCATGGATTGATTTGACTCTGTTAAAACAGATGAGGAAAAGGAATAGACTATTTAAAAAATATCGTGAAAATCCCAATGAGATTTCTAAAAAAAAATATGTGAAAATACGTAATTTTGTAAATATAGCACTAAAGAATGCTCGTAAAAGATTTTATGAACAAAAGTTTAGAGAGTCTAGTGGTAATTTGAAAAAGACATGGAACATTATTAAAGAAGTACTCGGAAACAAAAAGAAAAAGCTACCTAACTATATAAGTGTTAATGGTAATAATGTTCACGGGGATAAGAATATAGGAAACAGTTTTAATGATTTTTTTGTGAAGATTGGATTGAAGATAAATGAATCTGGAAACTGCTTAGATAATAATGATTATGCCAAATTCTTGCCACAGGAATGTATGAAATCTTTATTTTTTAAACCTATCACTGAGACTGAAATACTTGATATTGTTAAAAAAATGAAAAATAGTAGAAGCTGTGGAATCGATAGTATAAGTCCCATAGTCATTAAAAAAACGATTATACTCATTTCTAAACCATTATGTCACATATTTAACTTGTCATTATCATCCGGTATAGTTCCTTCCAAATTGAAAATTTCCAAAGTGATTCCTGTATTTAAAAAAAATGATTTACATGATATTTCTAACTATCGTCCAATTTCTTTGCTCCCATTTTTCTCAAAAATTCTTGAGAGAACTGTATATAATCGATTATATGATTTTCTATGTATCAATTCTCTCTTAAATGATAATCAGTTTGGTTTTTTAAAAAATGTATCACCTGAAATGGCAGTTATCAATTTACATGATTATATAATTAACTCATTGAATAAGAAGCACCATACAATTGGAATATTTTTAGATCTCAGTAAAGCTTTTGATTGCATTGATTTTACTATCTTATTACGTAAGTTACAGTACTATGGAATAAGGGGTCTTCCGCTGCTTTGGTTTAAAAGTTACTTATCAAACCGATTACAATATGTTTTTTTTAACAATGTTTTATCTGAACCTTTGAATGTCTTGTGTGGCGTGCCCCAGGGATCAATCCTCGGGCCGCTATTATTTTTAATATTCATAAATGACCTACCGAACTGTACAAATAGATTAAAGTTTCTACTTTTTGCGGATGATACCAACATATTAATTTCTGATGATTCAATACTATCTTTAAATAATGTTATAAACACTGAGCTCAAAAACGTAACTGACTGGTTTCATTCTAATAAACTATCTTTAAATATGGATAAATCAAATTACATATATTTCTCTCTCAGTAATACTTCCCATAATACTTCAGATTTTTTACACATCAAAATGAACAATCATAATATTAAACGTGTAGCTCATTTAAAATTTCTAGGTGTCATAATTGATGAAAAACTTTCATGGAAAAATCACATTTTAGATATCACAAACAAAATTTCAAAAAATGTTGGTATCATCCGCAAACTCAGCATATTTTTACCCCAAAAAATTCTTTTTACTCTGTATAATACTCTTATATTACCATATATATCTTATTGCAATGTAGTATGGGCTAACACATATCCCACAAAGTTGAACCAAATATATATGTTACAAAAAAAGATAATTCGCATATGTACATTCTCATCTAGATTAGCCCATTCAAAAGAATTATTTATCAAATTCAATATTCTTACTGTATTTCAACTGAATTTATATCACTGTGCAATACTACTTTTCAAACATAAACACAATTTACTTCATGAATCATTATCTTCGATGCTTATTGTAAATTCATCTGTGCATGATTATAACACAAGAAATAAAAATAAATATCATTTGTGGACTGTTAATAAAAGTTATATATCATTTTCATTTAGACATCATGCACCAGTCGTATGGAATAATCTCCCCATTGCAATAAAGTCTCTCAACTCAATGTATTCTTTCAAAAGGAAATTGAAATTTTATTTAATCAGTAGTACTTAAATTTTGTCTTTACTGCACTGCCTGTTATTGTTTTGGGTTTGTGCGGACTTTGTATCTTGTTGTGTTTTGTTTTGTTTTCATTATACAATTATATGCCCATTACCTATTCATAAATTTTGTTTACTTAAATATGATTTATAAATTGAATTAATCTAATTCTATACTATGTTATCAAGGGTGGTTATCCAGACAATTCCTTTTGGTTTTTTATGACCGCCCTATTCCAATAATGATGTGTTCTTTTTATATTGTATATCATATTTCATTACTATATTTTGAATTTTTCACTGCTCAAGTTTTTTTTACGTAATTGTATGATATGTGTAAGTTTTATTGGAATTGAATAAATGAATTGAATTGAATTGAATTGAATTGCCCTATATGAGCAATATATATGAGCAATATATTATTCATTTTAGAAAAACTTAATTAGATAATGAACTAATTCTCCTGAAAGAAGTGTCTCCCCTCTTCTTTTAATTCAATTTAGCTCATTTGATTTTTCGCCCTTGCCATATTTTGAACAGGTCATCGAGGTATCCTCATCACATTCCATGAGCATTAGTTCCAAGAGAGTAGCCTGGGCCGGGAAGCTGGTCGTGTCCTGGGCCATTTCTGAAGACCAGGCTTCGAGGAAAGACTGGATTGGAATATTTCCAAAGGGAGCAAGGGACAATCAGTACCTGGACTACAGGTGGGTATGAGGAATATGACTGTGCTTTCAAAGAATGTCCTTCAAATAGCAGGGTCCTGTAATAAACCTGCAGTGCAAACCATAGATTTTTCTTGATATGTAAACCTTTTAAATACCTGGACTTCACTGCAGTTCTAAAATGAAGACTATCCTCAAAGATTGTGAATCACACAGTAGGGTCCTGTTATAGACTTGTGTACCGTAGTAGTCTTGATACATAAACCTTTTCAATACTGGTACCTAGACAACGGGTTGGTATAAAAGGAAGGGTGTCCTCATCATACTTCTAACTCCTACTATTACTAATACTTTACTTCTACTACTGTATAATGGTGCTCTCTGAGAGACAAACATTGGGTGCTATCCGTGTGTAGTTCAAACTCCATATGTACTTATCATTAAGATGGAAACTGCGCTATACAAATTTGTATTCATTATTATTATTATTACGATTACTACTACTACTACTTCTACTTCTACCACTGACGGATCCAGGGGGGAGCCAAGTTGCTTTGTGAGAGGCACAAATAAAATTTATATTGTAAAATGCTGTTAAACATTGACAAATGGATACCATGCGCTACCAAAAAAAACACGTAAAAAGGATGTCTTTTTCAAGATAGAGCCTGTACGTACGAAACGTGATAAGGGTGTCAAAAACACAAAAATAATGAAAAAAGGGTATCTATTTCGCTAGGAAAGCTATACGTGTTTAGGGTCAAATTTGCGGGGATGATAAAACAAGATTTAAAGATTTATTAAGGATGTCCTCTTTGCCCCCACACTACGTGTTTAGAGTCCACTTTGCGCGAGGTGTTGAAGGTGGAGCCGTACTAATTAAAACAAATGGTGTGTAAAGGTAAGACCAACGACCGACGGACCCATGACATAACAATGAAATATCGCTGTACTTGTTCAGGTTTTTTTTTCAGGGAATACTTGCCAAGAGTATCGTTTTGTTTCCAATACGTGTTAAGGGTAGTGCTTCAGACGGCAATACTTGTTAAGGGGTGCAATTTTAGAATATGGTAAACATGTGTTTAGGGTGTTCGAGACCCCGTGGTCGTGCATGGTATCCACTCGTCAATGGAAGTGGCCCCCCTGGGCACATACTAATTAACATCTACTAGTTCTATTGCTAATGTTACTGCATCTACTACTTCTACTACTACCATTCTACTTCTACCATATTTTTTCTTCTACTGCTTCTCCAATGTTTTGTTGGATATACATCAGTCCCATTGATCATCTCAATGTTAAGAGAAAATAATTCTCAATATTATTTTAGATACGTGCAAGGTGGGCAGAATCCTGGAAGTCGCCCAGTAAGCAAAGGGGATGTTTCGATGTCCTCTAACCTTCCGAATGGATCCTATCAAGTCAGATACCTGATGAACAGGAAATACACCAGCATCATGGAGTTAGGTATGTATTACATACTCTGGTAGAGGTCATAGGTCATGTGTCATGACATTTTTGATAGTTTATGCATTATTGCTCATGTTTTATTGTGAATAGAGATATGAATGTTGCTTGGATTAGATTGGCATGTGTATGCCGTTTAAGAAAAAAATGGTTGCCTGGTCAGAGGATACTCCCCAGGGTGTGGTGATGTTGCAATGTGTGTGTGGAACAGTGAGGGATCCTATGACCATGGGGTATTAATAATTACAATGTAAAGCGCTTTGGAAACGCAAAACGAATTGCTATATAAATGTAAATATTATTCGCTGCTCCATGGCCCTCGCTCTCAATGCATTCCACTGGCACTTCCAAGACCAGCATGGAATCTTATCACATCTTAATATAAGCATCTGTGTGAATAAAACAATACTGTGAATCACATTTTCTCATAGGCAACGGTGTGAACGCACTGAATCACATCTTTATATAGGCAACTGTGGGAATACACTGTGAATCATATCTTCAAATATAATAGGCAAATGTGTGAACACATTGTGAATCACAACTTCATATAGGCAACTGTGTGTACACACTTTGAATCATATCTTCACATAGGAAACTGTGTTAGTTGCCACTGTGAATCACATATTCATGTAGGCATATGTGTGAACACACCGAATCACATCTTCATAAAGGCAACTGTGATAGCCACTGTGAATCATATCTTCATGTAGGCAACTGTGTGAACACACATATTTGAATCATATTTTCACACAGGAAACTGTGTTAGTAGCCACTGTGAATCATATCTTCATGTAGGCATCTGTATGAACACACTGTGAATCTTATCTTCACATAGGCAACTGTGTGACTACACTGTGAATCACATATTTGTGTAGGCATCTGTATGAATAAACTGTGAATCACATCTTCATAAAGGCAATTGTGTCGACACACTGTGAATCACATCTTCATATATGCAACTGTGTCAACACACTGTGAATCACATCTTTGTATAGGACACTGTGTAACGCACTCGGTCAATCACATCTACATATAGTCATCTGTGTGAACACACTGTGAATCATATCTACACATAGGCAACTGTGTGAACAATGAATCCCATCTTCCTATAGGCAACTGGGTGAACACACTGAATCACATCTTCCTATAGGCAACTGTGTGAATACACTGAATCACATCTTTGTATAGACAATTGTGTAAACCACCGTCAATCACATCTACATATAGACAACTGTGTGAACACTCTGAATCACATTTTCATGTAGGCAATTACATGATAACACTGTGAATCACACCTTCATACAGACAACTGTGTGAACACACTGTGAATCAACTGTGTGAACACATTTTGAATCATATCTTCACATAGGCAACTGTGTAAACACACTGTGAATCACATTTTCATACAGGCAACTGTGTAAACACACTTTGAATTACATCTTCATATAGGCAACTGTGTATACACTGTGAAACACATCTTCATACAGTTTACTATGTGGAAACACTGTGACTACACGTTATGATGTATATTTCCAGACATTTTTTCTTTTTCTTTTCATAGATGTAACCTATTACAATGAATCTGGCGAGTCGGATTTGATGCAGCTCTTCCGTGGTATATACATAGGTTTGGAAATTGGTCCTGATCACTTTCGAGAATGCGTAGAGGAGACCCTTCACACTGTTCAGATGTTCAGAGATGCCTTCATTGCATTCAATTTAGGAGAGGTAACAACTAGTCCCTTAGTGTGAATCATCTTTTTATTTTCACTTTTGCTTCATCCCCCAACGTGCATGTCACAATTCCATTTCACCACTATATTAATGCATGTGAACCAAAATGGTTGTGGTGTGAGGGCTATGAACTAAAAAGATGTGTTTTTAATTTACTGATTTCGCAGGAAATTTAATTTGATTTGGTGCCAGATCAAAATAAAATATCTGCATATTTTTGTCTTGTCTCTGTCAATCAGTTTATCAAGCATGGGATAGGCTTACTATGTCAGGATATAATCTTTTTCAGCAGGCTTTTATTATCCAATTACTACACATATAACATATAATTGCTCAAACAGTCATTTAAACCAAAATATAAATATTAGCAAGAGAGGGCGCTCGATTTACATTTAAATCCTAACAGCTGCTGGAAAAATGCCATATTCAAATTCTAATTGATAAAAAATGCATTCAATGACAACTAACTACTCTTTTGTCATGTTACAATGTTCAATGATATATGAGTACGCTGTAAAAACTGTGGTGTCAAAACAGACACCAGTTGGTGTTAATAGAGGACCACACGCTGAGGTGTAAAAATCACACCCTAGACATAACACCAAAGGTGTTGTAATAACACCTATAGGTGTTAAACTAAAACTACACTGTCAATTTAGCACCGGTGTAAAATAACTGGTATGGTCCTCAATGTGCACTGGCTAACACCACAGTTTTTGCTGTGTATAATTCACATCATTGACCCTTTATCAAAGCTTTAAACAGGGTTTCCAAGGCAACAGCAAATTGATTTAAATAAATAAGGAAAGAAATCAAACAAAATAAACACTGAATATTCCAGCAAACTTGGATGTAAAGGTCTGGTCATTCTGCACTTACGGATGCAGAGAGGATGTAAAATGGAAAAGAATCTTGTCATCCGTTGGAAAACGTTATTTATCCGTTGTGTACTTTTGCATATGTGTTTAATACGCTCTATTTCCATCGAGGATCTGTCTACCATGATTTCATCATTTGCCCATTTTGTCCATTGTCTGGAGCTGATTAAAACAGATGGAGCCACCCTGAAATTTTGCTTGTCCGTTGTATCCGTTATGAATACGTTTTGTGTCCATCAGTCAGTGGGACCAGGCCTTAAAATGAGAAAGTTCTGGTTAATTTTAGTTTATATTATCTACAGGCACTTTTAACATTGTTCATTTATTTTGATAGGCAAAAGGTATTTAGTTTTAAACTGATTCAGGCGCACATTTTTTTGGTGTAAAATTATCTTCAATCAACGTCATGTCCACTCCTTTAACTGAATAAAAACAAGTTCATTTGAATGAACATCTAAAAGGAAATATTAATAAAAACCTAAACACTCTGGGGCAAGAGAAAAAAAAGTTAGCATTGATTTCAGGGATTATCTGCAAGTTCCTCCCCCTCCACCAAGTCTCGTCAAAGTTGCACTTTCTATCTGCTGTAAAAATGTGAATATGTGTATGAACCTAGATAGTAGTAGTAGTAATATTATTCATAATTTATTGTCATCATTTTTTTTCCTGAATGGTGTTAGGATTATGGTGTCGTCATATCAATAAAATTTCCTCAGATCCATCTGGAATTAGATGCTATTTGTATTGTCTATTACTTGTTGGTTTTATATAGGTATATCAAGGTCTCCAACTACTTGGTACAGCTCTTGAAGACATTGCCCAGTCTCTAACAAAGTGCAACGAACTCAGGATCGCCCAGAAACTCCTCGAATACATCAAAGACCTACTCTCTTGCATGATGGGGAACTGTTTGAAGTTCACCATCGACATGCTAGAGGAGCTTTTGATTCTGTTCCTGCATAGATACGAGATTTACGGGGATATCCAGGCAGCCACGAACAGCTTCGCGCATGGTGCGTATCAGCAAGGTGGGTTGAGCATCGGCAGGTTTGTCATCGCTTGCTTGTTCCTTGAGGACTCTAGCTTGCTGCTGCACGGAGGAAGGCAGGGGGCGGCGTTGCTTGATGCTGTGAGTGTGAATCTCATTGAAATGGAGGAGGGAAGGAATGGCACTCACTCCGGTAGCCAAGCGATCATGAAGCGATCAAGGAAGGATACTGGAAGCGCAGCTTCGCAGGAGATCAGATTCATGAAGATGCATGGAATAAATGACACTCTATCCGGTAGCCTAGCGGTCATGAAGCGGATGAGGAATAATACCAGAAGTGCTTCCCAGAAGATGATACTCTTGGAGATGCATGGAGCAAACATCTTTCATTCTGGTAACAAGAAGGGTGGAAAGCCAGTGGAAGATGGCATCGGGATTGCTCTGAAGCTCATGGGCAAAGTCCGTAATCCGAAGAGATCAGTGTGAATAGGTAGGGGGAAGAAGAGTGATGAGAACAGCGAGGAAGGAATGGCTGAATGTATTGAAATTTGATTTGGACATTGCGGATAATATCACATTAAAGGGATCATTTAACTTTGTGAGCAGCTGATTTTAAAAATTCTCAAACTGAGACAAAACATGTGTATGAGTGCCTGTATTTGTCCTAAAAAACCCTTAAATAGGCCACAATATAGGATGAAAAACTCTAATTTAGATACAAGTAGCAATTTAGTAGCTTGATTTTGAGAACCGTCTAGTAGATGGGTTCCAGCTTATGACCAGTTTTCTGCAATTCGAAAAGTCAGTTGGCTATGTAGACTACCTTCTGCTGTGTGTACCTCCTACACACACGCTATTATTAGCTGCACTGTACATTCAGTGTACACCTTTTACACAACTGTATGTACAGTGTAGGTCGTGCTGTGTTCTAGAGCCTGAGGGTGTTGTGTTGCACAGATTCGTTCTATACGCATAGTCATTGAAACCAACTCACAACTATTTTCAAACTTTGGTTTACATCTCCAAGGTTTTAAAATTGATCCTGTAAATATAATACTTTGAAACTTTTGGGATGGTTTGTTACACTATAAGCCTAACGTTTAGCCCATTTTCAAGAACCAAAATGAGAATTCTTTAAATCAGAACAAAGTGAAATGATCACTTGAAAAGCCTGTCTTTAGTTTTGGTAAAGCTTTCCACAATTCCACTTCACTATTACATGTCCCTACTTGATCATTTTGATGCCTGTGCCACAAAGTGGGTGTGGTGTGAATGATTTCAACCGAAAATGTGTTTTATTGGATAACTTACCGTTACTGATCCAAAAAATAGAATATCTGAGGGGTCTTTTTAGGGGATGCATGTGTGGATGTCAAGACCTTCTGAAGCATGAATGGACTGAAAATTTCAGTAAAAATGCATGAACTTTTTCAGTAGTTTTGTAATATACATTTAGGAAATATCTAAAGTAAATGCTCAAATGCTAGGCTTCAGTTAGTGAAAGATATTGCGATTCAGTGTAAATTTGAATGTTTTTTTTCTTTAAAAAGCACAGTATATTGCATTAATATTTTTATAATGTTATATTGCAGTACGAAATATAAGGTAATAATCATGAATCGCACAATAGTTTATGACAAGGGTATAGTGTCTGGAATTATGTCTTTCATTACTGAGATAACAGTCACTATACATGGTATATGTTCATTCCAGTTTACATTTTCATCTATTGTAAACACCTAAAGACTTTGTTTCTCGTTTTCTTTTGAGAAGAAAATTACTTATGGTTATACTCGATAGTCTGGTATGACTTAAATTTAGTGACTCTTTATCAGACTTCATAAGGCTTTAATCATACATTCATGTCTTTCTTTTGATAGTATTTCGGAAATAGTACTTTTAACAATCATGCCTTCATGATGAAATTTACCATTGTTATATGTAGAATACTTGGAATAAAAAGGCAAGTTTATATGGTATTAAAACTTGATTTTTTTTAGGTGTGGAGTATTTGTTGATGCATAGGTGCAACTCGACCTCACCCTCTTTTTCTATCCATCTATCAATCTGTCTGTCTATCCATCTATCTATCTGTCTGTCTATATGTCTATCTGTCTGTCTATTTATCTGTCTATCTATCTGTCTATCTGTCCGTCTATCTATATGTCTATATATATCTATCTCTCTATCTGTCTGTCTATGTATCTATCTATCTATTGTCTATCTTTATGTCTATCTATCTGTCTGTCTATCTATTTCTATCTATATGTCTGTCTATCTATCTATCTTCTTTATCTGTCTGCCTTTCTGTTTGTGAGTCTATCTACCTTTCTGTCTGCCTATCTATATATCAGTCTATCCATCCATCCATTTCTCTACATGTATCTATCTATCCATCTACCATACCTTAACCTCTATCTGTTCATCTATCTATCTATCTACATGTATGTATGTATCTATCTATATGTCTGTCTATCTATTCATTCATGTTTTATATATCTATCTATCAATCTGGCTGTCTATCCATCTATCTATATGTCCGTCTGTCTGTCTACCTATCTGTCTATCTATATATATATATATATATATATACAGTGCGTCCCAGAAAAAAACGAAACCGAGATTTAGCGATCATTTATCATTACTTAATCATAAATAAAATAGACAAATGACCTACCAATTTAAAGCTTAGAATCTCCTCTTTCATCTGATATTACTTAGATTATTTCTTATTCACGCATGAGTGAGCAAATGCAATTTGAAGAAAGGATATCAAAAACTCATTTGGCGGGGGTATCTGGGTTTCAAATAGAAAACCACATTTTTGAAAAGTTCAATATCTCCTCTTTAATTTGATACCTAAATTACAGAAAATGGTAACGAAATAACAAAGTTCTGGTCATTTGAAATAAGGCTTGAATTTCAATAATTTCATAAAATGAAGAGGTTCTCCAGGATGGCTTTCAAACTCTCTCGACACTCTGTTTTGTTGACGATCAGCCATGCATTAAATCTTTTGTTCACCATGCGAAAACTTCTGTGGGATACCGGTGAAAACATGTTTATCTCATGAAATTATGGAAATACAAGCCTTATTTCAAATGAACAGAACTTTTTTATTTCTTGACCATTTTTTGTAATTTTGGTACCAAATCAAAGAGCAGATATTGAACTTTTCAGAAATGTGGTTTTCTCTTTGAAACCCAGATAACCCCCGCCAAATGAGTTTTTGGTATCCTTTCTTCAAATTGTTTTTGCTCACTCATGCGTGAATAAGAAATAACCTAAGTAATATCATATGAAAGAGGAGATTCTAAGCTTTAAATTGGTAGGTCATTTGTCTATTCTATTTATGATTAAGTTATGATAAATGATCGCTAAATCTCGGTTTCGTTTATTCTGGGACGCACTGTATATATATATATACAGTGCGTCCCAAAAAAAACTATACACTTTTGAAATGGCTGCCAAATAAAAAATGTAGCACTTTGGGGGAAAAGACTTATAGATATGGAAAGCCAATAAAGTCAACTTTCAAATGACACCAAAAAGTTGGAAAATTATTCATGCTTGAGCGAGCACTGCCCACTGAAACAGAGGGTATGCAAATTAGGGTGGGCTGGAATTAGCCTTCCAATTTCTTTCAGATGTTTTGTTTGGTACTTGCAAAGTTGAAGGTTATTTGGTGAGTTAAAGATCAGATGTTATCAATTTGTTGTTTGTGAAAATTTCATACATTATTAAATTGAAATTTAATGCATGAGTGATCATGAATTGCAATTTTTAGTGCAGCTTTATCATGTGGATCATGTGGATCTTAACAATGTGTTCATGACAGTCAGGAGAAGAGGGGGTAATATGACTTAGGTAGGTGAAGTAAGTTGATGGGCTTAAGGTCAACAGAACATTTAGCAATCCCTCCCTCCATCTCTACCCCCTCCCCCCACTTCTCTCCTCCTGGGAGACTAAGCTTGGCTAGGCTGGGCAGGAATTAGCCATACAGTTTTTTGAGAGGTTAGTCCTTGGGAACTTACAAAACTAAGGGTGTTCTGCTATTCATGAGTGAGATAAGTTTTGGTTTTAATAGGCAAATTTCATGAATTACTCAATCGAAATGTACTGCATGAGTGAACAGGAATGCAATTTTAGTGTAGCATATTCATCTTGTGGACATCAGAAGTGTGTTCATGAGAGTCAGAGTAACGTGATGGTACATGTACCTGTTACAAGCAAGAGGGCGAGGTATGCTAAGAATTGGTTAAAAGGGCATTCCTCTTCTTTTTGTCGTTTAACAAATTAAAAGTCATAGGTACCCTCCCCTCTTCACCTCCATTTTCCAGCCCCCCCCCCCCCCCCTCTCTCTGTCTCATCTCCCGGATTGTAGCCTTTTCAAAACTTAACTTCCAAGTGACCGGTGGCTGATGGTCAGTTTGAATGATTGCCCAAAAAAATTAATGATTATGATGATTAATGAAATAATTTATTGGAAAAAAAATGAATGTTTTATTGATCACATTGCATATTGAATGAGTTAATTTACTGATAAATTGTTGATTGAATGATTGATAGGAAAAAGTTGATGCCCTAATTCAGAATTAATCATTAAACCAACATTCTGCTCTGGACTTCACACGTACATAAGAATAGCCATCAGTCTCTCAACAGGAGGGGAGGGTGGGAAAGAGGGAGGGGGCGGGGCTGAATGTTCTGTTGACCCTTATTCCATCAACCTACTTCTCCCACTTAAGCCCTATCTCACCCCCTATTCTCCCGACTGGCCGACTCCCATGAACACATTGCTGAGATCGCCATGATAAAGTTGAAATGCTGCTCCAAGAGATCCAAATGATAAAGCTGAAATGCTGCTCCAAAAATGTAATTTGTGTTCACTCATGCATAAAAGTTAAATTTAATAACTTAAAAAATTTGCTTAAGCTATCAAAACTGATCAAGGTTGATCATTAATTTATCACAACGCCCTTAACTTTGTAAGTTCGAAATGATTTGCCTCTCAACAACTGAAATAAATTGGAAGGCTAATTCCAGCCCACCCTAATTTTCATACCCTTTGTTTCAGTGGGCAGTGCTCGCTCAAGCATTAATATTTTTCCAACTTTTTGGTGTCATTTGAAAGTTGACTTCATTGGCTATCCATATATGAGAGTCTCTTTCCCCAAAGTGCTAGATTTTTTATTTGGCGGCCATTTCAAAAGTGTATAGTTTTTTTTGGGACGCGCTGTATATATATATATGGGTGTGTGTGTGTGTGTGTGTGTGTGTGTAAAGTTATACATGCACAACAGCTTTTGGCAACTCTTTTTTATTTAAATATTGTAAAGAAATGGATGAAGAGAACATCCATTTCTTCATCCATTTCTTTACAATATATATATATTTAATCTATTTATTCACGTGTCTATCTATCTCCTCATTTGTATATCTATCTAAGCTATCAGTCTGTCTGTCAGACTACCTACCTATCTATCTGTCTGTCTATCGGTCTATATATCTATCTAACCAGATATACCGAGACATCCATCATGTCTATCTATGTATCTATCTTTTTATCTATTTGTCTATCTATCCATCTATCAGTATATGTGCCTATTAATCTATCTAAATAACCTATTTTTTATACATCTATCCACCTATATGTCTGTCGATCTAGATATCTGCCTATCAATCTATCTTTCTAAAAATATTTCACTCTATCTTTCTCTCTCTCTCTCCCGTCCCTTTTATCCCTCCCTTTTCCAAATTGATTGCTTGTCTGGCCGTTTCATGAAAGAACTTTTGTCGATGTTTTATCTCACCATATCTATTTTACCCTATAGTTACCATAGTAACAGTCAGACACCTGTAGTACTGTAGTCGAAGACAGCCTGTCAGATTTAATAACTTGTTAAAAAAAACGTAAAGTAATTTTATATTTTTCTCTGTTCGAATGTTCTTCGTTCATTTAGAAATTAAAGTTTGTTGAACCTTATCAAAGCACATGGTACGAAAGTTTATTCACCCTTTAGTGTATCACCAAAATTTGCATCATAATTATTTGCATGGGGCCAATGACTATCGTCTACGACGCGAAAGAACGTCTATACATATTAATATGCTAATATGTAAATGAGCGTTATCAGTGAAAGTAAAGGGATCCGGTAAAAATACTACTAGTAGTTGAGCTCGCCTGTATAAAGCCCCTGGAAGGCTGTATATATGAGACCTCGGTATTTAACCAAATCACGTGGACAGGTTGCTCTTAAATTTACCAGTCCAATCTCTTCCGGTAAATGAAGACAGGATTATCCATTACTTGGTAAGTTTTTATCATAAAACCACCTGTAATTTTCTGGATGTAACAGAATTCGCAGACGGCTTGCAATGAGATGTTTTGTGTTTTGAGATTGACTAATCGTGTGTGGGTGTAAGTAAAGTTGAATTTCCTTCGTCTTCTTGAAGTTCTAGTTCTACCGGTTGAACTGCCTCCTTGGTACTTCTCGTGGAATAAAATTATGGCAAATCCCCTGACTGTTGCATCGATTCACTCTATATTTCCCAAACTACAGACCTACTACAACCGATGACATATAACAGGGGCGGCGGAACCGCCCCCCCCCCAAAAAAAAAAATCCTAGTAGCGAGGAATAAAAAAAAAATCCCTTTTTGAAAAATGGAAAGTGCCATTTTTCAAATCGAAATAGCCTTTTTGAAGTAGAACCAGTCATTAAAAGAAAATACAAAAATATAGCTCGAGCTGAAAATGTGTTATTATTCCAACCTGAAAACTGGACATTATAGATACTTTTTTGTAACAAAGAACAAAAAGTGTACCTTATCAAATAATAATTGATGCGAGTGCAAAAGACGAGCCAAAATTTGTAATATTCCAACCTGAAAACTAGACATTTATTCTATTAGATTGACATTTTGATGCGAGCGAAGCGATGGCCAAAATTTGTTGTAATTTTATAAGCTAAAATGGCTTGTTTTACTTCAAAAAGGGTATTTCATTTTGAAAAAATGCACTGTCCATTCTGAAAAAGGCGGGTTTTTTTTCCTTACTACTTGGATTTTTTTTTTGGGGGGGGGTCAGTTTCCCGTCTTTCTCTCCTTACCCCGGCCCTTTTCCGTGCCCCTATTACACCCACAAATGTAATAATGACTTTACCCACAAATATAATAAATTTGAAGGGATTTTTGGGGAATCTGTTCTAAACTAAAATATATAGCGAAAAGTCAGTCTTTTTTCCAGGCCCGGTTATATAAAAAATTTAAAGTACACACCCGAAGAATTAAAAGTATTTTATATTGACTTTTTGTGGTCACCATTGTAAAGGGGAACTTTTACTTATCAGATATATAACTTCACTTTTAAAAATAGTGATTAGAGTTTGCAGAAATTAGCTCTCAAATCTTCCAAACTACAGCGCAGTCTTTCCTCAAGATTCATCATTTCAAAATACTAGTAACAAATCATAATAAAACAAGGAATTGTAATGATAAAACAAATAATCCACAACCTTATTGATGTCGAATAACATGGAAATAAACATAGTCTTTCCTCCAGACCCAGATAATTCCAATAGCAAATCATCATTAAAAAAATATGATATTATACGCAGCGCGATTAATGCTTAGAAATATCCCATATTTATGTCTGAAGCTTAAATGGTAAGATATTGAATAATCCTACAGAATGGTCCTTAAAATGCCAATTTTCAGTTCTGAATATTAGACCTACAAAATATCAATATAGTAGTAGTAGCAGTACCAATGGTAGTATTATTATTGTTGCTTTTATCATCATCATCATCATTATCATTTATAAATGTATCCACTTAATCGTTCCCTTTTCTGGTCATAAAGAAAAAAAAACAGCTCCCACTGTTTATTTTGCGAGATACGTATCATGATACGAAGCTTGTATTTAGACATGTTAGAATGTAGTATTCAGATCTGTATAACCATAGCTCTATGGTATAACAAATACTTTCAACTCGCGATTTGCGCTCGCTTTAACCATAGAGCTATGCTTTAACCATAATTTTCTTCGTGAATGCCTACATAGGCCTTTTTGGGTTAGCATGTCCATTGAGTGCGCGAAGCGCGGTGAATAGATGACTCGTTATTTTTGCCCCCCCCCTCCTGCGTTTACCGACGGTAGTTACGGTACGCCACTAGTTAGTTACACTCTAAATTCCAAGGATTTAAAAATAAATCCAGATCGGCTTTGAATAGTGACCAGCCGAATACTAGATTTAGAATTAAACCTTGTTGATTTAATCCAAATGATTTGAATTTAAATCTTTTAGATTCAAAAGCTAATCCTTAAGATGTAAAATAAATTCAAAATTCAGCTGGTCACAATTCACAGCCGATCTGGATGTATTTTAAATCTTCGGAATTCGGAGTGTACCTTAATTTAAAAATTTGCACTGACTTGTACCAAGTCAGAAAGTTTGTGAGCTTGCGAGGGTGCATGAAGTTCTCTTATCCGTCGCATACACATACACCATAGCTCGGCATAATATCACATTAAACGCTTTTAACTCGTAAATGATAATTTTCGCACATACCGTTGAAATACATCTAAAGGAAAGTATGTTAGTTCAATTTGAAATGTTAGAAGGAAAGTCGATCTACCCTGTTAAGAAAGTATTGATAGTTTTGAAGTTGCGCATTATTTTACGAGTTCATGCAAGTTCAATTTCGTAAACTGAAACATATCAAAGCTACTTGATAGTTAACAACCAAAACAAATTTTCATACAAAAAATATATGTTTTAACAGGATCAGGCCATCCACAACACGCATGCGCACAATAATGAATTGATTGAATGAACTTTTCAGTTTGGAAGTTTGGTTGCAGATCAGAGAATCTTGCTAAAGTTCAACCATAGAGCTCAAAACTTCGTAACCTTGTGCAAGGTGTGTAGAAGACGTCAAACACGTATTCATGGTGTGATTTGGACTTTATCATTGAAACGACTTTGAATAATCTATTGTTTTGATATCTACTATCTCTATCATTCTATCTTCGCAGAGCAAATTCGCACGAAGCAATGTTTTCTTTTGTTCCTGTCTACTCCTATAGGACAGGAATGTATCACGTTTTCTTTCTCAGCCCCACTCATCTTAACCCTCTTCTGCCTGCTCTTCCTCCGTCAGCATCTTCTCCCCCTCCTCCTCCCCCTCCACCCCATCCTCCTTCTCTTCCTCCTCCACCACCACCCCTCCCCTTCCCTTCTTTTTACCATGTTCACCTCTTGCACCTTTTGTCCCCCCACCCCCTCCTTTTCATATATGTCATACCGAGGTTTTTACCTGACTGATAAGAAAGCACGAATGCCCGTGAGCAAGCAACCAGGGGACGGACGGCTTAAGGTCCTCTCCGAGGGACCTGGTAATGAGGATAAATGCCTTACCAAAGGGCACTAGCGCACCACTTGGGAAACGAACCCGGGTCACCGGAATCCGAAACCCCCGCTCTACCGACTGAGCTATCGCACCTCCTGTATAATTTAATCCCGTACTCGTTTGCTGCTTGTCCTTATGTAGTTTCACATCCCTTTCATCCTCCTACCCCCCTCAATCTTCTCGCACCATCTTCTTGTACTCTTCTCGCTTCTTCATTATATTCCATCTCCTCACCTGCCCCTCGTTTTCCTCCATTCGCATACCCTCCCCCTTCCTTTCTCTCATGTCTTTCATTCGCCCCCTTTGCTCCTGATGACACGACATTCGCTCCTGCGACATTTACTCCGGCCTTGATATCTCAGAAGCCATATAGGGTTAGAATAAGGATTGTAATAGAGTTTTTTTTATTTCAAAATAGTGTAAAGTTTCGGAGGTAAAGTTTGATGTTTGACTTATAACGTGCAAATTTTCTATCTGAGCAATTGTCGCCGGATCCTTGCTCCTACCTTCAACTCCTTGCAGTTCTAGCTCCTGCCCCTCCTATACCCTCTTCTCCACCCCCTCACCACCCTCCTCCACTCCTCTCATTCTCCACAACCCACTACTCCCCACCCCCTTTCTCATTAAAAAAATCGAGAAAAATAAGAATTTAAACCAAATCTAGTATACAGCAGAATAAACATTTTTGAGAATGAAATAACATTGTATCCATTTATCCCCCCCCCCCACCATTCCTCCCAATTTCTTTCCTAATTTTATAAAAACTTAAATCGACAAAAATAAACTAATGCGGTCACCAACCCATCATTACAATAAAAATAGCAACGATCTTTGTATATCATCAAAAAATATGTTTGTGTAGCATTGCTCATGTAAACACGACATAAAAAATAAGATAAAGAGTGTGTATGTGATCAGATGTCATTAATAGATTCTTAAGCTAACATTGATGTTGCGCAGTTGTGATTGAAATTTGCATGTTCCGTCTGATAGATTCTGCCAGCATCCTCTTTGCCCTAGTTCCATGATCAATTCACGTCACCGGGAGGGGATGGGGAGCCCAACAAAATATGAGCAGGGGCCGCGGAAGCGGGGGAGGGGGGGCTTCAGCCCCTCTCTTCCCTATTTTTTTCCAAAACCGTGTACAAAAACGAAAAAATGAACATGATTGAAGTTGCACGGTCAGTCCCCCCCCCCTCCACTTTGAAAACCGTTCCGCGGCCCCTGATGAAATGAAATATAATGATATTAATAAAATAAAATGAAATAAAGAATAATGGTAACATTCACTTACGATTTGTGAACAAGAAGAAGAATTATCTAAGATTTGTGTTAAAACGGTGTCTAATGATAGGACTCCCCTTTTTCATAAGTATTTATGTTTAACCATCAAGGAGCGTTGTGGCCCAGTGGATTAGCCTTCTGACTTTGAAACAGAGGGCCGTGGGGTCGAATCCCAGCCATGGCGTAATTTTCTGCAGCAAGAAATTTATTCACATTGTGCTGCACTCGACCCAGGTGAGGTGAATGGGTACCCGGTAGGAAGAAATTCCTTGAATGCTTGAGCTCCTAGGTAGTCCAGCTAAAGCCGGGGAAATAGCGTATAGAGACGTTATTCACCATGTATTATGCGCTATACAAGAACAGACTATTATTATTGTCATTAATAAAGAATATACAGTCAATATTTCATTGACTGCCTACCATTTTCAAATGGACTGAACAATATGGGAGCGTTTTACTGTCCTTTAACGAACTTTTTTTTGTCAAAATAATGCGAAATAAATCGACAAGATAACATGTTCTAGATTGATTAATTATTCCCGTTAATTTTATTTGCCATGACCTCACGTTAACCCATTAAAGAAACCGAAAGATGTCACAAATATTTACAGACCACAATGACAAGCCAGGATTGATAAAGTTATCTATCCTGTTGTCAACTTGATGTCTTTGGGGGTAACCGAGATAAACTTTTCTTGTCTTTGCCAAGAAATTTAGTGAATTATGTCGCGTGCCATGTCATTTTTCACTGGCAAAAATCCAACATGAGCTGGATAAAAAAAATTTCCAGCGCCGCTGTATTTATTGAAAGAAATTTTGATATGGAAGATGAAATAAGGTCATTTTTATAGGAATTCTCAAAAAAATTCTTGGCCAGGATGAAAAGTTCTCGTTATTGTCTTAAATGGCTTGATTTGAACTCGAGATTTGACAGAGGTTAAAGTCCGCTCTTGTCAATGCCCGATATGAACGAGGAGATGCTATAGAAAATATCTCTTCATCGTTTTCCTTCTTCATTTTCCGCTTTTCAAACTTCTCAGTTTGGTGTTTTCGATTTCTGTGAGTATCATTTGTATTTTCTATGTTTTTTCTCCCTATTTGTTTTGATTTGATTAGATTTTATTTTAATTGAGTTTACTCAATTTTCTTATTGATATTTTGATATGCTTACATGGATTTCATTTTTGATATGTGATATTGATATACTATATTTAAAAAAACCTACATACAGCAAGATCTCTGCAAGACCCTCTGTTTGAAAGGCGAGAGTCAGAACCACTAGACCACGACGCGCCCACAAAAATAAGATTAAAAAAACGTAGGGACGCAATATCTTTAAAAAATTATTAAATTGCATCTCTGATCACGAAGGTAAAATAAGAGGTGTACCATTTATAATTTTGGTTTGAGGGTTGGCACCTGCCTCATCCCCCCTCCCTGAAATAAATGTTGATTATAATAATAATGATAATGGTCTTTATTGATACTCAAAAAACATTCGTTGCAGCCAAAGGCTGAATTACAAATGCTAGTACAAGGTAAAAAATATAACATATAAATTGACAAAAAACGCAAATATACAAACAAGGTATATCATATATAGTTGAAAAGATAAAAATAAATGAATTCCATCAACTTGGAAGCCTTGCCTTAAAAATAAAAAGAATGGAGATTCCATTAAACTCAGTCGTCATGTGTTTTTGTCATGCGAAGAGGAAACATGAACATTTAAAATGTATGAACAGTAATCATGGAATGTATCAATAATACATTGTTTTCCATCTGTATTTGAACAACTAAGCGATATTGCAAATTGTTAATCTTTTTTGTGTCCTCAATTATACTTTGGCATGAAGTTAGCGAATCTGGTAGAATGACTATCAGTGGAAAAATTCTTTTCACTTTCTTTACATGATATCTTACAAGGCCTCGTGATGTTATAATGTCTCATGACTTGGAATCGAATTATGATTTTGTTTTATCGTTTTCATTAGAGGAAATTATAAAGCCAATCATTCTAGTATTGTATCATTGCAGTGGAAGAGCCGTGGTGTAGTGGTTCTGACTCACATTTTGTAAACAGAGGGTCGTGTGTTCAAATCCCACCGCGGTACGGTCTAGCGTCCTTTGGCAAGGCGTCAATTCACACTTTGCCACTCTCGACCCGGGTGCTAAATGGGTACCCGGTAGGATGCGAAAGATATTGTATGTTTAAATTTGCCAGTGCCATAATGAGGCTGCGATGAATGCAAGGAATGCTCCCCCAGGGTGTGGAAATTGTTCACTTTTCGTGCGGAATTGAAATGAATCCAACCCGCGAAATAATATGCTGTACAGCGTTTTGAGCCGTTCTGGGGAAAAGCGCTATATAAAAATTTGCTATTATTATCATCATTATTTATTTCTAAATTTTGGTTGTTATTTTACCTGACAGTGGAAAGCAGGAATGATTGTTAGGGGACAAACAGAGGACCGACGGCTGAGGGTCCTCTTAGAGGGAATGGGTAATGAGGATAACAGGTCGTTGGTTGATCTTGAAATCCTTGGGAGACTTTCATGACACGACATAGCGATTTTCACCGACTATTTGTTATAAGCTACTAAAATCCCAATTGCATCCGATCGACCCAAAGCAAATTATTCAGTGAAAGTTACTGACAAGATTCTTCAACATATACTCCCCCGAATATTGTCACTTTTTCAGGAACTGACTTTCTGATAATCATTGATTTCCTACAGGAAACTGACATTTTAATTACAACGAAAATTTATATTAATTTGTATTCATATTTTCTTTTTGGTGGTGAAAATCTGTGTATGGGAATTAATTTTAAGGCCTACTGCCATGTAATAAGAAGGAAGAAGAATTTCAGTTTCAACGTGTACCATTATGAAAACATGGCATCAGGGGCCCGTCTTGCAAAGAGTTACGATTGATCCGATCAATCGCAACTATGGACGGCCAGCAACGTCAAAATGTATGTGCATGTTTGTTCAAAATATTTTCTAATTATGATGTATATTCATTGCATTCATTGCTTTCTTGAAAATTTACTGTGCTTCTTTTTGTTTACAAAGGACATTGTGCCAATTCATCCCCCCAAAAAATATGACACTGATGGATTTCAATAGAGTAACAGTTGATTGGATCAACCGTATAACTCTTTGTAAAAAGGGGGCCCGGAAACCATGTAGAGAGGGTAACGATTGAACTTAGAATTGTCCTTTAGAATCTATCTTAATGTTGATTGTAATCAATGGCTTAATTACTTTTCCTCAAACTCAAGTAGGCCTAAATGCCAACATGTTTATTGAAATTTTCAATGTGTTGTATAAAATATGGGTAATTCAAAATATATCCCCAATCGCGGAAGAGGTTTACGGTACACCGTTTATGTCGTAAAGGGAAGGAGGGAGATGGGAAAAGTGGATAGAAATAGAGGTGATTATTGGAAAGGCGTGGAAGTGGTGGTTTGAAAGTACTGAGTATTCTTTTTAAAAAGAATGTAGTCCTTAAAAGGGATGTATATAAAAAAGAAAGAGTGGAAAGCTGAGTAGTAGGCAGGCTTGAGTAGAAGGCCGGAGGGATGTATTTCCAAACAACCCCTAAACTGGTTTTTCTCTGTGTGCAAAATAACCCCTTAAACAAGTTTTTCGCTGGCTTAGACACATTTTGGCCCCTAAACATGCAAGTCGCCAGAATAGCCGACCCCTAGACATGCTAGAAGGCTTGTGTATAGGTAAGAGAAGGCTGGCTCGAGTCGGCGAGGAGAGTGGTAGCGAGTAGAGTGGTACCAAAATGAAAATAAATAGTAATTTCATTATTGTATAAAGTTTTCGGGTGAATAAGTAATCAGTGTATCTTTTCCAAACCCATCGCTCTTTCGCCAAAGAGAAACAAATGAACCATTTGGTGTTAAGTGTTATATAGTCATGTCAATTTTAATTGAGATATTCGCGACCTTTCGTTTGAGGACGCGCACGCTTATTTACAACGGTAGTTGACTTTGGAAAGGACTTTTTGGGCCCGTCATCATGGTCGTAAAACTCAGTCCTGCAATGCAAATTGTGTGACATGAGATTTTTTTTTCGTTTCGCATCTGCGACGGAAACATTCAATATGCGTTCGTGTGCAAAATTCTGGTTGCTACTATGGTAACAGCGATTTACCCGATTGAGGACGACTTTCCAAAGCCACATTTGACTCCTCCTAGAGCGCGAGAGGCCGCCCGGGGGCCCACTTCCACCGATTAGTGGGTACCAGTAGCGACCACCCGTAAAAGGGGACAGAGTGGGCAGGTACGTTACGTATATAGGCCTATGTAACGTTATAAGGGTGTCAAAACGATGTTTAAAATGCTGAAAAAGGGATATATATTCAATACTTGTAGGGTTTCACAAGCCAAATACTTGTTAAGAGATGCATTTTCATAATCTGGAAAAGAATTGCTTCCCTTGTTTAGCATGTTTAGGGTACTTTTCGAAACCCCATGGTCGTGCCTGGTATCCACTCATCAATGGAAGTGGTCCCCCCGGAATTTGAATCTAATCCCATTTCTGGGGAATGTAAAACATAATGCCCCTCAGATCGTGTGCGAGAGGCATATCGTTTGTGTATAAGGAGTAAACAAAAGAAACAAAGAAACAAAAGGAAACGAGTTCAAAGGTATCGCATATGATGTGTACATATCAAGGCATGCGAAATGTTCGACTGGAGAGGTTGATCTTATCCATGAAATCAATTGCCAGTGATCCAACAATAATCCACATTAAATGTAATATCGATTCGATGGACTGTAATGATCTATATTTAAGCCTTCATTCAGTAAGTTTTTCCTCACTCAATATGTTCTCGATTTGTTTGAAAAACCACTTTCTTATCCATGTCATAAATCTATTTTAGGTCCTGCATTTCGAATATCTCCGGCCATCAGTCATAATATACATGTATGTATGCTGCGGGTGTCGCGGGAAAGGATTTTGCACACGAAAAGCAGATCTGTAGGGCCTGTAACCCCCCTGTAACACAAAGCTTAGCATTGATCGTACAGCAGTTTTCTACGTTTGATTCTATTGACTGTAATGCACAATCAATCTTAAAAATCAAGTGTATGATTAAGCGTTAACTTTTGTGTTAGGGGACCCTAATACTAGCGTCCGTGATGATTGCGAAAGGTCCCAATTGTAGTACAGCATCATCTTGTATGAAACTCGAATCATATTTGTCGCCCTCTATCGAAAATGAGCGTAAGAGTGAGCATAGTCTCCCTTGTAACTATCAAACATCAATAGCTGTAATTGATATCGATGTTTGTAACAAAATTAAATTACAGCCATTACACATTAAATCACTAGTCAATCCAGATTTTCATTCTTAGAGGAGAACACGTTTTGTATTATTTTGATGAAGCTCCTTGGGCCAACACCTTTCAAGAGCGGCTTGAAATACGATGCGATTTAACAGATGATCATACCGTCTACAAAATTGCTTTCAAATTGCCCACATGTGCCAATCAATTTCAAGTTAAATTGGAGAAAAATATTATTTGTTTCGAGAATGCGCTCAAAAAGTTGGGCACAATTGCACCCCTAAAAAGAACAACAACAAACAAACAAACAATGAAACAAACAAAATAATGACAACAATAAAGTAGAATCACAGGAATGATCACAATGATTTACTAACATGTAACCAAATTGTCTTGAACGCAGGCAATTGTTGCACTGCTGTGTAACTTCTGTTGGTAATTCCACATACAATTATTCGAAATGATTTTCAAAATGCTGACTATCCTATTTGGACAAACACAACAAATCGTTATATTTTTCTTGATTAAACTCAAACGGTGATCATGATGATGGACCTATGTATCGGTTTAATATTTATGTCGATCATAAACAACTTTGTGTTCGTCTCATTTCAACTCATTTTGGATAAACATCACCATCGCGCTTTCTGAGGACATTTTCAATAGGCATATTGCCCCGAAGGCAAAGGCCTATTAATGAAATAAAAAGCCCACGTCGCAAAATAATTGTGGTATAACTGTAGGGGGGATTTCTGTATTGATTATTATTATGAACAAACAACAGTTAATATAGGTCACATGTAGATGCGCACGCATACAAACTATACAAAAATGATAGGATTTAATCAGGGAAGTACCCTGATTTAATCAAAATGAAGCCCCACAATCATATTTTACCTCGATGGCGATGCCATACAAACAGGGATGCAAAAGTTTGTTCACCCTTGCAGTCATGAATATGTAAATCATATGCTAATTAGGGAACTTCGAGAATCGATACATGAAAGTTGTATTTTTTTCTGTCATTAAAACGGTGAAGTGTAATTGTTTCGCTGACGATATTGTTAACATTTGGATAGATGTCTTGGTTCAAAACGAAAACTACATCGAATGATCATTGAAACAAACGAACGCGATTCTCACTTAAATGTTAAGGAAATTATATTGAAAAATAGCATTTACAGTTGTGCGAAAGTTTGTCCACCCTTTGCCTTATGAATACGCAAATACAAGTATAAATAATTAATTAATTTCTCCTAGCCTGCCAGCATCTCTACAATAGCTAACAGTATTTTCCGTCCAATGGGTTCTTTGAAAAGTTTGTTCACCTCTTCCCTCACGTTATAAAGAAAATGATGTGAATTAGTTTTGTTTTGTTTTTGTTTCAGTAATATACCGTAGGAATCAAGAAATGATGAGCGTTATAATTACTCCCGTTATCGGTTGCGTTGGCCAACTGTTTATATTTTTCTGGTTTTATTTTTCACAAAGAAAGATTTAAAAACACGTCATGTCGCATGGACTCATGAGTGAAATTTTTGTAAAAGCAAAAATGACTTTTTAGCTTGGCATAATGCTCTCAAGGTATTGGCAATGGAGAAGCCTGCTGAGAAATTACCATTTAATTTCCATCCCGATCGACGCTCTCTCCTAACTTTCAGGATCTAGCAATTAAAAATACTGTTATGTATTTTGCCGTTTCCTGCCGGAATAATAGTTATGGTATTAGTCTATGCTGCAGGCTTCACAAGATGGAGTGAAATTTGCATCACTAGTGCGCTGTAAAGCACTGACGCCACCCAAGGACTGGTATGAAAGTTTGTTCACCCACCACACTTATAAATATTCATACATTATTATAATGATTATTGTCTATCGTTTTCTCCATCTCAATGCTATATGCAACATCTTTGTGTGAGAGGAAGCTATGATGCATGATGGTCATATTACGACGTGTGTGCATAACAGCAAGAACATTCTGAATAGCGCAATATTTTCTTTGAAGAAGTATAATGATGCGTACGTTTATTTTCAGTTACTTTTAAATTATGGCCCGTATTCACAAAGGTGGACTAAAGTTATACCGGGGTTAAATTTAGTCGGGGGTTAGCTAGCACCCGGGTATAACTTTAGTCCACCTTTGTGAATTCGGGCCTATGAGTACAATAACATTAATGGAAATTCATTTTTATTTGTTGGGGTGAACATTATAAAGTACATTTTGTTATTATTCAAATTAAGAGAATGTCTAGTAAATTTGTTTTTGTCTTGTTGTCGTTGCTTTCAGAATATTGTGAAAATATGCAGTATACATATTGTATATATTACGGCTTCCTATGCGATGGATTTCATAAAAGCATGATAAACATATTCCTGAACATGTAACACGGTGTAATGTGATTTCCAGTTACATCCTCATTCCAACCGTTTCGTACGAAAGTTTGTTCACCCATTTCCCTCATCAATATTCATGAGATTGTAATTAGACCACCAGTCTCTTGTATCATCACTATGTTCAATTTCAAGAGCGTGTCATTCTAATACACCAACATTGGCGGCAGGCTCGCACCAATAAGCGTTGTCATGGTAACGATTGCGTAGGCAACCGCCGTGCATTATCCAGTTTATCCCACACCAAAAAAATGCGCGTTTAGGCACGTCGCTATTAAGATTGTGTAGTTATGTAAGCTTGAAAGGAAATTGATGACAGTGTTGTGCATAAGACCGTCTTCAAAAAACGTTAGTTTTCCGCAGAAAAGTGCTGGAAAACATGCCAATTTTCGTGAAAAATATCTTCCCATCCCTTTGTGCCTGCACAAAGTGAGACTCTAGGCACCGCGGCGCCGTCAACAATGAAATCTTAATCAAAATTTAGGGTAATTTTATTAACTTAAAAGGTAAATGGATGCATCTCATGAAACTTGGGCATCAAGGTATCCGCAGTATCACACAGATCATCTTGCAAGATTTCGAAGTCACATGATCAAGGTCAACGTTCGTTTTAACTTTGACCATGTTAGGGTTATCAATATTGAAATCTTACGTTTTTGAAATGTCATGAAAGAAAGTGTCGGGATGTATATCATGAAACTTGGACACAATATTGGGGTAACCAAGTAGACCCTATCACTGATTATCTAGTATGAGTTGCAGGTTACAAATTCAAAGTCTATAAGGTCATCTTTTTCTTTTTTATCCGGGTTCTTCATATTCTTTCCGTTCAGAACAGACATGTCATTCTTCTCGGAGTACCCCGACTTTGGCAAAAAGTGTCATTCAAAGGTGTTACTCATCCATCCAGACTGGCATCGTGAATAAACATGAGGCGAAAGTTTGTTGGCCTTTCAATGAACAGCATGACTTCATAATGTTCATGCATATTGATGAGCAAGGAAGTTTGTTGACCCGCTTTCACTGCACGAGGCACGGGCGAGTCGATGGGAGCTTGATAATGATAGTCTGGGAGCCAAACCTATTCGTTTCCTTTGGCCAAATTACTTCAAGTAGGGAAGTAGTCTCATTTTCACCTCTTTCCCTTCATTGTCAAAACCATCCCAGTAAAAAGTCGATTTGAATGAAAGGAATAAAACATCAAACAGGCCAAATGCTTAAATTTTCATTAAAATCGAATGTAAAATTAAAAAAAAGAATTTCTGATATATTTTTTGCTATGTTTACAACGCAATCTATAATATGGGTGATATGCTAACGGAAGAGCCGATGTTGTTAACACTCACTATTTATTTTGTATTTTGAAAATATCATATTTTTCAGATCTCACAATATAATTTTTTTTTATTATATAGCGTAGGGAATCACAATTGACCCAAACGAAAACTTTGCTACTCTAAGTCTGCATACGTTTCTTGTTGCTATGTGTGTCTTTCCTCTGGCAACATCTGGAATTGCCAGATTAATTTTGCTTGGGTTGTGTTACCTGTGAACAGGTCCTTTCAGCCGAAAACCTGTAAGACCAGTCGAGTGTGGTAAAGTGCAAGGTTGAGGCTGCGGCGCAGACTACGCAATGTTGTGGAGGCGGTTGATCTTTCATGAATATTCATCTTGATGAATAAACATTAGTTTGTCGGAACGGAAAGTTTGTCGACCCGTGTACATCTCCTTTCTCCTTTCTGGTGAAATGCTCGCTACGGTAGAGAACTTGTGGTATGAAAGACCAGAATCTGAATAGCTGGCAGAAAGAGAGGACCACGTTGTAATATTTTTGAGCCGAGAGAGTTGATGAATTTTGGAATGTGCCGGTAGCCGGTATTGTGTAGATAGATAACTTAAATGGTGAGTTTGAAAAAATAACTAACTTATTTATTTATGAGGATGATGGGATGCTGCATTTTTTATTGGAGATGGCCGAGAAGGGGGGGGGGGGGTATTTTTCAAATGTATAATTTATCAATGAATCGTCGATGACGATCAGTTCAAAGTGCAGTTATTTTCAAGAGAAATTTGACATGCTGCTGGAGGATTTCATCAAATTCATTTACTGTGCCAATATTAGAAGTATTTGTAAATATTTGTCAAGTCTATTTTCTGTGTAAATGTTGCTAATGTTTACGTTGGGAAAGAGTTTAGTAATGTTTCTATTGGGACCAAAAAGCATGATAAGGGTGCCAGCCAGGCAAGGGTGGTATATTTATGTAAACTACATCAAAGGCAATGAACTTTCATTTCCACCTATCCTGGCCTGTATGGTCTTATTGATTCTTTGTTTTGTTTACTTATGGAAAAAAATGCTTGAGATATCTCAATAATCTTGTATTTGTGTCACGCAAATTGTAATTACTTCCGTTTTATTTTGTTGAAATTAGAATAATTGAATTTGAAATGTACAAGACCTACCATGTAAACTAAAAAATTTCACTTTCAAATATTTAGCTAGCGAGACTCGGAGTTATATTGATAATGGTACTATATGTGAAAAACATGTTCATGAGAATACTGCTACGCCAAGATCTATATACACCAGATACTACAAAGTGACCGTTTATTGATTGAGTAGACTGATTGAATGTGGTGTTTGTAAATGGAAGATTTTATCTATATAAAAGTTTGTTTCAATTCTCAATTGATTTTACACCGCCCTTATATTGATTCTGATTCTCATCTAGGCATACGCTTCTCGTAGGAAGCGCAAGTATAAAACCTAAGAGTAAGACCATTTTAAAGCAAAGCTTACAAGTGTATGTGCCAAAAACTGCAAAAGTCATGCGTATACAGACCCTTATTACAGGTGGAAACTGGAAATGATTTCAGAATTGTTCAGGATTATGAAAAAAATAATGATATAATATATGTTTAATTGTAGTAACTTCTCAATAACTATGTTTGATGATATACATCTCACAAGCATGAAATGGGTATCAAAGCTGCAGCAATTTCACTTTTTTTTCCTTTTGGTATGCAGGCCCTGTATGAATAATGAATTATTATAAATTTGTAGTTTGAATTTAAATCATAGGGGTCTGGAAAAATGCACATCTTCTCTGATATGGTATTTCAAGCAGAAGGGAACATCATACAGAACATTCCTATTTTCACCATGGACATACTTTTCATGAAGTGCTCTAGATTCCCCGACCTACATGGACTTACCATGGAGCATGGACTTTCCCTCCGAAACCCCCAAACTGCGTGCAAAGAAAGAAAAGATACAAAAGACCCTTTTCCTGTTTTTTGGCGAGAAACTCGAAGGTCGTTTATTTATGGTCTGGTAAATGTCTTTTGTTTGGACGAAGTTGCCATGTGAGTCAAATCGTCTTTTGCATACAATAGGTTCAGTAGGTCCATGATTTTTTTTATTCAAAAGGCCCTTTTATAACTTTTCCTACGAAAACAACATGGTGTTATTTCAAAGTACGAGAACTGAGAGAAGGGAAACAGGATATATTAATTATTCATATGTTGGGCAGGGGAAAGAAAGGGGGTCAGATTGGGCCGGTGTTGGGTTGGGAAAAAAATAAAGATGCTGCGCTAGAAAGGTGAGTGCATGCAGAGAGGCTGGTTGGCTCGACATCGAGATAGAATACCATGTAGATTGTAGAATAAAATGATTTTATTGAACACTTCGCATGAATTATATGGCAGGTTATAAATCATACTGCACCTGTCTACCCGTATAAATTGTCTTCATTATGACGCCATATGTAGAAATTCACTTACCATTCTGCAGTGCATGTATGCAGGCAAGGGCACCCTCTCTTTTCTCTTTGAGTAAACAGATATTCCTTTTGAGTTGATAGGCCTTCATCACCCACTCACTATGTATTTTGTGTTTTATTATATGAAATACTCTAATTTTTTCCTTATTGTCATGTGAAACAAAATTTTTCTCCTCCCTACATGTGTTATCATTGTTTTAACATTGTATGGTTCAGTCAAGTTGTCCCTTATTTATCTGTAAAAATTGAAATAACTGTAAAAACAAAAGAAAAAGTGAGTTAAGGACAACACCGACTGTCTAATTTATCTTGTCACTGAGTATACGTTGCGCATAATATATCATAAGAGTTTAAAAAGAAACAAGCGACACTTTTAAGTGTCACAACTTATTTTACACCAGGTTTTGATGACATTTCCAGTGTTATTCTTATTTGATCGTTCTCGGTTGATTCAAGTCAACATCTTTCTTTTCTTGGGTGGACGTACTTAATTGGCCTTTAAAAAACTCAACACCGAGTGATAATAATCCTTACACCAGAGTTGCCTTGTGTTGTGGTCAGTGCTTGCTTTCTCCATCAAGGTGACATTGTGACCCGGTGTATCCCGAGAAGATAAACAAGTGATCAGCTGGGAGAAGTTTTACAAGTCTGTAAGCAAACAAATATTTGTCTAGGAGGGTTATCAATAGGTCGAACAAATCTGTTCAAGTTTCAAACAGATTTTAGGTCCGGAGAGTTTTCTGTGAAAATCTTACGCATTAACATAAAGACTTTGCATGGTGTATTTACAGTAATGAGTTTTTCGGGAAAAGTTTCAAATTCACGGATTCATAATCGATATTTAATTCGAATTAGTGCATTAAGAGTGATGTAAAAAAAAAAAGGGGGGGGGGGGGTATAAGTTGTTGGATGATCCGTGCATGGTGTTGAATCTGAAACAAACTGGTCACGAATTATGACCCATTTTTGTATTAACAATTAGTATAAACCATTAATGTTTCAGTCAGTTGCCTCTGGTATGTTGTTTGTGTTTGCTACCACATATTTTGCTCACTTTTTGGAAACAAAATGAATAATTTTTACATTGAATATATAGGTCAATGCAAACCATCAGGCTGTTAACAAAGCTAACAAGTTCTTCATTGGTAATGGATATTTTGTAATCCTGTTATTTATAATTTTCTTGAACAAAGACGATTATTATTTTTTTTTCTAAAGACGATATCTAAAAGGCCAACTCCCCCGCATGAAACGCTATTTATGGCGATTATGATATTAAAGTGTGTGTTCTGTTAAATTGCACTGATGAGAAAGCATCATGAAGTGTGCTATTATTGTATAGGCCTGCAATAATTATTATGAAACTGAAAATGGCTGAATACTAGTGTACTCATATCTGAACCAGTAGTGTATTTGCATTTCATTGATCATTGAAACAAAATTCCGTCGCAGTTTTAATATGCAGTCTCCTTTGTTTGAAAAACCACAGCTGAGCGGTATACGAATGCAAGGCATGTTTGCGGGGATGTTATTAGAATAGAAAGCTAAAAGGCGCGAAAGTTTGTTGAACTGGTGCTCAACCGGCGGACATTGCGCGGGACGTATCAATGCTCATTCATAATGCATGAGGATGTAAGGAAAGGGATTCGGTTGGTTGATCAGCTCAGGGGGCTGTCCCAACTATATGAATATGCATGAGTGCAAAGTTTGTTCACCCAGCGCTGACGTACACACTCTCGACTGGAGAACGATTGCATAATTCATGAAGCGAAAAGTTTGTTCACCGAGCGAGATACACTCGCAAGTTGCAACCATAGAAATAGCTCCATGTTGCAACGCAGTGAAACTAATGTTGTTTTGGGTGGAAGAGAGCATCGTTTGCATTCTGACTTTTATACACTGGCCCCAAAAGAACTAATTTCATCACATTCTGCATAAAAAGAGTATTTTTAGATAAAAGGGTATACCAGCAATATAACGCAATAAAGAGATTAAACACTTACAGAGGCACTATTTTAGCCTCCATAGCCGTTATTGTTGAAATAATATATCATGTGGCAGTTATGGGCCACTTTTCTCCATTTTATGATGGCAAATGATCAGGCCCAAAGAACAATCTTAAAAAAATCTATAGAGCGCCATAGTACCCCCCCAAAAAAACGATAGTATTCCATTGACTTCATATGCCTATCTTGTTATGCATATTCCATGTAATGATTCATCCGGGATTCTAACTAGAATATGGAGTATATTTTGCTATTTATTTTTCATATTTTGGTCGGTTTTTCTTATTGTAATATCCTGTTAAAACCGCAACATGTATATCTTTTTCCTCCTAATGAGTTTCAAATTTATCCAGTTTCCCTTTCCTACAGGATATGAACTTTTAATTTTTCAATTCATGTTCCTTTTATATTTACTAGTATGTTGAGGGCATCATACTTTCATAGAGCTATTACAGAATACTTTTATAATTATAATACTCTGACTGTAAAGTAGCCTGAACTTAGGCCTATATATATCGATGCCATTAACTTTTATAACTTTTATTAATAACATGATTTTTCTTTTTTTTGGGGGGGGGGGGTCAAGCTACGAATGAAATATAAGGACTATGCCTATATGAAGCTCCTACATTTGTGTAAGTAAAATGTCTTCAGCATGAAGTGAAATTTTGACAGATTTTAGTTGTTTAATTTTATTTCATTAGTCACGAAAAGAAATGAAAATGGATGTTTAAACATTGAACCACGCAGGGGCAATATTTTGCTTGAGAATAGGCCGTAAAGTGATAGAAAGTTATGACTAAAAGCACCATGTCACAAGTCACTTGACTAGCAGCTTATCATGTGACCCGTAATGATGATTATCTGTTGTTTCCCGTTAGTGTTGTCCTTTATCACAATGACGCTTGGTTTGGATAGAAATCGCGTAGTTAAAAAGTGCGGAGACAGAAAAGTCAACGTGATATTATATTTCCATTGCTAACATGAAATAAGAAAAAAAAGAATGATAATAAGTGACAATCTAGAGAAGAGTGATTTGTAGTTTAACCTTGCTGTCCAGCTGTAGAAGTGATATCCCTTTATTATACAACTATACAACCCCCCAAAAAAAATCTATAAAAAAAATGCCATGCTCATCATAAATTTGAGGACATTATCAGGTTTTTTGTATTGTGTGAGGATTATTTATCACCGTTTTAGATACGTATTTGAAAGAATGAATTACAGACTCCATGACTGAACAATGTTGTAACAATAGTCGAGGTATAATTTACACTGGAGCAAAATAAATTGTTCTCGATTTCCAAAAGAGAGTCAAGTCCTGCTATTGTCGACTGTCGAGACGGCCACGAGCCTGAGGGATTTTCATTATGTGGGGATGAAATATGAGAGAACGGTGATGTGCAGTATTCGTCCCCGCTGTAATTCATGTCTGGATCGCCATATGGGGTTCATGGCTGGGGTTCAGGCCAAGTTCGAGTTGCCATTTTGAGGATCAGATCGTGATTAGTGATGGAGTGCCAACCATGTTTTGCATTCGTTTTGAGCCAGGTGGCTTGCTTACGTGCCAGAAAATATTTGCGATCAATTGCAAATATGCTGTTGCAATTTTAATATTGATAGATCAACGTTAGCTGTAGCTTATCAGATTAAACTTCTTGTTTCATGGAGCAGATTAGCAATCAATCACTAATTTGCAATTAACTACAAGACATATGAGTGATTTAGTGATAAAAAATTGACTTGCAATTGATCGCAAGTTTCTTGCAACACCCCATAAGTCTTCTGAGCAGTGACCGCTCCTGCTGTGACCTTGCTTGGCGGGATGGAGACGCTAAAGTAGTGTCAATTTTTAGAATCATGTTTTGGTGGGAATGGATTTGGTAATGAGCAGAGGTGGGCGAGATCACGGCTGGTTTTATTGGAAAAGGCTGGCTTTTATCTCTCGGGGAAAACCAAAAGAACCTTGCCTTGACGGGTTCCAACATAATGATTTTTTTTCTGGTGCAGTTAAAATGGAGGTAAGATGTAAAAAACTAGATTTTCTAAAATTAGTACACGCCTGCACAACATTCTTGGTAAATCTAGAGAGTGTGACGTCACGATGTTCATAACTCGATATGTTTTGATGTTTTTCTCGTGCGTCGTCACTGATTCTTAAGTTAACCCATCGACTGCGTGACAAAAGCAGTTTCTATTCAATAAAACCATCCTAAAGGTTTACATTTAGGGCCTAGACAAATCGTGTGGTGTATGCATGATCATGCACTCTGCAATACACACATGCCCTTCTCCTATTGCATTCCCACGTGTCTACCCTGATGAACAGAGTGATGACGTAAACACCCATCAATGAAAGAACACCTGACAGTCTCCCAAGGTAAACTCGTCGGACCTATCATATTCATTTTAGTGTACTCTCACTGTAGTAGCATTGAGTTAGCAGTGATCTTTGAAGCATTTGTATAGTATACATAGAATGGCATTTCATTGGCAATGGATGGATCTACCTTTGGTGTTCGAGATCTATGTCCCATATCAGTTCACGCCGATTCTTATCACCGCAGTCACTCAGTGGCGAGACATTGACCGCTAACAGGTATGCTACCAATGAAAAATCTAGCTGCACGGCTGTTGAGAACTCTGCATTGGTCGGCCTACCTGGAGGATCTTTAGTCTTCAACTTCCAGAGTTGCAGCTAATTGTACTCTCTTCCTCTCTTGGCTTAAGTTAATGTATGGCTGTAATGTATAGTTTGCTGAGTTGAACTTGAGATCAATTAGATATCGTTTTTTTATGCCATCCGTCCCTGTATTCCTGCGGGCACCCGACCTAACCGGAGGTAAGAGGTAGTCTTTTTACTGCCTTTTTTTTGGGGGGGTGCCGATAGGCTACCCCCACTCTCCCCCCCCCCACTCGATTGCATTCTCTCACAGGACCGAAACTTGCAACAGAAGTGCTACGGTCAAGAACGTGCTTGTTTCAGTTTCCACATGACCTGGGGCCCGTTGCAGAAAGAGTTGCAATCAATCACAACTCTGAAAATCATGCGAAACTTGTATTTCAACCAATCAACAGCGCGCATTTGGGATTTGCGATTGATTTGTTGACTTGCGTTTAAACGCAACTCTTTCTGCAACGGACCCCTGGTTGGAGTTCTTGAGCATGTCTGTCATGAAAACGACAGCCGAGATTTACTTCTTTGGCCATCATGTTGAAGTACGTCCATGACAAAGTTTGAAGGTGAACAGGACCAGAATAACAGAGACTTGGCCTTGCTTGGAGAGGCCAAAAAGAGCGATCCTCCGAAAGTTGAGAAAATATTCATTTCGAGTGGAACTTATTTTGACATCGCTCCAAAATGAAACTATTACTGTTACTTTATTTCATGTTTTCGGAATACTTTATCATTTTGAGCAAAATTAATAGCAAAAGAAGAGAAAAATAAACCCAGCTAGATATTCGCCTATCGCCGTAATACAACTTTATATATATATATATATATATATATATATATTATATATATATATATATAAATTCTTTATATTAAGCACATAGTTGTAACTGTGCTTAATATAAAGAACTCTTAGAGAGTGACCTCACTCTCTTTTCAGGGGGGGAGAGAACATCTGTACTTGTTTTCCATATTGCATGTTTTAGTCAATCTTTCAATTCGTGGCGCTTATTTTGGTCAGATTTTGAACTTTTGTTAAGCTGAAACTGTTTTTCCTGAAAGATCGGAGCGGGGGAGGGACAGATGTTACTCATTTCCGAGGCCCAGATAAAGAAGAAAAAAAGCTGATGATATTGAACTCGTTGACTGAAAAACACCTTGAATTCAATTCTTACCAAGTAATATCTTGTCAAAGAGACTATTAAGGTGAAAAACACTCGATATTATTAAGGTGGGTAGGAAAGGGATGATTAGGAGGCCTGAATCAAGATGGTACGTCAAACGATCTGTCACCTTTGGCTTTGGTAAAAACTCTTTCGAAATAACATTCGAAGAGCATTGTCCCCTTGGTGTGCCCCATGGGTGAATTTGCAATTGAAATCAGTAATAGCATGAATAATGGCATGACACATGCATTGCATGATTGGGTTCATTAGGATAAAAGAATTCGTGAAAACGAAATAAATTAAAGCCGCAGGATTTTGAAGGTTTCTGTGCCTCATTTCCTTTCAATAAGACCGGCCTCCGCCCTTTTTTAGCCTCTCATGAAAATGAAATTATAATGGAAAAACAAAAATTGTGCTAATATGCTCCGTTGATATTTACATTTCAATCTTTCGTCTCCATGCCTGTACATAGCGGGGGTGGGAGAGGGGCAGTTGCCCCCAGAAATTTTGAAAACCTACAATTTTAATTAAGATTTTCCGCAAATTCACCAAAAATATACACGAAATCCTTAAATTTCACTTCACAAAAGCGCCCCATTTACAAGTTTGGTCGCTTCGATACCTCACTTTCGGTGTTTTTTTTAACAGTTTATAAGTTTTTATATAAGTCAGGTTTTGTAAGGCGATTTTACTGTGTATGGTGTTCGAGAAAGACGCAACCAGGCTAATAAATATCCACAGTAAATATACTTATTTAAACAGGGAACAGCAGCTGTGGTCTCTGATATACGTACTTTCATCAAAATATTATAATTACAGAGTGGAAAACACATTGTCTAGTAATTCCACGTTCAGCAATTATTGATTTCTTGCTCAAGCGTTTCCGTTTACGTAAATTCGCCACATGTTCGGCGACCTGGAAATGAAGTTATGGCATTGAACGAATCGTCTGCAGGAATATATTCCATAATATGCACAATACTACCAGTGAAATAATAGAATGATAATCACCCCTCGCCCTTCATGCATAAATTATTATCATAATGAAGTCTTCAATCCCGTAGTGTTTCCACAATGTGTGCACATACACCAAGCATATTGTATACAGTGTTAAATTATATAATGTATACTTGAAGTTAAACACCTTTATTAATAGTGTAAATCACATCTTCACATAGTTCACTATGTGAACATATCGCGATCACACTGAACTCAATGTGAACGCACCGTCACACTTAACACATGGTGAACATATTGTGATTGTGAGCACTGAACATTTTTTAGCACACTGTGTTCAGTGTGTCCACACTGACAGTGTGAACGAAATGAGATGGCTGGTTGTATAGATATCAAATAAGAAGATACTTGTAAATTGTAAATGTAAATCGAATGAACATAATTAATCATCATAATTTGCAGTTGCAGTACATGTTATTAGCCTTTACAGACAAAATTGGAATATTATTGAACTTTAAGGAAAAAGTTAAAGATTTATAGGAAATGAAGAAAGAAGGATGATGAAAATGAACAAAATGTTGATGAGAACATTTTGTAAATTGAGTATTCTCTGCCGTGGTCAATTTTACCATACACTGAAACTGGTGTGCTCACGGTATTGCTGAGAAAGTTTGTCGACCCGCATCTACTCCAATCAGAGAAAGTGTTCGTTGGTTGCCGAGGTCCACTGCCCAATCAGCTTCCAGCGAACGGGAATTTTTCATAGATATTCATGAGGATTTCTCCTACCTTATGAATATTAAAGAGGGGGCAGATGCAGTACTGAATATGCATGAGAGAAAGTTTGTTCACCCGTTTTGTTGTGGCTGGGGGATAATGATGAGATGGCTGGCTGGCCTTACATGTAGGAAACGGGAATGATTAGTGGAGGAGAGAAAAGGGGCTGATTTTTAGTCATTTCTGTATGCCTGTTGTAATTTGATCTCCTGGCAAGCTTAGTCATAAGTCGGTTTAAAGATATTTTATTGAAGGAGACGAAGGTAGTGGATTATCAGGCTTTGTCAAGTCTGAAACAATAATTTGACATGTCTATACGAAATTAGAAAGTGAAGGGGACACTGTGGTTTGAATGAATTGACATTGATCAGGATAAAGGTCAGATAGTGTAGTTAGGAAATTCAGTTTACTGACTTGTATATTTATTATTCCGTAATTAGATTTGAATCCTACAGATGAGCTACTCCTGTTGCCCATTTATTGTCCCTCTTCTCAAAAAGCAGAGAAAGTAAAATATGAATAGTAATAGGCCTATATATGTCGTTTATATATATGAGAAAATGATATGCATCTTAGTTGTAGGGGCAGTGGGGGGTGCAAAATTTCAGAAACGCCCCAATGTCTGCTAAGAAACAAGAACATTTTATGAAATTACATATGTTTAAGCAATTTGGCAATGTATCAAAAGTGGGAGTTGCATTTGATTGTTTAAATCATCCCTGCCGCAGAAAATGTTGTAATGAAAATTATTTTTGTGCTTTTCTTTAATCGTGGCACAGATCTTGACGACCGTGGAATAATTTACCTCATCTATCTGCACCTGACCAAACCCCGATGTTACATTCCGCTAAAGCTTCTGTAGGGGAAAGGTGACACCAACACACACAAAAAAAATCATCATTTCAAGTCAGACTTCCTTGAGATAGTCAACACGATTACCAACCACTCAGCATCATGGCCAACTTTGACTGTGTGGATCGCTGCATCAGCCGCATCTTCTACAAACTTGGACGCCAAGTGTACAAACATAAGCTCATCTTCTTACTCATACCGCTTGCGATGGTGACATTCCTGATGACCGGATTTACACACTTTATCATTGATGACAACGTGGAGTATCTCTTCACACCCGAGAACAGCCAAAGCCGTGACGATCGAGCGACAACGAAGGAGCTTTTCATGACGGGAGATGAAGGAGTGGAGTTTCTGCCGAACCGGGAGCTTGATCTCTTCATCCGACGTGGAAGATTAATCATCACACCAGCAGAGGGAGACAACATCATGAAAAAGGAGATGTTCGAGGAGATCGTGAAGCTGGATGAGAAGATCCGAACCATCTCTCTCCATGACAACGGAACCCTGGACAACTACAGCACCCTGTGCATGAAGTGGCTTGGACAGTGCCTGGACAACAACATCATGACCATCTACCGTGACAATGTGGCCATGTTTGACCACATCAACTTGACCTACCCGTACTTCAACACTCCGCAGTACCCGCTCTTCATCGGCCCCAACCTAGGGGGTGTGGTGGTTGATGAGGATACTGACATGGTCAAGAGTGCCAAGAATGTCTTGCTGATCTACACTCTCTCAACGGGCAGCAAGGAGCAGGATCTTCTTGCTGAGGATTGGGAGAAAGTCTTTGACAAACTCATCGAGAAATCTTCCACAGAGATGAAGCACATCAAGTTGGCAAGAAGCACGTCATGCTCACTCTCCCATGAGATCACCGAGGCAAGCATCCACATCATTCCCCGCTTTGCCGTCACCTTTGTGTTGATGATCATGTTTGCTGTTCTCTCCTGCATCATGAGGGATTGGGTTCTGAGTAAACCATGGTTAGGGTTCCTTGGGGTCCTGTCAGCGGTTTTTGCAGTCATCTCTGCTGTTGGACTTCTCAGCTACTGCCAGCTCAAGTTCAATGAGATCGTCTCTCTCATGCCGTTCCTTGTCCTTGGTAAGATGATGTCATTTTCTGCATGACCTCACTTAACTTAGTAACAGACACTTGATCTTAAATGAAGAAATGTTGGCCTTTAGTGAGGCATTTTTTTAATCCCTTTTCCCAAGTTTACCTTAGAAAAAAATTTTGTTGGGTCAAGACATCCATCATCCTCATCAACTGTCATGATTTCTTCCTTCGTAGAATGGTACTAGTAAATCTTTGTTATGTAATAGAGAAATTCTTGTTATATAGTTTTTATGGACAGATTAGTTGATGGTGAGAATAATGTAAAAATATTAAATGATATATCATAGTGATCAGTGTTCACATGATCTCTATGGCCGATGGGAAAGAGCTGCTTTCTTACGATTATATGTATGTTAGTCATTCAGTCATATTGGCACCATTCTCTCTTCCGCACCAATCTATAGGTGTTGGTGTTGACAACATGTTCATCATGATCGCCGGCTGGCGTCAGCTGAGCATCTACGTCCCGACCGAGGAGCGCATGGCTCGTACCTTCTCCGAGGCTGCTGTCTCCATCACTATCACCAACCTCACAGACATGTTGGCCTTCATCATCGGTGCCACCACCTCCTTGCCTGGTGTCCGGACCTTCTGTATCTATGCTGGTGTTGCCATGCTCTTTGTCTACTTCTACCAGCTATCTTTCTTTGGTGCCTGCATGGCCTACATTGGTGAGAGGGAGGCCAACAATATGCACTGCTACACTTGCAAGAAGGTGAGATAGAGGCTCTCCGTTTTATAACCAATTTGTTTTACATTTTGAGTTCAATTAAATCAAATTTGTGTTCACTGTTCCTAATTCCTAAAATTTATTTTGGTTGCTAATAAATCACCCCTAAAGATATCAGAAGCATGTGTATTTTGTAGAGTGAGACAAGATAACACAGGTTATTAGTGGCAGGTATTGAGATGCAATAATGTGAAACAGGGTTTTAAATTAATCAAAACCGAAAAAATCAAAAAAAGGAAACGATTTTTGCTTTGTTGAATAAGAAAATATCTCAAATGTATATATATCTTTTTTTTGCAGGTTTTGCCTAAGGAGGAGGCACCCAACAAGTTCTACCAGATTTTCTGTGCAGGAGGGATCTCCAAGACGACACGGACCAAGGTTGCAGACATGGAGCACCGCATCATGAAGTTCTTTGGGGAACAGTTCGGACCCTTCATCATGAAGAGCCCTCTCAAGGTCCTGATTGTCCTGTCTTACTTGGCGTACATTGCTGGTGCCATCTACGGACTCTTCCACATCACCCAAGGTCTCCAGCTGAACAGCCTTGCCAGAGATGGCTCTCCTGCTTTCATCTACTACAGCTACGAAGATGAGTACTTCAAGAGGTACGGTCCCGTCATCAGTGTCATCATGCAGGATGAGTTGGAATACTGGAACCCTCAGACGCAGCAAAAGATCGAGGACCTGACGCGACAATTTGAGGACAGCGAGTATATCTACGGGAAGCAGCTCACAGAATCATGGCTTCGCATGTACTTGATGTTTCTCCAACAATCCCTGGGCACCACAGAGGTTGACAAGACCACATTTGTCACCCTCCTGCAGAATCAGTTCTTGACGCAACCAATGTTTAAGCAGTACTCGTTGGATATCAATTTTAAGAAGGATGCGAACGGAATGGCCACTGACATCGAAGTGTCTCGGTTCCTTGTCATGTCAAAGGATATGGTGAATACAACTCGAGAGGGCGACATGATGATTGAAGTCAGAGACATTGCCCAAGCAAGCAACTTTAATCTCACAATATTCAATCCAGCATTTGTCGTTTATGATCAATATATCGGGGTATTGCCAAACACCCTTCAAACTCTTGGTATCGCTCTAGCGTGCATGTTTTTCGTCGCCTTGATAATGATACCTCATCCTGTCTGTGCATTATGGGTAACATTCTGTGTCATCTCCATAGATACAGGGGTCATAGGTTACATGTCACTTTGGGATGTTCCTCTGGACCCCATCTCCATGCTAAACATTATTCTCTGCATCGGTTTCAGTGTAGACTTCTCGGCGCATATCACATACGCCTTTGTCATCGCGCCAAAGGACAAACCAAATGATCGCGCCATATCAGCATTGCGGGCACTTGGAATGCCCATCCTTCAAGGAGCTTTGTCGTCAATCCTCGCAATATCCGTCCTGTCGACTGCACCTGTTTATGTCTTTCGCATATTCTTCAAGACGCTATTCCTTGTCATGATTTTTGGAGCCTACCATGGACTCATGCTCCTTCCCGTAATCCTATCCTACATGGGGCATTGTATGCCTCATAAAAAGGAGGAGGACGACAAGGAGAAGTACTTCGAAAAGTCGCCACTCCCAACAAGCGAAAAAGACATTCAGGACTTCAAATCGCTCAAAGGTACGGGAGAAATCAATACCAAATTACCTTACCATACTGTAGTATTTGAAGGCGAGCAAGAAGTCTTAGTAGTTGACCTAAAGGTTTCTGTTGTATGATAAAATGTTGCTCGCAACCTTAGAGGGGACTTGACTTACTGACAGTAAATGCCGTTGCGGCTTATTCTGGAAATATGAAATATTTCAAGACTTCTATAAAGAACTGGTTTCAGAATCAAAGCGAATTTCCATTGGGAGGTCCATATTTATGCATTCCTGTCTCCGTTGGATCAAAGTGTTCTTTATGAAATCCAGTTGTTGAAGTATGAAGCAGATGATGTAGATTAGCATATTGGTCTGAAATACCTCATTTTCATAGAGAAGCTTCCATAAGAAAATATCTTAAAAGTTAGTTGAATAAATTTCGTAGCATGCTTCTTGCAAAAGATCTGATTATGAATGTAAATGACTGATGATATATCATTAATCTTTTCTATTTTCTTTTTTATTTATCCCTCTATCTTGGACATGTGCAGCGTATAGACACGAACATGGTAAAATCGCAACGATTGATCAATGTTTTGTTCCCCTTTCTTTGCTTGATATTCCTGTAACAACCATCCCTTCAGATAATTGAGTGTCTAACTATTTTTTTAAGCCCAAGATCATGTATTTTTCGTGTCTGTGACGTCAGTGTTTCTATTCTTTATATTCATGCATGGTTTTATGTTATGGTTGTGTGGATTTTTTTTTTAGTCGGAGACTCTTGATATTCCTTTCCTCAAACTACATTGTGATTAAAAATGCAGATGGTTCATAGTCTACAGCCACAGACCCTGCGCAAAAAACAAAAACCTGTGTTTCTTTGAAACATAGTACAGCTCACTGAATATTAGACGATTCCAGGGATTCTTTCAACCGTTAAATATCTAGAATGATTTTAGATGAATTGGGATTCTAAGTCAGTTCTACCCTTAGACTTTTCTCGAGTCCCATGTAAATTATGAAATGGTCATTAAGGGTTTGTGCCTTTAGACTAGTTGATTCACACCATGACGCGTCATGATGTGAGGATGTCCACCGATATTCATCCCACTGCTGCCACCGTAATTCTTTTAAGAAAAATCAATTTCACGTTATGAAAAAAATAGCACGTTAAACTCAATACTGACTGTAAGTCACCAAGAAGTTCTGTTTCGTACTTTCTTGACCATCAAGTTCACTTTGTATAACTATTCTGAAAACACATAGGTCTGGCGGTTGACAATAGTAGGTACACACGTCTACATTAAGTCACTTTATGGATTACAATGTCAGACTATTTTCAAATGAAATAAGTGATTTTATATTATATCACAGCTCAAGGTAGCACGCAACAAAATTTCCCCAGAATTATGATTGCTCGTTTTCTTTGTTTTTCTTCTTGGATTATACAACTGAGTCGATCATGGTTTGAAAGTTGTTCAACTTATTGTGATTTTTTTCTCACTCCTGTCTTTGCATCTTTTATTTCAAACGTATACATATAGATTCTCTTTCGTGAAAAACGGTTATTTTAGGATTGCATTACTTTTGTTACAGTTACACAAACAAAAGTTACCCTGCACTGGTCAAAGTTATTGTGCTATTCCAGAATGACATACTCTTTATAGCTATGGAGTTGGTCTGTTGGTGTGACCACGTCTATTGGTTTGTGTGGAACCAAAGCGGTTGTTATGCAACGCCTGCCCCCCTTTTTTTTAGCTCTTTGCAGATTTGAATGCATGATTATATGTGTTTTTCATTTGATTTAATATCACTTTAGATTACCCTTATATCTAATTCCGCCGCACGACTACAGACCGGGCTAGTGTTATATCGAACACACAGCTGTCGGTCGAGCGTCGAGGTTGGGTTTCGCCGTCGTGTGATATGTATGGCTCTTCGTTGAGATTTATTTTTCATTTATAAAATGACACCTTGCTAATATAAGTCACAGCTTTATGTGCATTGTTTTCAGTTTGTGAAAATTAATTGTCTCGCCTTTGTTTTTCTTTTTGTTTATATTGTTTGCTGGCAAATATATATAAATATATATATATGTATGTATATATATATATTCACTCCAAGTTTGTCAACGTACTTTATAATGATGTTTCAGTGACGACCAATGCAACTTATTGCAAACCAATGTGACATTATTTCTTTACGTTATAAATATATTTATATGAGAAATATATGTTTCTGACTACATATAGCTGTTGGGCAGTTGAACACATTGCAAATCCTGAATATAATATAGTCTAGATTTTATACAAAGATATATATATTTTACTGATAGTTATCTTGTGCAAAGTAACGGTAACAAAGTTACAGATGATTGTTTTTTTATGATTCTCAGAATACTATTATTTTTCTCTTGTAAAGGCAGTTCAGTATTTATTGAATAGAGAGTAATACCCACATATTCTCAACCTGTTTATCGAGAAAATAGGATTCGAATTGTAGAATTAAGAAGTCCTAATGCATAGGCCTATATAGTGTATCCAACAATATTTTTTTCGAAAAGAAACTCTCCTCGGAAACTCTTTGGGTTAAGAGTAAAACGGTGATTTTCACAGGCACATGTTATAAGCTACTGCAAAACACTGCATTTGATTGGCTACTCTGAGCAGTTAAGTCTGCGAAAACACTGGGAAATTCGTCATGAAATATACTCCCTGGATGACAGAGAGAGTTTTCGCATTTACAACTCTATAACGCATAGATGATTCCTTTGAAAATGGAATTAAAATCGCAATGGAGAGCTGAGAGGCTTTTGTCGAAAGTTGGACTGGGACAGCAGATCATCTGAAGATTTGCACCGAACAAATAATTGCAAATATGGTGTCGTCCAGAGTCATGAGATTCCGATGCTGTTCTGGTCCACCAACTTTCCGACAAAAGCCTCTCGGATCTCCATTGTGTTTTGACTTGCATTTAAAAAAAAGGGAATTGGTGCGTTGTAGACTTTCCCCGTAGTAAATGCGAATCTCAAGATTCGCGCTTAGTAGATTTCATCATTTTGGCGGGAAATTAAATTAAGTTGTCATAACATTGAATTTGAGCATTATCATTCCTTACAACTTCAACTCGTCTCTAACAAAGGCAAAAAATGTCTTACGAGGAGACCTTATTTTGCTCTCATCACTAAGTAGATTTAAGCACCGTGCCTTCATATCAACACTGCAAGTAGTATAGACCTTTACCGATTTCTAATGGAACAGTTCATAGATAGAATATTATTGCCAAGCGTAGAGTCTTTTAATGGATATTTTTTCTAAGATTGTGCAAGGACTGGAAAAGTGTATAAATGTATATAAGAGAATTTATATTGTAATATTTCATGCACATTATTTCCTTTCCAAAGTGAACAGACTACCGATTGTAGTTTGGCTATTTATTCATATTTGACTTATTATGACCGTCTGGTATTCCAAATCAAATGTAAGATTGTAGGACGATGTTTGTAAGTTTTGTTGATCATTAATTTTGATTAGTATACACGGAGACAGTACAGGCTTGTCTTTTCGATGATTATTGTTGACATTTGAGGCTTTGATTTGCAAATAATATTAGATTTACATGATTGAGCAACTAAAACCATATCCTGGAAAGAACGTTATTACTCAGTGTGGTCAAAATGTTGAGCACACTGAAACCATCTTCGCACTGTTGAAGTTGAACACTTTAATAGTGTGAATCACATATTCACACAGTCGATTATGTGGACACACTGCAAACACGCTATGAATACACTGTGAATACACTCTGAACACACTGTGATCCCACTGTGAACACAGTTAACACATTGTCAACGCACTGTATACACGCATTGAACACACTGGTTACTCACTGTGGACACACCGTGAGCAAGTGTGAACACACGGGACACACTGTCAACACACTGTGAACTCATGGTGAATACACTGAATACATTGTGAATACGCTGTGGACAAACCGGGACACTGTTTTGTTCCCAGCTAGGAATGACTCGTCTTGTTCTGAGAAGCTGTTGTATGTCACATTCCCTGACAGAAGCAAAGATTTTTAAGGGAAAGAATATCATTGATTGGTGCTGAATTGCAGATCTAAATTAGATGGTACCATAATTTAGTGAAGTCTATTTTACAGAGGAAAACAAAAAGACACAGGAAGATTTGCTTTGCAAAATTCACATATACGCGAAGACGAAGAAGAAATGCGTCAAGACAAGACTTAATTTAACAGCAAAAATGCACCAATCACTTTACACCAGTGTTGAATTCATGATGTTATCATAATACATTACGTGCTTTATTTGAACACTATGTAGTGTAGTATTCAAAGTCCAGGGTGTATTTATAACACCATAATGTGTGGTGCTCTTAGAACACCGACTGGTGGTGAGTTAACACCGTTTCGTTTAAAGTGTAAATTGTGTAGTGCAGGATTGCTACACTTCAAAACGACGACGGTGTGAATTTAACACCAGCCTGGTATCCATTTTACAAAACACCAGATAAATTTTGAATCAGCCCAATGCCGAATTGGTGCTGCTTCAAGACTATTTCGCTGGGGTTGTCCTATTAAGATACCGGGTTGGTGTAAAATCAACACCGGCGATTATGCATTTTAAGGATTACTTTTAAGCCGCAATGTATTACATTTTCGTTCTATTTATTATCGTTATTTCATATTGTTTGAAGTTTATTTTGATGGATATCTATATGTTCTCTCGCGTGTACATGATTATCAATACCTGATACACAGAAGTATGTTGCAATCAAGATAACGAAAAAAGAAGTCCGTAATTATATTCAGTTATTGTACTGTATTGTATTTGTTTACGATGTGATTGTAAAGGCCTGTCTGCAATAAAATATGAAAAATGAAAACAAACACTAAATATGCGATTTTGTTTAATGTTGTGCTTTCTTGTCAAAAGGATGATATTTGTTTTATAAAAACAGTTACAATCTTCCAAGAATATTTCAGATGTTCTCGGACGTGGTTCATAAATTAGAATTACAAGATGCATTAATCGGGACTGTTTTTGAAAACTAATTCGTCAATTAATTACGATTGCGCAGGAGCTTAAAAGAATAGGATTTTACTTTCTCGCATATAAAGCAAGGACATTTTATGAAGTACAAATTGATAGAAAGGATTCTGTTTAATTTGAAAGGAGATGACAAAGTGATTTATGTTTGATTCTCTTGAAATGATTGATGATATTTTTTATTTGTTTATCGATGGATTGATATGTTGCGTGATTAATTGATTTATCGATTGAGAGACAGAGTGAGTGGTTGGATGATGTATATATATATTGATTGACAGGCAGATTGAGTGATTTGTTGATCTGTATGGATTGAATGATTAAGTGATTGACTATAATTATGACTGATTGATTGATTGATTGATTGGTTGTTTGATTGATCGATCTATTGATTGATTGATTGGGTGATTAATTGATTGATTGATCGATGGAATGGATTGGATATTGTTTGATTGTTTGGTACTTAATTTCATTGAGTTAGATGTTATTTGTTTGATCCATCAATGGATTCATTATATATTATTCTTTCTTTTGACTTATTGACTGGTTCTTCGATCAAGGAAGTCCACTCCAGTAAAATGTAGATGATTTTAAAAAGGAACATCTGACGAGCATAACGCTGAAATTTCATCAGAATCGGTTGAAAGTTATCAGGTTTTAGCATTTTGCTATTTTTTCATAAAACATGATGATATGCACAAAAAGGTGATAGTCACCTGTTACACACTCGCTATTTGTCTTTTATTTCATCATATGAACTGTAAAAATTTGCAATGCTTGCAGATTTGGAAATAAGGAGACTCTTCATCTTCATCTAGATTCATCTTAAATCAATAGGCATTGGTGGATCAAGGGGGTTAGGGATTACCCCCCCCCTTCGGACTCCATGAAAATATTTTTTAAGGAGTGTGGGATCAAACTCCACCACCCTTTCCCTGTTTGGATCTGCGGGGAGGGGGTAGGTTGCATCACGTCCCAGCGGCATCGATAATGGGTCAAACGAACCTGTCACCCACCCCCCCCCACCTTTTTTTAATAGCGAAAAGCGAGATCCGCCACTGATAATTATGACATTGTCACAAGTTCAGGGGGAATGAAACTTTGTTTCAAATTATTTTAGTCAGGAAAAAAGTTTAGTATTGATTCTTTCGTATAATGAAATTCGAAAGGAATAGTGAGCGACGAACGTCATTATATCCTTCATTTTCATACAAATCGGGATGTACATAATACTCTTGTGGTAAAATCTATGGTCAATGGAAACTTTAATATGTACCAACTTTCTTATTTCACATCTGATTTTCATAACGTTTTCCACTTTGAGCTTGTTTGAATTAACTCATTTTATTAAAATCAGCACTTTGTTGGGTTAGACTTTGGGTAATGGTAACTGATTTAAAGGACAAGTCCACCCCAACAAAAACTTGATTTGAATATAAAGAGAAAATTCAACAAGCATAACACTGAAAATTTCATCAAAATCGGATGTAAAATCTGAAAGTTATGACATTTCAAAGTTTCGCTTCATTTCACAAAAACAGTTATATGAACGAGCCAGCTACATCCAAATGCGAGAGTCGATGATGTCATTCACTCATTATTTCTTTTGTTTTTTATTGTTTGAAAAATGAAATATTTTGATTTTCTCGTCATTGTCATGTCAAATGAAGTTTCATTCCTCCCTGAACACGTGGAATTCCATTATTTGAAATATTGTATAATTCAAACAATAAAAAACAAAAGAAATAGTGAGTGAGTGACGTCATCGACTCTCTCATTTGGATGTAACTGGCTCGTTCATATAACTATTTTGTTAAAAATAAGCGAAACTTTGAAATGTCATAACTTTCTTATTTTACATCCGATTTTGATGAAATCTTCAGCATTGTGCTTGTCTGATTTTTCTTTATTGATTCAAATCAACATTTTTCTGAGGTGGACTTGACCTTTAAGTAGATAGTTGTTCATTTGAAACAAACTCCTTAACCAACTAGAAAAGAAAATTAGTCCTGCTCTAGTTACCGAACTATATTTCTTTCAAACTTTTTTTGGGGGGTAAACATGCGAGATCGGTGACCCAATGATGATTCGGTGTTTACAAATTAAACAGTCCATAACATGGCGACATAATAAAATCAATTTCGATAGTGCATCTGAACCCACACTTTACTCTAAAAAGAAAGTCTATTTAAAGTGAAAACGGAAATGCCTGTTTGATGCATGATAATAAATTGTAAAAATTATGCAAGGTTAAAAGGAAAAAATTCCCTGCTTGCTCTATACCAGTTACTATGTTTAACCCAACAGATATCGTACAATTTCCATTTTACATATAGTGTTGGTAATTTTTATACAACCTCCATTTCTGTAGACCTCTATACCGAATATTTAGATATTCAATTTAGAAATCAATCATTCAAATTATTCAGTTAGCCGTTCATTTATTCATAACTTTTGGGGAATCCAGTTTTCAAAGCCTTTATTTCCTACATGGAACACTGTAAAAAAAAATGAAGTGCTAATTTAACACTTACAGTGCGTGACTACACTTCGAGTGCTGATTTTCTGAACTAGAAAGTCAGCACTGGTAGTGCAGTCACTATACAAGCACAGGAAGTGCTAAATTAGCACTTCATTTTTACAGTGAAAGAACGCAATGTTCCACACTGTGTGCGACAGTGTGTTCACAGTGCGGACCACAATGTGAAATCCCCTTCACACTGTTAGATTTGAGCATTTCAACAGTGTCAATCACACATTCACATAGTCGACAATGTGAACAGTCACACTGTCGAGATGTCCACAGTGTGAAAATATCTTCACACTGTTAAATTTGAGCCTTTTAACAGTGTGAATAATGTTTTCAAATAGACAACTATGTGAACACACCGTTAACACACTGTGTGATACCGTTCTTCCCAACGGGAAAGACGATTTATGTGCAAACTATACCATGAAGATACATCTGTGTTTGTGTCTCCATGGTTACAGTGTTTTCTCTATCCACATTGGTATGTTTTACTGACTGGGGTGATCCCCCCCCCCCTTCTGTCAAATCAACATATTACATTTTTTCCAACGCTATTGATATACATGTAGACTCGACTTTGAATATCAGCCTGAATTTATTTCTTTAGGGCCTGCTTAATTTAGCTACCAAGAAATGCCAATTTGTTTGTTCGTTCACTCCGCTCTCTTGCAATTTTCAATAAAGTGTCCTTTGATTAAACTTCCCCCCTTTTTTGCCCAAACACACCACTGGCTATACAAACCGGAAGGTTTCAAATTTGCATAGAATAGGCAAACTTTTGGTTTCGACCCTTCTAAGGCCAGCGGGAAGCGAGGGCAAAGTTCCAGGACTAGAGTCTGACTGCGCGATCAAGGTCAGGGCTCATCAAAAATAAGTTTAGGGGCAAATTTAGTGTACTTTGATGGGTGGGGGGTGATTACCAACGGGTAGATAAGGAAAAATATAGTTACACGTCCCAGTCGCCCATTCCCTGCCATTTCTTTTCTTCTCTCTCTTCTTATCTTTTCATATTAAACATGATAACTTTATTGTTGGGGGGTCACCCCCTCGAGAGGTGCGCTGTTCGAGAATGGGTATTTAATCGTTCAACTTGGAACGCGTGTATTTTAGTGAGTCCTATATTGTTTTCAAAATTTTCGATCATAATAGAAGGGGACTTAAGGGGAAAGAAAGAATAAGGAGGAGGAGGAGAAGAAGAAAAAGAAGAAGCAGAAGAAGAACAACAACAACAGCAATAACAACAACATTAACAACAACTTCAAGCAAGAAAATACTAGGATAAGAAGATCAAGAACACAAAGAAAGTGAACAAGAAGAATACAAAGGGGAAAATGGAGAGGTATAGAAAGTCTCGTTTGCAGTGGTATATTGGAGTACGGGGCGTGTGCTCCGATGGCACTTTAAGGGGCGCAAGAACGCAAAAAAGTTGCAAAATAGGCCAAAGAATAACGTTTTTATGGAATAAGATTATTTGAATTGCATAAATGTTTACGCTTGGTGCCCCCCTACTTTAATAATTATAAACCATAATGGAGATTAATTAGGTTTCGATCATAGGCGGCGGAAGCGGGGGGGGGGGACGGAGGGGGACGTGTCCCCCCCCTAAATTTTAGGTGGGGGGGACGGTCCCCCCCTAAATTTTTTGTTATAACCTTTTTTTTTCTTTTTTTTTTGCTTGTCAATTTTTTTCCTGCGTCCCCCCTAAATTCACGTGGCCCCCCCTGAAACGTGTGTTGTCCCCCCCTAAAATTTAGGTTGATGACCTTTTTTTTTTTTTTTTTTTTGCTTGTCAAAAAATTTTGGGGCGCTTGTCACATTTTTTACATGTGTCCATCCCAAAATTTCAGGTGGACACCCCTAAATTTATTGGCTTAAAAGGGGTATCAACCCCTTTTTGTCTCCTCCCTCCTCAACGAAACTAGAATTGAGGGACAAAAGGCCCTTTCAATTATCAGGATTAATCATAAATCTGAACTGATCGTTGAACTTGAAATTTATGGTGCAGTTGTTTGCCCTTGGAGGAACTATGGTATTGAGGAGAAGCGACCTGTCAACAAACTTTTATTGAGATTTATCTGGTCAGGGACATAATGACCGAGCTAGGTACAACAGTCTTGTCTAACATAACAAAAACATGAACTCGATTAAACCCAAAACAAGTTTTCTGACTGAAACATATAGAAAAGGAAAAATGTAAGAGATTTTAAGAATAATGCAATTTTTGTCAATTCAAAATCGGGGCGTCGAATGATGCATTATTTCTTATTTTTACTTTCCTTCCTCCTTTTGCATAATATATATATCGTTCTGTGGAAAAAAAACACAGAAACAAAACATATTCAAGACTTGGTTTAAGAATCATCATCCCACAAACTGCTATAAGTTTAAAAAATCGGGTTGTTAAACTTCTTAATTTTCATTTGGTCCAATGCAAATTCGTCCAATTGCCAACTCGTCTATGGTCTGCCATCAGTTCGTTCAATATTCACATGGTCTGATTGCCATTTCGTCCACTCACCATTTCGTCTAATAACCAGTTTGTCCAATGCCCATTTATTCCATATACAATTTGGTCTAATTAGAATAGGTGTTAATTGGGCAAAATGAATGAAACTAAAATAAGAATATTATACCAACTGGTTGTGAGACGAAATGGTCACAGACGAACTGGTGATTAGACGAAGTGATGATTGGATCAAATGGTTATTGGACTAAATGGTTGTTAGACGAAATGTTGATGGACGGAATGACATTAGACTAATTGAAAGTAGACTATGTAGTGAGTGGACGAAATGGCAATTTACCCCCGTTAAACCTCGTATATTACCAGTTGATGTCCTCAGAGGAACACGCACTGAGGTGTAAGAATTACACCCTAGACCACTGTAGACACCAAAGAGTGTAAACGTAACATTCATAGGTGATGTTATAACACGGTGTTGAATTAACACCAAATTTAACTCCGTAAGGGTGGCGTGGCCAACGACACCGTAGGTTTTTTTGCTGCATGTGCGCACCCTGCTTTATATCGTCATGACCATACTCGGGTCATGTCCAAATTGACCTATCTATCCTGATTTCTCAATGCCATAATTCCCTGTTTCAAGCAAGAGGCTGTTGCTTTCAGCACTATCTGGTAAAGTCACTTCCCCCAAACTAGAGGGGAAATGTTATTTCATTTTGCTGAAGTCACATGTTTTTTCATCTCTTCAATGCGTTGGGGCGGTATCATGATATTGGGAGAGAGAGAGAGGGGGGGGGGAATAACATCTACATGTGACGTCATATTTTTCTAATTTATGCATATAGGGTATTGCAGAGTTAAACGTTTTCTCTTGTAGGTCTCTATTTTCACTTGATTCATCTTCTTTTCCTTTGCTCCTCTTTTTTCACTAAGTACTTAAAAAATACCCGTCCTCTGGCAAAATTTACCATCAATAGTCATTAATAATTTTTGCTCCTATCTGCATCATTTTTATTACTATCAATATTATTACTAGGCCTCGTATAGAGAAATTGGCTCAAAAAAGTGTGGCACTTCAAGGTATGTTTAAAACAACTGCATCCAAGGTCATATTGACTTTGTTTAATTAGATAAAACGGGGAATTAATTACCTGATTACAGCATCCGTGATCTTGCCAACAACATTTCGACACGCTCTGTCATTCATGCTAAACATAATATCATTGTCCCTAAATCGGTGACAAGGGCATGCAGTCCCAACAACATTTCACCCCGGTATTTCACATGTTGCTGTACGTGCCTGTACATACATGATTGTGTGAACACCACTTCCCTTTTGAGCCGACGATGTCTTTGTTTACTGGACGGCGCGCCAAAACCGAATTGTTGTTTCGATCGATATTCTCTGCGAGCTGCTCCCGCTCACCTCTGAATAGTTCGTTGGCCTTCTTCTACTCCGACACAAAAAAGGGATAAACACAGTTCTATCCGTACCCGTTTGGTTCTCCCAATTTGTGTTTCATTCACAGATGTTCACCGGCGAGATAAGGGACCAGACAGAGGGCTACTCCACGTTGGAAGATAGATGGTTTCATCATCGTCTGAAGCAGACGACGACTCGTGGGATAAGTTTTATGGATTTGGACGAGGCGCCATTTTTTGTTAATTTAGTTGGATTACATTGAGAGGTGGTGTATATATATATATACTTGGAATTATCATTCGGTGAGTGTTTCCCTTCTTCTTGCTAAGCTATGCTACCAACTCTTAAATCCAGTAACTATTTTCTTTTAACATGAATAGCACCCGGAATAGCATTGGGCCTACTGGCTATAGCCGTGTCAGCATGATCTGGATCATATGGAAAAGGGCTTTTATTTGCGAATATAAATACCGGGATCATTCAAAATTACGAATATAATGTAATTACGTAATCTGTGCTGGTCACCTGAAAAGATGAATTAAACTGAGATGTTCGTATTTGTTTTGTATTTTTTTCTATCAAGGTCATATTGGTAACTGATTATATTTTATTTCCCATCCTGTTGCCTTTTACACTATATGGTCTCTCAACGCACTGTGTCTTATCATCTATTCATTGGGATTCATCCTCACCTTTTCTACCATTACTCTATCTCTTAACCACAAGCTGATTATCTTTCTACCTATAGATCTATACTTATCAAAGGCTTATAAGAAAGTCGCTGTTTAAGAAAATAGACCACGTGCACTGGGGTTGTTTACTGGTAGTAGTATACTGAGTAAGGTTTATTTCCAATTTATCTAATGCATGCCAATTCGTCTAATTACCAACTCGTCTACTTTCATTTGTTCTATCATCAATTCGTCCAATATCCACATGGTCTATACTAGTAATTGCCATTTCGTCCACTCACCATTTCATCTATATAACCAGTTGGTCCAATTATGTAGTCCATTGATGGACTCTTCTATGGTATAACCATGGAGCTAACAGTTAATAGCTCTATGGTATAATTACTACTAGTAATAGTATTGAAGTAAAAGGGGCCTCCGTGCTTTCACATCACGAACCTCTGGCCCTGGCCCGCTTGAGGTGGGGGTAGAGGAGGTCATGGAGTTTCTGTCGTCATCCCCGTCTTCCTTTGTCTCCCTCGTTCTTCTTGCGTCTCGGAAGTTCCTAAGATAGAAAAGCTCCTTGGATTATGCTGGAAAATTGGATGCAACTGTACCGGATATGGTTATGGTATAATCTATAGGCCAACCTATATACGGCTAATATTACCACAGACACAATCTTGACTTAGTAGGGCTACTTTCCCCTTCTTGTTTCTCCAGTTATCCCTCCCTCTTTCACTATCTTATAATGCTCTGTATATGCTATAGTTAACAACTATCTATTTTGAAAATAAAGAAATCGACCAAGGACTTTTATGATCCCCTTTGAGCAAGCTTACATCACGCGTATGCCCTTATATCGAGGGTCTTCCTTCTGTCCTCAGTTCTACCTGAGAGAGAGAGATACACTTCGCATCAACATCTGTTTATCTCTAGGCTTTCATAAAAACACTGCATCAGGGCCGATTCAATTGTCTGAGCAAGGATTTGTCTTTTGTCTGTATTTAATTATTAACTGGTAAGCACTATGTAGACAGAACTGATGGTTGTGATGGTTCCGATTGGGCTGCAAACTGAAGATAAGAATCCTAGAACACTTATATATCGTTCATTAATTTTTTTTCTTAAGATTTAATTACTAAATAATGTGCGATTCATTATCTCATTTGGTACATAACACAGCTATTTATTTGCAGTTGTTTTATGTATACCTATGACATATTTTATCATTTTTATTATTTTCCTTCGCTCGTTTCATTCGTTCATTCATGGGTCTACTTCCCAAATCCCTGGTTGATTCATTCTTTCTTTTTATTCATTCATTCATCCATTAATTCATTCTTTCATCCATCCATCAATCCCTCTATTCCTTCCTTCCATCCTTCCTTCCTTCATTTATTCATTCATTCATTCATCACGACTTCAAAGTGGAAATATCTCCACTTGTATGAAGTCTTGCAAATAGATTTTTGGTAACGGAATGAACAAAGAAAGGAAAGAATGAATTAACCAATGATCGAATAAATGAAATGAAAGCAGGAAAAGAAACTCGATGAATATAATATCGGATGCATGTCTAAAACTATGACAACTATAATTAGTTAGCTACTGTTTATACAAAATCAGAACGAATTCACAGATGAGTGAGTACATGAATAATTGATAAGTTAATATATTGACAAAATAAGTATGCCTTTACAATGATAATTCAATGAATGACTGCAAAATTATATTCAAGACGTTTTTTTTTTTTTAAGACTGATTTAGCGATTTACTTTTTCAACGTAATATGAATTATGAAATACCGTTCTGCTAAACACCCCGAATGTGGCAAAATGTGGCGTCACATGCACATGCAATGGCGAATTGTTACTTAAGTTAAATATAATTAGCCCCGAATCTCTGACCTCGTAGGCCCCAGCCATTGTCAAACTTTATATGCTTTTATGTGCAGATTCTTTGTCAACACTCTTTGTCACACTGACACTATAGAAATTTGTTTTTTTTCTCTCTCTTTCTCCCAAAATCAAGTCAGCAGAACTTATTGAAAATGGCATTTCATTTGACAAACCAGACTAAATCCATTTCTCATTTTGCAATGTCCTATACCCCCCCCCCCACCTTACCATTGTCGGTGATGTCTGACCATGGACCTATCAGGATCTCCAATTCGTTAAACCATGGTCCATGGTTAAACTCACATGCATATAGAAAATTATCACTGGCGGATTAAGGGGGTGGGGGCACAGCCGGCCCGCGCTCCCACCCCTTGAGAGCCATAATAAAAATTTGTAGTGTAAATATACCGATTTTTACCCCAAAATTCTGGATCCGCCCCTGAAATTTATCAAGGTTTTTTTAAGGCATCAGAGATTTTCGCGACTGCAAGGGGACGGATTCGAGAACACAGTAAATGTATTGAAAATGCCTGTCAAAATGACAAAGAATTCATGGGACTTAGGTCTTTGTCGAAAATGGGGGAACCGGATCAGCGCTTTCCTTTACCCTCCTAAGTTTCGGACCGGGGTTTCGGAGCTGATGAAAAAATGCCAATTGTTTATCCAGAGTCCTGGGCGGAATGCTGTTTTGATTCACCAAGTATTCGACAAAGATTCCTTGGTTGTGCTTTGTCATGAAGAGCATTTGGCAAACGATTTTCTATGCTCTTGAATCCGTCGTGCATGCGAGAACTCCCTCCCAGCGTAGAGAGCGAAATAGGATAGGTAAGCGCAAGTGAAATTCTAACTCTATTCTGTATAGGCCTATATATTGCCGTGGTGGGTGATCATGGAGGTATATTGGTGTGATCTTTCTGACATCATGTTATGTTCAAACTCAGCAGTATCGTCTGGTTGAGAGGGTTAGAAGGTGGAAGGGCAAAAAGTCAAAGCAAGTACCACTCAAGATTCAGTTAACCCCAGCCGACCCGAGACCATATGATATACTAAAAACGTGACAAACAAATAAAAATGGTAGACGTAGCTGTGGTAATGTGTCTCCCAACTATTGTCTTGTGGAGCGATACGCGTTGGGTAAATAAATTATGATCAAGGGGTCCATGGTATGGTATGACCATGGAGGAACTTAATCGGAATAACATGGTACCTCAGACCAAAGTTCCAGAAAAAAGTTCCCAAAAAGTTATCGAAAACTTTTTACATCGAAATATTTTGAATTTGCATCGGAAAATATAACACAGTAGGCCTATTGTACAATATAACGTAATTACACTGTAAAAAAAATGATTTAAACAACACTGTTTACTATAGGTCCATGTTTAAACAAGACTAGTTTAAAATCTTTAACAACCAAGCTTAAATTATTGATAATTAAATATTTGAATTTAAATTGTGTTGTTTAAGATTTTATACACTTGTTTTAAATGTTTAACCAACTACTGCATGTGCGATGAAAAAATAATCAGCGTTGTTTAAATTATTTTAATAGTGCATTAGACGAAGGATTTACTAATCTAGAGGATATTTTGTAAAGTTGGTTGCACTTACTCTCGCTTCTTTGCTCGCTCGCATTATTTTCTTTCGAATTCAAACGCAATACCAATAGATTACATAAGGCAAATGAAATATCGGAAGGTATAGTCTTTATTCCTATGAAGATGTGAGCCCAGAATTATACAGCAAGTATTCGAAAGACCTCCTCATCTCTCATTTAAACATTGCAGATCATAATAGTCTTGAGGGCAGAATTTGCCGTGAATCGATCTTTTTACTTCTTTACGATCTAAAAAAAGAAGATATTACGGTGAGTCTTTCTCATTACACTGGTCTTCTACTGTATATAGTAGTAGACTAAACAGGATATAGCCCTACATGAATATGGTCTGATTTGTGATGTATTCAACGATCTATATCTGCTTTGCCAACACTGCGTGACGTTGCATCACAAAATGTCGTGAACACAGAATGAGGCATTTGATTTTGATTTTGAATTTATTCAGACAAATAGAATGAAATATTTACATCATGGGTTAGCAAACAGGATATGGGAAAACCCATACAAGTAGGCATTCGATATACCCCCCCCCAAAAAAAAAAAAAAAACAGTTCCGGAAGGGGGTAGAATTTGGAAATATTCTCTACATGACCGCGGAAATCATGTCGGATCTGCATGATGTAGTCTGCAAGCACAGACCTTTAGTTTTCCCAATTTGCATAGTGCATAATGAAGAGTCTGAAGCAGTGAGACTAGATTCACTATGTAATGTGGCTGCTTTTACTTTACACAGACAGAGAGGATAGCGTCTAGTCTTTACTCTAGACATGGAATAATTGGCTTAAGAGTCCAATATGAGTCTGCGCTTTCAGACTACACATGATGCACATTCAAAGAATAGGGTACAAGATTCTTGAAGAGTTGTGTGGAATAAGAATAGAAGGTCGAGAAGCCATTGAAATTCATGTTGAATGCAGAGATTCTTTCATTTTTTTTCTGAAGTGTGTAATCTGCTGGAGATATCTGCTCAAGTAGAAATCGGCCTTGCGAATGGAGGACTTCATGGCTTCATGATGTATGCAAGATAAACAAAATGATGTTGTTTGCGAAGTTAAAAAGCCTTGGCAAAGGAGTACATGCACCATTGTATTTATATATAGGTTTGCACTCATGTTACGAGACAAGGAATGAGTACTTATCGGATCTTACTATTCCGCACAATGTCCTGCACTCTAAAAAAATGTTTGCTAAATAAACTTTGTATATTTCTGTTCGGTGTACATGTTATAAGAAATGAAGGATCTTGTTTGCGCCCTAAATTAAATACCGGCAACAATTATTGGGTGTAATCTAACGTTAAGTGAAAAAAGAAGTAAAAAATGCGCCTGTTTTGTTATTGTTTGCATCCCAGAAATGTTCGTTTAGAATAGAAGTTGCCGGAGAAGTTGCAACCTTTCTTCTTTTACGATGCATACAATAATTTTTTTGCGCGCGTACCCTTATTCATGTTTATTATGGTTCGGGTCAGTTTGAAAGTACATAAATTGGATTGGTTTAAGTGATAATATTTGGATATTGTTAGTGATGGTCACTGTAAGTGATAATATTTGGACAATGTTTGTGATGGTCACTGCAAACAGATCAGGCTTTCAAAGAGAAAACACGATATAAGATACCTACTCTAGCAAGTCCAATGATCACTCTTTCTTCCTCATTATACTTGTCCGCTAACCCAATTATTGAAGCTCCTTGGTTAATAACCTAACATTGACCACTACAGGCTGAGTTCATCCTTTCAACCGATCAAACTGGACAAACTTGACCATTGACTTCCTGCATGCCAAGGTTTGTGACTTCCAAACATGGTTTTAATGGGTCCTGACATCCGTCTGATACCATGTCCCATCGGATGTAGATGTAGACGTACTCCGATGCAAAGATTATTGAGATCATAGTCGTGAGCATCGAGGATGGGGTTAGGGGCAGAGAGGCATTTCTCCTGTTTCCCATCGCCCATAAATTTGCATAAACCTGTTTTTTTAAACTTCGTTTGATTTCACAAAATTCCACCAAAAATGTGCCCTCAATTATTGGAATCCAAGTAATTCAATTTTTATAGTAGCAATAGTAGGTAAAGAACATGGCACTTTGAGGGCTTGCATGCCTCTGGGCAATAGTACTGAGTTTTACTTTCGCGAGCACTTGCCCGTAGAAAAACCATTTTCTTACTCTTTTTTTCTTTTCTTTCATTTCTACTTATCCATATTTGATTATTAAATTTCAAATTGTATGTTTGTAATTACATTGTACAATGTTTGCATGTTTTTTATGGCCAAATAGGCCAGACGATAATAATAATAGCTCTTGTGATCATCTCGATCGCTTTGCTCGCTTTCGCTATTTTCTTGTTAATTTTACATATTTTTACCGCCCCCTCATTGTAAGAGAAAATCTTGCACTAGGCCATGATTTAGAGATAATGCATGAATAGATGACACTGTAGATAACAGAGAACTAGAATTTGCAGTTTGCATAGAGACTATATTTACCCGTAAAAAAATTGTCTTTACAATAACGGAATCTTGTTTTAATACCAGCAGCTTAACTGCAATTAAAACTGATACCGGAAATAATTATTATTAGAAGAAGCACGGCATATACTGTCCCTATAATATGAATCGGGTACTGCGACGTGCAGTAAGATACCAAGTTGACATTCGAGGAGAACATGGAAAGCAACGAAAAATGCAGTGTAATCGTATTTCGAAATTGTCCCTTGGCAAGAAATTTGTCGGTATTGTGCTGCACTCAACCCAGGTGGGTTACATGGGGACCTGATAGATATTCATTATTTAAAACACAGAGCAAATAAAACAGCTGATAATGCTCAAGCCATAGTAATCACTCATGCATTATTACCGCACGATTTGATGGCTGATAAAGTAAGTTTTAGTAATTAATAAAAAAAAACAGAAGATGATATAACAGAGATGAGTACGAAAGAACAAATTCAGATTTTGACATCATCAAGCACACATTATCATAATCATTGTCCCCTCCGTTGCAAATAATACAAAAACTGTCAGTATACCGTGACCAAATTCTGGATATCTGTAAGAAGGTGTTTACAAAATGTCTCCTTTTCATTTTTTTTCTGACCTTAATCATGTATGTCTCCTTTCCCCATTTTTCTGACCTTAATCATATTTTTCGATCAATACAGATTCTCGCAACAGATAAATTATCGCTTCGACCATTTTATTCAGTTGCCGTAGCAACGCTAATGAGATTTTTTTTGAAAAACACAATCATATAATGATAATCTAACAAATCTTGACGTCATTACTCAATTCAGGTCACGAGAAATGCACATTATGCAGTTTATGTCCATCCTATTTTCCACTTTCTTCGATGAGCTGAGATGGTTATTTTGATATAAAAAAAAAATATGGTTGCCTAATTACGTTGATTAAAAAGATGGCAAATGCACGGCATGCAGCAAGGCATCGGTTTCCCGCAAGAAGGGACTTATCGACATTTTCTTTTTTTTAAATCGTGTTCTTTTTATTGCTGAAATGGAAAAAAACATGTCATGAACTTTCTTCTGATACCATTCTGGAACCTAAATGTGACGTCATTATGACGTAATAAGTAAAGGTATTCCAACGTGCTTTATGCACATAGTTGTGTCGTTTTTCTGGTAACTGGGTTGTGCATTCCGTTCCCGAAAAGAAGACAATTCGTACGCGCATAGGCCGATTCGCGCTAGCTGCCTTTTCCGGTAACTGGATTGCGCATTGATCGGTGGACTGCGTATTTTTCTTCTCGCGTACGAAATTTATTCTTAAGATTAGAAAGCGTTTAGAGTTTTTGAAATAAAATCACAAAATATCAATTACGAAAAAATCTTGCTTTGTCAGAAAATTTGAGAATTAGGACAGAAAATAATAGGTCCCTATAAACTGCAGCTGCTAACAGCACAAAGATAAGGTCAAAACATAATTTGCGTTTTCTCGAAAATGTACGTTTAAGTCCCTTCTTGCGGGAAGCCAACGAAGGTAATGTTCAGGAATGAGCCTAATGTTTAGCAATGTGATGGAGGGGTTTGGAGGTCATCATCATTATCAGTTCGTTTAAAAAAAATCCGGGCGAAATGTAGACCGAATTTCTATTGCCCATTGTGTATAAAAGGCACTATTAAACCAGGTCACATGCATTAGGGGAAAGAGGTCAGTCGGGTGACTTTGACCATACACAGTCATGATACAGTGTCGTGTACGTGATGAACGGCATTGGACTCGGCTGCATATTACAATAGGTTATTGATTTTGTAGGTAGATTAATTGATCTTATCATAGCTTTGAGTTTCAGTCCGTCTTTCCCACAGCCGACAGTAAAACCACATTCGGGTCACTTTTCTACACACCAACATTCAGTAGATGGGGTTCGACTATGCCTCCAATCAAAATTACATAAACAAATCAAGCTTTTAAAATAATCATCTTGCAACATGCATGCACCTATTTAATATGTGCGATATTACGGTTTGCAGGTTTTTTTTTGAGAGGTGCGTATATTATAACAAAACATGAACTTAAGATACAGCCCTTACTGATTAATTTGTCATTAATATTAATCATGTTATATATTTTGGAGGTATATTTTTTGTTGATTTGGAAGGGAGGTAGAGCTTTAATTTGGCTCGATTTCAACAAAAATTGAAGAAACAAAAACAAACCCCCGAAACATTAAAAAGAAACAAAAACACCTCCACCACTTAAAAGAACAACTTTGTATAATAGAATCAGTTCGGTTCATGCAAGAAAGCCTTTTAGGTATATTTTAAAGTTACCCTTCATGATGTTATCTTTCACAAAGAAAGGTAAAAAAAATCCTCTGCACGGCTCAGAGATGCATAAAGTAGATTAAAGTGATTTGTTAACATCTGTTTGACTTTAAAAAAAAATCTGAGGTAGAAGGTCACACTTGTCACCTGTGTCTGTGATATGTTACAAAAATGAAGCCCAGAAAAAATTGCGTTCGAAAATGATTATTTAGTGCTTCAAAAATTGGAATATAAAGTGACCGGAAACACCATCTTAATTTCACCCCATACACTTGTGTGTACTATTTAGGTGTCTATAAGACGCCCATTTACAAAATCGGGGTTTGCCTTGTAGTTTTAGCTTTTTATTCTCAATAGTGGTTGTTTTCAGGGTTTATTAGTTCTAATACATGCACTTGTACACATGTTTCATCTTGGTTTGAGAATTTTTTAAATCGGCTGCTCACAAAGTTAAAAAATACTTTTAACAAAACTTGAAGAAACAAAAACAACCCCCCAAAAAACATTAAAAAGAAACAAAAACGCCTCCACCACTTCCAAGAACAACTTTGTATAACAGAATCAGTTCGGTTCATATATACAAGGAAGCCTTTTAGGTATATTTCAAAGTTACCCTTCATGATGTTATCTTTCACAAAGAAGGTTAAAAAAATCTCTGGCTCCGAGATGCCTAAAGTAGATTAAACACACGCAGCTGATCCGTAATGGATTGAATTCGTATATAACAGGAATTCAGTGTGAAGATTACCGTTGCCATGGTCGCTTTGGGGCACTCCCGAACAATCTACATTTTGATTCATCTTCATTCATTTTCATACATTTTAGTCGGTTCCCGAAGCTTTCTTATTCATTCAAAACAAGTTTTTGTTCATCTTCAAATCAGAGATCCCGAGGGTAAAGCAAAAAACGGGGACAATCATGCAACTGTATAAGTGGGAACAAAACCAAACGGGGAAAAACTGAACATTTTAAGAAGTGAAACGTACATGTATAACCGATTTACATAAAGGCCTATAGTCCATCCACCAATCAGACTACACAGCAAAAACTGTGGGTTACACTTCGTAATTCCGAAGCTTCGTAATTCCGAAGGTTCTTTATTCCGAAGGTTCGTAATTCCGAAACACGTAAATTGCCTATACCTCGATGTTCGTTAATCCGAAAACGAAAAAGGGTTCGTTAATCCGAACATTTGTGGCGTAATTCCGACGATTCGTTATTCCGAAGGTTCGATAATCCGAAAACGAAATAAGGTTCGTTGTTCCGAAGGTTCGTTAATCCGAAAACGAAATAAGGTTCGTTGTTCCGAAGGTTCGTTAATCCGAAAACGAAATAAGGTTCGTTGTTCCGAAGGTTCGTTAATCCGAAAACGGAAAAAGGTTCGTTATTCCGAAGGTTCGTTGATCCGAAAACGAAATAAGGTTCGTTAATCCGAAAACGAAATAAGGTTCGTTAATCCGAAAACAAAATAAGGTTCGTTAATCCGAAAACAAAATAAGGTTCGTTAATCCGAAAAATGAAAACCGGGAAAGCAGAGGCAGAGGCAAGGGGAGGGGGGCGGGGGACACTGTTGCCGTTCAATTATCATATGAGGATGGGAAGGCAATTAGGGCGGCCGAACGAATTTTCGTTGGGGTTAAAGCCAAAAAATGAAACTCATACGTCAAAATGGGCACTTTGGTGATATTTTCACCTTAAGATTATCATCTGCTTGAAGTCATTGTGTGTTTGATAGGGATTAAGTAGAGAAAAACTTTTTTGAAGTGACTTCTTATTATGGCAAAATGTATATTTAGGCTTTATTTTTCGGGAGAGAATATAATGAGCGAGCGGCTTGGTAAAACAAATTCAAAGGTGAAGTTGTATAACTTTTTTGTGGTCAATTATTCTTAAAATGGCATTATTGCGATGTGTTGCGAGCGTGAATCACAAGCTAAAACTTTAGGTTATTTAAATAAAAAATGAAAATTAGTTTTTAAAAATCCGAGCAGATTTCTGCTGTCATTAAAAAGATGTGCATCTAACTAAAGAATTAACACGAGCGCAAAACGCAAGCTTAAACATACTGACCAGAAAAGGAACCTGTTAAAAAAAGCTTTTAGTGACCTCTTTAGAGTGCGAAGCGCAAGCTGAAATTTTTCAATATTCCAGCCTGAAAACTTAACTTGTATACTTTAAAAAGAGTATTTTATTTCGAAAAAAACATGAAAAACGGCATATTTATATTTGAAAAAGGAACTTTCCCATTTTGGAAAATATTAATTCCCCTTTTTTTTCATTTTTGATGCCCCCTGCCTCCCTCCCGGCGGATCCAACTTTCGTCAAATAGAGGGGGGGGGGGGCAATTTGTTTTAGCCATATTTTCCTTGATCGGCAGTTTAAAGTTGATTTTTTTTGTTTCTATGAAAGGGTAGTCCTAACAGTCAATAATTAGCTTTATCCTTATAAAATAAAGTAAATATGTAATAACATGATAAACCCTTTTTAAATAATGCGAGCGCGAGCTATATATTTTTGTTAATATGATGGGCAATATGTTTGTGATCTTCAAAGCGAGATGCCTATGTAACTAAATTTAGATAATAACTGCTAGCAAGAAGCGCGAACAGAATTTTTAAATATATAAGCTCTGACCTGATCTAAAGGGGACATTTTAAGAACTTTTTGCAGTTAGCCATGAAGACGATGCGTGTTTTAACCAATGGCGGCGGAACGGATTTTTTTTTTTGGGGGGGGGGGCAAAGCAAAAAAGGGGCCAATAGGGGCAATTTGGTGCAAACGGATATTTTCACCATTAGATTATCATCTGTGTAAAGAGGTTGTGTGTTTTGTAGTAACTAAATTGAGCACAATTTTTTAAGTGATCACTAAAGTTATATATTTACGTTTCATTTCTGCGAGCGTAGAGAGTAAGCGGTTTGGGGGAAAAAGTCAAATCTGAAGATGTCATTTCACCTTTTTGGTCAATTACTGTTAAAAGGGCATCCTTGTGAGATGTTGCGAGCGAATCACGTGCTCAAACTTTTGGAAATTTCATGTGGGCCTAGAATGATAATATTGATATAGATATCATTTACCCAGGGAAGCCACTTCAGTTCTGAAAACTATTCTCCCAGCTATTATTTTTTTTACAAGAATGCTTAGAACACGTAGAATGTCCAGTTTTCAGGTTGGAAAATCGGAAAAATTTGGCTCACGTTTCTCGCTCGCATCAATTATTTTTTATTGAGCAACTCATTCTATTCCTGGTTACAAAAAAGAAGTATGAAATGTCCAGTTTTCAGGTTGGAATATCACAAATTTTAAGCTTGCGGTTCGCGCTCTCATTATTTAGTTCGTGAGATATATATTCTATTCATGAGTCACTAAATGCAGTCCTTAAAAGATTACTTTCTGAAGCCTGTTGCATAAAACTTTTTACCTGAGAAAACTCTGGTAAAAACTGAAAAATAAGGTTAGTCTGATTTCCGCCATTGACTTTAGCACAGGGCAAAAACTCCTGTAAAAACAACCTGAGTTTTCTCAGGTAAAAAGTTTCATGCAACGGGCCCCAGGTCAGTATATAAACAAATTACAGCTCGCCCTCGCATTAATTCTTCAGAAATATACACATCGTTCTCACGATTACAAAAATATGCTCCGAAAGCTCACTTCACGTCTTGTTACATGAAATGTTTACTAGTTTCAGCTTGCGATTCGCGCTTTCAACATCTCTCAAGGATCATTATTAGTATTATTTTTATTACCAGCAGAAGCTGTTATTAAAAATGACATCCCCTCCAATACAAATCCTATTATCTAGAGGTTGCTCGCACGCTTCCAACACACTTGATCCCCTGCATCTTTAATTAAACCATTTGCTTATAGGCAGCAATTGCTCAGATAAAATCGAAATTAGCCTATGCTTTGATCAGGGCGCCATTCTTAATGAAATACATGCTTTGGCCCCAACACACGCATGTATCATCGATCGTTATTACTATCATTGCATAATATCGTGTAATCTTGTAATGACAACATCGTTTTTGTTACCAAAATGAATTATTTTCATTTTCGGAAATACGAACCTTATTTAATTTTCGGATTAACGAACCTTATTTCGTTTTCGGATTAACGAACCTTCGGAATTACGAACCTTATTTCGTTTTCGGATTGACGAACCTTCGGAATTACGAACCTTATTTTGTTTTCGAATTAACGAACCTTCGGAATTACGAACCTTATTTCGTTTTCGGATTAACGAACCTTCGGAATTACGAACCTTATTTCGTTTTCGGATTGACGAACCTTCGGAATTACGAACCTTCGTAATTACGAACCTTCGGAAATACGAACCTTCGGAATAACCGAACCTTCGGAATTACGAAGCTTCGGAATTACGAATGTATGCGAAAACTGTGGTGTTAACCGGTGTACATAGAGGACCACACCAGTTATTTTACACCGGTGTTAATTGGTGATACTAGTTTTACACCTATTGTTGTTATTACAACACCTATGGATGTTACATTTACACTCTTTGGTGTTATGTTCAATCTTTAGGGTGTTATTTTAACACCTCAGGGTGTGGTCCTCTATTAACACCAATTGGTGTCAGTTTTAACACCACAGTTTTTACAGTGTAGTATTGCAATGAAAATTGACCATTCATGATTTTCAATCATTTCTATTCGAAAATCGGTTTCAAGTTTAACGTCGGGAGGTTACTCATAATCGAATACAAACCTTGTGTCGGAACCCCCCCCCCCATTCTCTTTGCTCATCACCCTTTAACCGATAAAATTATTACAGGCAAGACGCCTTGCTCCCACTCTTTCCGGGACCTTTTCCACACAATAATATTCTCCCATTCTGAGAATAATGTCTATCGCTATTCAGATCGACTCGCTGTTGTTAAGATCAGGAAGACTTGTGCCTGAATTTAGCAGATCCTAGAAAGGTGAACAAATATTTCTTCATCAAAAAAAAAGAAAAAGCTCCAACGAGTTCTCCTGCATGATGCACATTCCATGTGCGGGTGAACAAACTTTAGTGATGAATATTAATATGCTTTCCGCGAATAGTGTGGTCAACAAACTATTCCGATAGCAATGATCAACTCAGTCTACTTCTTGTATTATAGACCTGTATATAGATTTTGAAGGGAAGTGCACGTTTCCTTTAATGTATTGGTAATACTTACTTCTGCAGGTATCTTTAACACTATACTGTAAACATTAATTAATTATTAAAGACCACTGCACCCCAAAATACAATAATGACGCTAAGCAGACATCGTTCGGTGCAGGTCCCATAAGGAAGTGGAACAATACAATCATTCCTGTAACTTTAATTTATGAAATAGTTTGTTTGAATTTCCTCGAAATTGGGTTTCTTTTTTCAATGGAAGCCATCTAATTGTGTTTTTAATGGATAGGTATTTTAGTCATAAATATCATGCGTTGTAACATCGTATTTTGGTATTTATGAACCCTTAAACATGTTAAACACATATAGCAGTTAGCTCTCCTGTTTGGTTTTGTCTTATATAAGAATATTTTTGAAACGATGACGTGAATGTATTTCATAATAAACCGTAACAACGCTCCGCATTGATATTTATCGTTGCCAATAAAACTTCAAAACGAGATCAAGTCTTTCAATCGCCTGATCTCTTGAGGTACAATTTGTTTACATTTACATCCGCGCGAGCGAGCTGCATGTGAGCGGCAAAGAAAATAAAAGCAATGAATTCAGCGAGCAGGCGACAGGAATACACCGATCTCTAGATATCGCGCAGTCGCCGATCTCAGAGTGCGATCGCACGGACCGACGTAAAACGTCAACATAAACGATCTACTGCTGATGTGAACTTCGTCAAGTAGAATGGGTGGATTTTGTCGGGAAAAGAAGCAAACTGTGGATTGGATTGATTGAAGATTGATTATTTCAAGGGATAACCATGGTAGCAGAGTGGCTGGAAAGTGTTGGATTGTGCAACTTTTTTTGCGTGATTGCGCAAGGTATGACGTCCTGGCGTGTTTGAGGTTTCAAACGCGTTACCCTTTAAGCTGATGTGATATATATATTCTGCTGCGGTAAGAGATTGGTGAGGGAATTACGATTTATTGAGTGTGTGGTTATTGTTCTTCTCTGAATGATATGTTTAGGCGGAGGAGGTGGACATGTTGATCTGGTGGGCCTAAGAATGTTGGAAGAAATGGACGTACATTGCCATGTTTTCGTGACATGTGATTTGTATTGATTTTATGTAGAGCTCAAATGGGCTTCGGTGCTAAAGAGTAACTGCAATTCAAGGATCGTTTAATTTGTGAGAGCTGCTAGCTCCGAATCGTGCGTGACTATGAATACCAAAATGAGAGAGGGAGAGGGGGGGGGAGAGGCCGGGGTGGAAAAGTGGTATTGGATAATGGGAGAAAGATGGATAAGGGTGAATATTGTTGCATCCAAAAATCATGCATGAATTGCCTTTCAATAATTCGTCATTCGCTTGTGTTCAGAATTTTTTTGTAATATATAATTTATTCATAATCGTCAGTTAAGGCACAAAACCTATCGTGTACCCCTCGAATGGGCATTATTTCAAAGAAAACATTAAGCAAACGTGAATAAACATGGTAGAGAAATGATAGGCATAATTAAAGCGTTATACTAGTACATTATGATAATTAAAATTTCTTGTGTCATTAATATCACAAGGTCATTGTGTTATCATTGCGGGACATCAATCAAAAAAGATATAAATTGTAGGCCTATTTGAAATTGAGATGACATTTTTTGTATTAACTTTTCGCATTTTCCGTTTGCATGTTTGAGAACTTATAATTACCAATAGCTTGACCCCTGTTACTCTGTATATAATGTTAATAAAACATGAGGGGGTATTATTTTTTTTAAATCATTCACGCTCAAGACCTCTTTATGAGTGTCATATTAGATTTATAAACAGTGATCCGATTGATTTTTTTCCGTTCCCAAGTTTATAGACTCTTCCGAAGGCTCAGAGAACACTTAAGATGAAATAGTTAACGACCTAGATTTTTCGATGATTCTTTTTCTCTCTCGGCCATGAACGATTAACCCATTTTGCCTCTGATTTGGTCTTAAGAGGATGGGTGTTTGGGGCCATGGCGTAAAATGAAATCCCAGTGGGAAATTCACTTTTGACCAAACCCCAGAAACCAGCCCGTTTGTGGGTGAAGTACAGAGGTCGATTATCTGTAGCTTTGAGCGTATGGGGTATATCGGGTGCGTTCCGGGACTTTCCCTTCACATAGAAACATGCAAGCAGAATTGTGGGAAAATTTTTAAAAAATTGATAGAAATAGTGAGTGAAAGAATGTGAGGGTACTAACGAAAGTACTGTTTTCACTCAAAGTGCTTACTTGATTTATAATCGTTTTACGATTCGAATTAGTACAGAAATCAACCAAATCGTATAAATTTCTTCATATCGTTTAGTTTCAAATTCACCTCATATCCGAGTGCATTGCTTGATTTCTAATTAACGAAAGTAATAGCCAACATCATTTTATACATTTTTCACGAAGTACTAGTCACATGATTCATGTAATGAGGAATGAATGATTAGTAATGAACATTGCTTATTTCAAGAAATCACTGCCTTTAGGACTTAATCACCAGAAGCATACACCCACACTAATTAGATATCAAAATGAATATTATGAAAAATAGATGAACGATATGCATGTTGATTATCTTCAGACAAAATCTGCTAAAAAAAGAAGGTCGTCTAGCCGTGATGAAAAGTGTGAAAGGTTGTATAATAATGTATCAAAGTGACTCGCATTTAAAATTGTAAAGGACAGGCGTGGGCGGTGGGACGTATATGTTTTTTTTTATTTGAGGGGAGGCAAAGCCCCCAAAATGGCGCTTATAATGGTAAAATGAGCAATTTTGGTGCAGACGGATATTTTCACTATGAGATTATCATCTGCGTGAAGTAGCTGTGTGTTTTTAGTAATTAAGTTGAGAAAACTTTTGGAAGTGATTTCTGGTTGATAAGATTTGTATCTAGGCTTTATGTTTACGCATTTTTGTAAACAGGATGAATACCGTATAACTAAACAATAATTTATGCGAGCGCGAAGCGCTAGCATAAAAGGGATTTTCTAACTTAAAATGTTTTACTTGAAACAGGGTATCTCTTTTTGTATTGAAGTTTTTATTGAAATTTTCCTACGGGGATTTTTTTTGGGGGGAGGGCTTGCCGCCCCTGGTAAAGGATTACTTTAGATTTGCCCAAAGCCATTGAATTTTATTTCTTTGCCTCATAACAAAACGTTCGTCAATAAATGTTGGTTAAATCAATCATTTCGCTTACTACAATCTTGCTTTAACCAACCTTTGGTCGGTTCTTTTAAATCAACTAACAGATTGGTTTTTAAAAAAATAGGAGAGTACAGTTGAGGTTAACAGGTTTATCCTTGCAGGCGACATGGACACGGTAGATCAAGGTCTTTATAGTGCGTTATTGATACTTGCATTATTTTAGCTCATTTACATCAAAAGCGTCAAAGTCATGTCTAAATGAGATTGTTCCAACCACCATGCACACTCGAACCTTTATATCAATAATATACCTCTCCTTGCGCCTCCTCTGCGAGCAAGCTATATCTAAAATTCTGACGTGGAAATTTATTCATCCAGGTTTGCTGTTAGTGCCCTGGGTGCTTGCCAGTGTACCGCGCCAAACATTATAATACAACTCTCTGACTGTTGTTGGTCTATGGTATCCGCAATGAGATGAAGACTGTGTGAATCAAGGTTTTGATTTCAAATCAATTTTCAGCCATTCTGTGAAATATTGACAAATTGATTGTTAGGCATAATAAACATTAACATGCTATTACCCCCCCCTCCCAATCGTCGATCTGATGATAGACTATCCTGTAACAATGATGTTCCACAGATGGTGTTCGATGGTGACTCAAATCTTGTTTCACATTGAATGATCTGGTGATTAAAAGTCAAGTCGCGAGCGCGAAGCACGAGTTGAAAATGTTGGTATTTTGATCTTTAAAAAATGACAGTTTGATGGACTTTTTAATAAAGAATAAGATTTATATCCAACAACAAGAAAAGTCAAGTCAAGTACACCCTGGAAAAAATTGATTTTGGATCAATAGAGAAAAATCAAGCAAACATAACGCTGAAATCTTCATCGAAATCGGATGTAAAATAAGAAAGTTATGACGATTTGTTTGAAGTTTCGATGATTTTTTTTTTTACAAAACGGTATTCAGTGACATGCAAAATAATGAGCGAGTCGATGATGTCCCTCACCCACTATTTTCTTTTGCTCTTTATTGTTTGAATTATACAATATTTCAATTTTTACAGATTTGACAATAATGACCAACTTGAGTGAACCATTAGTGTTAAAACATTGGTAATAACACATGTTCAGGGAGTAATAAAACCTTGTTTCACAGGACAACGGGGAAAAATTTGAATATTTCATTTTTCATATAAAGAAACGTGGAATAGTGGCATCAGTCCCCTCATTAATTTGCATTCCGAGCAGGATGTGAATATAACTGTTTTTTTGAAATTCAGCGAAGCTTTAAAATGTCAAAACTTTCTTATTTTACATGTGATTTTGATGACATTTGCAGTGCTATGCTGGATTTTTCACTTTTTATTTTTCACATTTTTTTTATTTTCACTTTTTATTCAAGTCAGTCGTTTTGTTGGGGTGGACTTGTCCTTTAAAGATTGTAGTAGTGTGTGTCTGTATACAGTATACATGATAAGACATTGTGCAAAACGATACATTACTTGAAGAAATTGTATTATTACTGGGATATTATTATAATCATTTTCAAGCCAAATGATGTGCCTTTTTTCCGAGCTAATATACCTCTATGGCATGTACACATTCATCTTCACCTCACCTGGGTTGAGCGCAGCAAAATGTGGATGAAAGTCTTGCCGAAGGAAAGTACGCCGGTGTCTCGGGATTGATATTAATATACACATCACTTCATTTTGAAGACAAATCTATCCCCACAAAATGTTGATTTGAATAAAAGATTTAAAAAAAAGAATAATGCTAAATATTTCATCGAAATAGGATGTAAGTTGTACAATTTCTAACTATTGTTGAAGTTTATGGGTACACCTTAAAATATGAAGTGCTTGTATAGTGACTGCACGACGAGTGCTGATTTTCTTGTACTATACAAGCACTGTAAAACTTTTTTACAGTGTACATACACATTCCATTCTTTAAGTGAGAAACAGTGGCGTACCTAGGATTTTCCACAGGGGGGGGGGACGTCCGCCAAAAAATTTGACAAGCAAAAAAAGAGGTCTTCAAAGCTCGTAAGGGGGGCAATAAAGGTCTTCAAGCTCGTCAGGGGGGGGACAGGGATACGTCCTTTGCATGGGTTGTGGCTCGTCAGGGGGGGGGGGCAGATTGCCCTTCCTGTCCCCCCCCCGTAGGTACGCTAGTGGTGAGAAAGCTGGTAATTCTTCTTTTTCTTTCATTGTATGAAATATGTCATTTTTATCGTCATTATGATGGGAATCAATTTTTGTTTATTCATGTTGAATTATCATTGTTGCAACATATCAATGAGTCTTCGTTACTCAAAATCTGCAAAAAATTAAGTTCTCAATGAGATACGAACTAAATGAATGTGTGACATCGCCAATAGTCTAACTTGCACATTATGATGCATAATATTTCGTTTAAAAACAAATAAAAATTCAAAATGTCACGACTTTGTTATTTTACATCAGATTTAGATAGAATTATCAGTGTCGTGCTTGTATTTTCTCTGTCTATTCGAATGTACTTCCGCCTTAAACATCAAATTTCACAATCTATCATTGGGATTTTTAGCGAATTCCCAGCATCCAATATCATACTTTGGAGTATAAATTCTGACAAGTAATAAAACTGTGCATTACATAAACAAGCTTGTTATAAACCTAACAATCCAAAATATGTCTGAGACGAATATTGCAAGCCTTATTGTCCTTATTTTGTTTTCTCTTGAACTTTTTTTTCTTTTTCTACTGACCTGTAATCAGTTAAGTGCAGGCTGTAATTCAATTGTTCTCTCTCCGACATAAATATTGTATCGTATGCGTTATCCTTTGCTCGCTTGTTCATCAAATTTAGGCTGATTTACAAAGCCCCTAATAGAGTATCAAAGATATTTTCAGTCTGTTATTTAGTATAGATATTTCAGAATCTGTCTGTGTATTATTTTTAGAATGCTGTTTACAAGTTAAGTCCATAATATTCAGCCGTATCCATAGCCTGAGCAGAATATTACATTGATAAAGCCGTACAGGGGTTTATTTCATAGACTAGTCAATTTCTGCTCGCCAGCAATTACCGATCCGAACGAACTTTTGTGGTTCAACAAACTTTTCTGGCCGAGCATTATTAATGCAGTGACGATGGTGTTTTCTTGTGAAGGTCACCTTGATCTCCTTTCGATAACAATGGTGTCGGTCTATTGTGACAAAAGTGATGATCTCTCATATTTCTATGTCTGTATAATGTGCATTTGTAAAGCTCAACACAATGAATTTAAGCAAAAGACCGAGGGCAGATATTGCATTATGAATTTAATCAAAGTTTACCTATATATGAGGGTGCGGGGGGGGGGGGACAGGGGGGAGCTCATGCATGGCCAGTGTAGGTTTATAGGGGCTGCTCATTCGTTTTTTCTTCATTTTTTTCACCTTCTTCATTTTTCTTATTTCTTTTCCTCCTTCTTAATCCTCCCCTTCTTCTCTCCTTAAATTATAGTCATTACGATTATATTCGTGATCATCGATCAACAAGCAAAAATGTATACAAACAAATACCACGTCCACGCCTTGCACGAATTTCCATACACCCAATATTTTTCCCTTTTTTGTATAAAACCGTTGCACTTCTTATTTGCTATCGTCACCCATGATATGCAATGTAAATAAATTAAGGTCGCTTCGATTGTATCAAGATTTTGTATTAATTGCGACGGTGTTCAATTCCTGTATGACGTTGGATCTATTTTTGGCAATTATGGAAATATGCGAATTGAGAACTTTAATTAAGTTTGAAATTGTACCAGACCGGATGAAACGCTTCTAATACAGCACAGAAATCTAAGTACATTTAGATCTAATTCTGATAATGACTTCTAAATGCTTTTCAACAAAAATATGTTATGGCTACACGCATGTTATGCTAGTTTTATCGTTCCGTTCTACATAGAAAAGCCATCACATAGAATCCGTTATTGTAGAAATTTGTGTTGCGAGGACTCTTTCGAGATCGAGGGAGAGATGGGGGTATACAACAATATAGAAATCTCGGACAATAATATTACTATTGTTAGAATATGATCTGAACAATATTCAATTCCGGGATTCAATTTTTATTGAATAATGACATAACTTGTATAAGACATTTTTTTACAAATCATAGAGCTCAATTATATGCCTTGATTGTACACCTCGGATAATACTTTTACCGCTTGATACTCTATCAAAATAGCTGAACAATGTGCCCCGAACGATTCTTCAGCACTTTCAAGATCCTAGTTTTGTTGTCTTAAACTTCAAACGCAAGAACTTTGATACAGACTTTTCAACTTTTTAACTTCCCCACCATCGGATGTGCTTCAAGAGGTATTCCATGTTCGTATAATAATCAATCCAAGAGGTATTCCCCCAAAACAAAATACCGGTCCGAAGCTGGAGGAGGAAACCGCAATCTTAATACATGTAGGTCCATGCTTTGACAGCCAGACGCCGGCCAAATATTTGTTCACCTTTTTCAACTTCTTCTCATCTAGACTCTTGAATTATTTATTGCTTTTTTTTTAGTGGTGAGACATTGATCAAGGAAGATTGGGACCCACGCCAGGTCTCTTTAAGAACCCCTACCAGTCAATGAATATAGATTATATATACATTCAGTTTTCTTTTCATGGATGGGGTCCAAGTTTTCGCCGTCTTATAATGTATGGCATCTGATTGAGAGCGGGCGCTATTGCTGAACACCAGGCGATCAGCGTAATCCATGTGCTGACGACAGCAAAGGACCAGCATATACATTTATATACCCGGTAAAAAGTTTATTTTTAATTCCAATTGACTAACCAACGAACTTTTCAATATTTCATATTATATATATATAGTTGACCTCTTTCCAATTAGCTCATTGTCAATATCAGAAAACTGAATAAAAGTGGCAGTGATTCATTGATGTGTGTAATAGATGATATTGGCCGAGTTGTTGAAAGCGATGAATATATTAAAACCAAAAGAAAGCAATTAATGGAAGGTCTAAAATTTAAATATCCATAGTTGTAAACATGCTGGTGAGTGTTCAAGAATTGATTAATGTAGATATAATTTTTAGTTTAAGAGAAAACAACTTTTAAGATTATTTTAGACAATTAAAATTCATAGTATTAGGCCTATATATAAAAAGAAAAAAAAATAAAGGCCTATAATATACCCATCAAGTGGCGCAAATGGATATACGACAAGGTTATTGAAAAGTTGAAAAATAAATAAAAATGAAAGCCTTAAAAAAATATCAAGTGTTAATGAGCATGGCGAGTGGTGAATTAAATCCACTTTGAAATTAGCCGATTGTGCATGATTGCCGTGATCAGTCCCAGTATATGAAACTGAAATTCTGATGTGAAGGGTCCTTAAATCAATTAGCTGAAAGTTATCAACAAGCCTTAGCAATTTCAAACGACCCATGCCAGCATGATATCGATTCATGTCAGTTTTATGTACTGAGAAACGTCAAGTAGAGTTAATTTAGGCATATAATTCTAGCCTAGGCTTGGAGACATCACTATATTATTCTATACAGGAGCAAATGTCGCGAGAGAATGTCGTGTCACCATCCACGGTCTATGTGATACTGGTAAAGTTCGACGAACTCAACTTCAAAAGCTCTTATTAAATCGAGTAAACTTTTGACCCTTTTCTCCGAGATAATATTCTGATGCCAGTGTCCGATATGACCAAACTTCCTCCGTTAACCCATTGCCCGATTCGAGTTGCTTGGTTGTTTGTTTTTTAATTACACTATCAGTTAATGAGTTAATCTCTAACCACCATGCTCTTGCGAGGAAAATAATGTCCTGTTTTCACTTAACTTTGTGGACTTTGAACATGGATGAAAAGTTTGCCTGCCCCCGAATAGTCTTCTCCTAAGAAGTTACACTTTTTTATGTTATTTCTTTTTAAATAACCGAAAAAATTAATTGATTTATATTTCATGTCAGTATTTTTTCGGATTTTTTTTACCGCTTTACCATCGCATACATTCGTAATTCCGAAGCTTCGTTATTCCGAAGGTTCGTTAGTCCGAAAACGAAGTGAGGTTCGTAATTCCGTAGGTTCGTTAATCCGAAAAGGATATGAGGTTCGTAATTCGGAAGGTTCGTTAGTCCGAAAACTAAATGATTAACTAACCTTATTTCGTTTTCGGACTAACGAACATTTGGAAAAACTATCCTTATTTCGTTTTCGGATTAACGAACCTTCGGAACATAGAACCTTATTTCGTTTTCGGATTATCGAACCTATCGAACTTATCGAATAACGCCACAAATGTTCGGATTAACGAACCCTTTTACGTTTTCGGATTAACGAACATCGAGGTGTAGGCAATTTACATGTTTCAGAATTACGAACCTTCGGAATAAAGAACCTTCGGAATTTTGAAGTGTAACCCTTTACCATAATTGCGTATTTCAATAATCCTTAGGATAAAATGTAACGAGATCAGAGTGGCCAGTTCGAAAATACTTTAGTCTTCTTGGCAGTTAAGAAAGTAGAATAAAATATATTTATATACTGAAAAATAAATAGGATATTATTGTTAGATTGACAAAAAAATCTAAAGTTTGAAGTGACACTTGGTTATTCTAACTGATTTGGAAAGTTTTTTTTAGATATATATTTGTAGAAAATTTAAATCTTGTCTTTTATTTCAAAGACAAAACATGGAAATATAGATCCAGTCTGTAAGCGAGGCAATTCAATATGATGGCGTGATGTCACAATGGTATATCACCGTTATACGTCTGAAATGATGTCTTATTGTTTCATGGCAATCGACAATACTTGAAATTGCATTTGCTCCATGGAATGGAATACTTTAGAATATATAGGAGTTGTTTTTGTTTTTTAATTCATTTCTTCTCAAGTTCTCGTTCAAACCCCTTTTCGTTAAGCAAACAAAATGTGGAAATTTTAAATTATTCCTGCATCTCATGTGACTTATAATAAATAGTCTTGGTCAATATACACATTACCAAGGAGACTCCAAGGGCATTAGTATATTATTATTATTTGCTTGATGGTCCTTGGTAAAATACACAAGACGAGGCTAATGAGTTTTGGACAGTTAAAAATTGAGGGTATGATTTTTTTTGCTCATGAGACTCGAGTGGTGTGCATCATTTGTTTTATTATGATAGCATCGATCCTTGACTGTCGTTTGATGAAGTCATATACACTCGTGCCATTGTTCAACTTGGTATAATGAGTAGAAACATTGGGCATGAATTGCAACTTTCAATAGAATACTATTTTCTAACATTCTAAATCTAAACCCATTCGCATTTCAAGACACTGTACTCAAAATCATAATTGTGAGAAAAATAAAATTTAAACTATTCTGTCTTCTAGGAAAACCAAAATGAAGTGTACATCGTGACACAACGTTGGGTTTACATACAAAATTGTATTTTAGGTATTTTATTCTTGAAAAATTTGCGAAAGACAGTCATCGTTGTGATTGGCTATTGCCATGTTGCGATTGTTTGTAACCCGTTTGTGTGACAGGGCACTTATATCATCTCGAACCAGGTACCTCATCTTGTCACGTGGTTATTTTATTTTTGATAAATGAAAGTTCGTCAAAACAGCCCTTCTGTTTCTAGGATGGTTAAAGTCCAACCGATAACCATTTTTTAACTATGCTGATAATAACATATGGTGTTATTCCAGTTCCTTTACCCTAGGAGGTAAATATTATTAATATTTTTTAAATTTTATCAAATTTTGTGTTTACATGGAAGGGGTATAGAATGGGATTGTCTGAAGATGTTAAATTATTATTCTCTAACTTTATCTACATTTATACACAGCAAAAATTGTGGTGTTAACCGGTGTACACAGAGGACCACACCAGCTATTCTACATCGGTGTTATTTTGACAGTGTTAGTTTAACACCTATAGGTGTTATTACAACACATTTGGTTGTTACATTTACACTGTTTGGTGCTGTGTTAAATCTGTAGGGTTTAATTTTAACACCTCAGTGTAGTGTCCTCTATTAGCACCAACTGGTGTCATTTTTAACACCACAGCTTTTACAGTGTACGATGTATTGTCTTTAGTTATTGAGTGATATAATTTAATTGGGTATATGTCACACAGCATGTATGTTTTAGGTTTTGTTATGATGATCAAGATTATGGAAATGAGAGTGATGATGTTAATCATTATAAAAAAAATAATAATGAAAACAATAATACGAAGAAGGAGGAGGAGGAGAGAGAAGAAGAAGAAGGAGGAGGAGGAGGAGGAGGAAGAAGAAGTAGAAGAGGATTGTAATATTGATAATTAAATGCTTTTAAAACTCATGATTATGTGCCAGAGAGTAAAATATATGAGTTAGTTTCACTGTATTTAATAAAGCTTCCTTTTCCGGTACTATCATCAAGAAATCCACTAAAATATCAAAATGTCATAATCATGATAATTGTAGGTCATTTAGCGGGTTGGTTGCCGAAATAATTATGCTCATGGATTATAATTATCTATATCATTCTTATCGTATAAATTCGCAATAACAAAACCGAATGTTGACATTATTTCTATTTTATCTCTTCAAATATTTACCATATTCCGATTATCGATTGATATACACAAGAGCAATGTCCTGTGAATAGCACCTCTATCTCGATAATAATTTCTATAATTGTGTCAATGAGGAATAGATCTACCATTAACCCGTGTACTAGGCTAGACAAAAGATTATCAAGTTCACTGCACTTGTGTCTTGTCTTTTAAGCGTCTGCATGATTTCTAGCAAGTTCTATCCATAGGAAATTTGTAAAATGTCCTTTTTATACAAAGGAGAACACACCAAATTGTCAAGAAAGGGGTGAATTTATGAATATGCATAAGAGAAATTTGAACAAACATGCATTTTACATGTTGTCTTTGCTGGCTCTCCATCGTTGTGATTGATCGGACCAATCGCAACTCTTTGTGAGACAGGGCCCAGGTATCACACATGTCATTTTCATTTTTTGTCTCACCTGCATAGCAGAGTGAGACTATAAGCGCCGCTTTTCCGACGGCGGCGGCGGCGTCAACATCAAATCTTAACCTGTGGTTAAGTTTTTGAAATGACATCATAACTTAGAAAGTATATGGACCTAGTTCATGAAACTTGGCCATAAGGTTGATCAAGTATTACTGAACATCCTATTAGAGTTTCATGTCACATGACCAAGGTCAAAGGTCATTTAGGGTCAATGAACTTAGACCATGTTGGAGGAATCAACATCAAAATCCTAACCCGAGGTTAAGTTTTTGAAATGACGTCATAACTTGGTAAGTATATGGACCTAGTTCATGAAACTTGGACATAAGGTTAATTAAGTATCACTGAACATCCTGCATGAGTTTTATGTCACATGACCAAGGTCAAAGGTCATTTAGGGTCAATGAACTTTGGCCGAATGGGGGTATCTGTTGAATTCCCATCATAACTTTGAAAGTTTATGGATCTGATTCATGAAACTTGGACATAATAGTAATCAAGCATAACTGAACATTTTCTCCAAGTTTCAGGTCTCATGAATCAGGTCAAAGGTCATTTAGGGTCAATGAACTTTGGCCAAATTGGGGGTATTTGTTGAATTACCATCATAACTTTGAAAGTTTATGGATCTGATTCATGAAACTTGGACATTAGAGAAATCAAGTATCACTAAACATCCTGTGCGCATTTCAGGTCACATGACCAAGGTCAAAGGTCAATGAACTTTGGCCGAATTGGGTGTATCTGTTGAATTACCATCATAACTTTGAAAGTTTATGGATCTGATTCATGAAACTTGGACATTAGAGAAATCAAGTATCACTAAACATCCTGTGCGCATTTCAGGTCACATGACCAAGGTCAAAGGTCAATGAACTTTGGCCGAATTGGGTGTATCTGTTGAATTACCATCATAACTTTGAAAGCTTATGGATCTGATTCATGAAACTTGGACATAAGAGTAATCAAGTATCACTGAACATCCTGTGCGAGTTTCAGGTCACATGATCAAGGTCAAAGGTCATGTAAGGTCAATGAACTTTGGCCGAATTGGGTGTATCTGTTGAATAACCATCATATCTCTGTAAGTTTATTGGTCTAGTTCATAAAAAGTGGACATAATAGTAACCATGTATCACTGAACATCTTGTGCGAGTTAGAGTATTTTTCAAAGTCAGCACTGCTGATATATTGAACTGCGTGATGCAGGTGAGACGGCCAGAGGCATTCCACTTGTTTTTAATACATACTAGATGGAATCAAAAGATAAAAAGTTTAATTGAATATAATAATCATTGTAAGTGTGTATGTAGCTGAAAATATATTTTTTTGTAAAAATATAATGGTGGAGAAGTTTGTTAAAGTGTTTCTACATAATAATCAAACCTCACGGTGAATGTGAAGATGTGATTCTTTTCTTCTTCAAAATTTAAGATAGAAGACTTATGAAGTATCGTTTTTTAGTCGTCCTTGACTCTTCGTTTACTCATTCAGTTCAATTGCGTCGCTATAAATTCTTTTGTTATATCTATTTTTTCTTCTTTCTACAGACTTAAGTATTTACTTTGTTCTTGATGACTCGAATGTTATATTCTGTATTTTTTTGTGTGTACAATTTTTTTTGTATTATGAATAATTATTTATTTGACTTTGTGAACAGTGTTTTGTTAATATACTATTGTATGTATGATTTTGAACTGAATGTTTTAATAAATACTATTTCAAAACAAAAAAAATACTTGGATTGAGTGTTAACATGTTGCATGAAACGCCAAGCCAGATCCATGTTGAATCTGAAGTGACCAGAAAGAAGATGAGCTTGCAATTTTGCATGACAGTTCAATATGACCGCGCATTGTTTTAGATGTCTGTTTAATCGAATATTGGTTTTATTTAATTAAAGGATTAGTATACCATGGTAGCTAAAATCCATAGATTGACAAGAAGGTATACCGGGACGAGACATCTCAAAAAAGGGAGAAGGATGGTTGCCTTTTTTTAAATTTTCATTAACTTTATTCGTTTATAGAGTGGTTAGTTCACACTTTGCCGCTCCCCATCCAGAGGGCTGCTTCATAAAAACATTTTGTTTGCTAAAATGAAAATGAATCTTCAATTCTTTTTTTTTCATTCCATTAAAACATAAATCAAAGTAATATGAAATCAAATAGAAATTGAAGGTTAATCGAGTACTTCTTTAGACTTTCCTCCTGTTTCTATAGTGGAGCATTGGCCCGGAGCATTGGGTAGCAACAGAACATTTCCAACTTATGTGGTCTTCTGCTAAAGACTTAGCCCCTTTAGGTATATAAGCCTCATTTCCTGGAGGTCTTTGAATCAAATACAATTTAAGGATACTCAAATAAAAAAAAATATTTCGCATCAAACGGCTGATTTTAGGCCATTTTCAAGTCAAATCTTGAATGCAAAATTCGACAACGTTTCGAAATGATTATAAATGAATGATCATATTTCATACTTGAATGATAAAATCAAAATCACGTAACTGTCATCTTTTTGTAACATTTCTTTTTATATACATCTATTAATAAAGATTCGATAAGCTATCCTGAATTCCTGACACTTTTGACGTATTTCTTAAAATCTTTGTGTAACGTGTGTTTTTTTTACAACTATTGAAAGACACAGTTATGCTATACTGAGTTACTGACACTTTTTAACATATTTTTTACATTTTTTTATCATATTTTTTTAACTATTTAAAGTAAAAGTTTTGCTATCTTTGGTTCCTGACACTCTTGTTTTTTTTCATCACATGTCTTTTTGTATTCTACAATTATTTTGATATCCTGTTACAATTGACGTCGCTGTCGCACAAAGCTATTTTTGAAAGTTTCCGTCCCCCAGAACATCATCTGTCAAGATGAAATTGTTTCCTCAATCATTTTATGGAAATTGGTAGAAACAAAGAAAGATGGCGTATGTCATTTATATTATACCGAGCTTTTTTTACCGAAATTTTTATAGTATTTTAACTCTTGAAATAAGATGAACCACATTCCATGTTGCCTGTCCACGAAAAATTGAAGGAAATTTCAGTTTTTTCCCTTTATTCCCTCGTCTGCTGAATATTTCCTACCGTGCACAGGCTGGTACGAAGATCATTAGATATTAATATTTGAGAAGATAATAAAGAATTTATATTAACGCAGGTGCTTCAGGGGGCAGTCATACTATAGGGACCCGTATACGCAAAGGTAAGCAAAAATTGTACGATTTGTTTTTATGATTGATTGTACATTGTAGTCAAGGGAATCAATGATAAAAATAATAATCTATGATGATTGCTAATCTTTGTGTTAAGTTTTAAAGTTTTTGCCGGCGAATTTCTTCATTTTCTTCTTCATCATCATAATTCTTCTTCTTTTTCTTCTTCTTCTCCTTCTTCTTCTTCTTCGGTTTCTTCTCCTTTTTTCTTCTTTCCTTGGCAAATGAAATAGAGTTGATTATTTTGCCAAATATTAAAAAAATATTAATAGCTTCTTTCATTTTTTTTCGTTTCTCTTCCTTTTTTATTTTTTTATTCTATGTTATTTTCTTTTCTTTCGTTCATTTCTCTTCATTTTCTTTTGTGTTTTCTTTTTGTAAAACATTCTTTTATTTGTGAAATTAAATTTTCTTTTCTTTAATATCAAGAATTGTCTTTTGTTAACGATTGATATAAAGAAATTGGTTTACGTTAACCGCGTGCAATAGCCTATACGTATGTCGGCATATACGCTGGCTAAAACGTCAGGTGTAACATACCCTCAAAGCTATAGAAATAAATTAATATTTAACCCTTAGTCTCTCCATTTCCGTTGGTTTATAAATAGCCATGATCAGAGTACAATGACGCGCTGTTCTAATAATGATATGACAGTCATTGCCATCAACTATACCTATACCTGTTAGTAATAGTATTTAATAAAATTTTAAACATTCATATTTAAAATAATCAATTTTCCCCATGGGATTTAACTCGTTTTGAGTTCTTTTATTCATGTATTTGTTTACATAATGTTTTTTTTTGAAATATGGATATCATAATGAATAAATGTAAAGTAAGGATATATTGTTTGTTAAGTTGAGAGGGGCAATTGGCAGTCTGATAAAATTTCAGGGAAAAATAACTAAAAAACGAAAGATGGTGTGTTAGCGTGAGGGGGGGGGGGGGTGAGGAGCCAGTGACTTCTGAAATAATGGCGATTCTTTCGCTTGAAAGCGAAATCTAACAAGAAAGACAAAGTTTGTACGAGTTGGGACAAAGTGCATGTGAGCAAAACAGTATGTACTTATGAACCATTTTCTCATCATGCGTTTAGATCGCATGGTCCTTGATCGATTTAAGAGAATAATTCTTTTACAAACTTGCAATTAATCGTGAATTATTTACCTGGGATATTGATATCTAATCCTTGGTTTCAAGTACCTATGTTCACCTGTTTATTACATGACATACTACGTCACCGCTCTACGTCTGTCAGTTATTGAGAATTGATAACTAATTTTTACGATTCTTAATTTCTTGTTTCTTTCTTCTTTGTCATTTCATTTTGTTTTATTTCCGCAGTTTGTCATTATTCCTCCTCACCCGTCTTATTTTTCTTGCCCGTTTTGTCATCTTTTTGTTCTTCTTGCTTGTTTTTCTGCTTCTTTTCTTATTTTCTTCACTATTGTTTCTTCATCGTCATCATCTTCGTCGTCTTCTTCTCTGCCTCCTCCCCCTCCTTTTTTCTCATTCTTCTTCTTATTCTTCCTCTTCTCCTGTTTATTCTCCATCTTATTATTTTATTTTCTTCTTATCTTTTTCAATTTTATACAGGGAAGCTTTGAGTAGCATACAAAAAGGCCCGAACAATTGAATAAATTGATTATTAATGCATTTGTACCCTCATTGCACTGTCATGCCTCAATCATAATATGCCACTATCATCACTTGTAAAGTAAGCCTGTGCTTTTATGGAATCTTTCTTTTATCTTTACAGATATCATATATACAAAGACAAGCCTCTCGTCTTGAATCCGTATCTATCTTGTCGTCTGCTATCTCCTTGCTGAAATAACACATGTTCTCTGATTGGCCAGTCTTACTCTGTTACGTCATCAATGACCAATCCCACTGCGACTCCTTTTGTTTCGTTACAAGTCGACTTGAACTGTTTGCTGAAGAGTTTACGCGCCACCAGCGGCTGCCGAGACTCCAAAAATTAGTCTGAAACGAGACTCGAAGATCGACGGAACGTTGGACGCCGCGGGAGCTTTACCCCCAACGACTTGCTGACCTGTCTCCAACTTCAGGTTCTGCACGGTACTGATGAAAATAATCAGTTTAATGTTTATGTCGAGGAAATAAACGGATATATCAATCACCATGTACGGCGAGAAAGAAAACGACCAACCAAAATACCGATGCATCGACCACGCGATGACATCGGCGTTCTACAAGCTCGGCAAGCTCGTTTCCCGACATCGCATCTTCTTCCTCCTGATGCCGCTGGCGGTCGCCATCGTGTGCATTCACGGGTTAACTCTCCTGGTCATCCAAGACGACGTCGTCTACCTCTTCACGCCGACTGGAAGCCCTGGTAAAGCAGACGGTGAAGTCTTCAAGACCTACTTCCAATCTGGGGACAATGAGACAGAGTTTTTGCCAAATAGAGAGCTGATCGATCGCCAGGTAAGAACCATTGTAGTATATCCTTTTTTAATATAAAGTATTTTACTTTTTGTACTATTTTGTATTAAAAAGAACATTTTAAATAGATGGGCTAAAAGCGCTTCCGAGCCTAAAATCATGATGTTATATAACTCGTAAAACACTGAAAAGTATCTCTGAGACAGATGGAGATAACGGTTTGGATTCATCGCCTAACTGATCGAAAACGGCATGAACATGATAACTACTACAACAACCATGACAACAACAACAATGTCACCACTTATACAAAGTTGGTACATCTTTCTGCTCGGGGATATAATCCATTTCATTTGTCATGTCTATTCTTTTTGATTGAAATGAAAATATATATGCCGCATGGTTATTGCTAGAATTGTGTGCGTTTTCGAGGGGAAAAGTTACAGCTCTAGATAACTCTTTCGCTTGTCTTACTTTCCTCTCTGTCTTTGAAATATTATGTTACTTTATATGTATTTTTTTTACTGAAAATTGATAGAATAAATAAATTAAAAAAACACCAAATGATTTTGAATTGTTTAATATTAGCAAGTATAAATATCCTGTATCCCACCCAATGCGAACGCCGATCAGATCTGCATGTATTGTGAACAAGAAAGATACTTCAGTGGAAACCAAAATAATATTTCCGCCATTTGTGCAAAAGTTAAAATTGTTGAATTAGGTACATGTATTTCTAAAAGGGTATTGTTTAACATGATTGTATTTCATTTTCAAGTTGAACTTATGTTTCTCGATAACAATGTCAGAAAGGAATGGTATTCTGCCTGGTACTATATTACATTTTAACAGACTCGTCAGCTAAATCATATTACACAGTAGTTGCAAAGTGCCTTTATTTGCTTAAGTGTAAACTGAATTACAAATCGGAGATTATATTTAATCGTTTTACAGTTGATGATATCCAGTTCATCGCATGAATTCATTGAATACTCATTTTCCACCATGTGTTAAATTATCCATGCTTCGTCCTTTATAAAGCATAGTAATGGACGTAACTGTGAGTGGTGTTTCATTTACCGATCGATATGAACAGATTGGTCTTCAATAGGATTATCAATTTGTGGTTTAAAGGAGAATGAAACCATTGGAACAAGATAGCTTGTGTGAAAACAGAAAAATCAAAGAAACAGATCAACGAAAGTTTGAGAAAAATCGGACAAATAATGAGAAAGTTATGAGCATTTGAATATTGCAATCACTAATGCTATGGAGATAGCAAATTGGCAATGCGACAAAGATGTGTGATGTCACTTGTGAACAACTCTCCCCATTACTTAAGTATAATTTCACTAAAATTGCCTCTTATATCACATCTATCCATAAATCTTGTGTTCTGTCTACATGAGGGCATGTAATACATATTTTTTTAAGAATACATCATGGATAAAGAGTTTGTATCATCATAAGAAAAAGCAAAAAGAGACATTTTGAGGGTATTTTATAGTCCACCAAAGGGAAAGTTGTTCATCAGTGACATCACACATCCTTGTCGCATTGCCAATGTGAGGATCTCCATAGCATTAGTGATTGCAATATTCAAATGCTCATAACTTTCTCACTATTTGTCCGATTTTTCTCAAACTTTCATTATTCTTATTCTTTGATTTTTCTGTTTCTACACAAGCCTATTTGTTCCAAAGGTTTCATTCCCCTTTAAAGTTAAACGTAATATAGAATCTTGCTGGCCCATTGCTAGAGGAAATTACCTTGAGGGTTTATATACGACTTCCCTTCTGTACTAATACATGTATTGTAAAGTTATTTTCAAAGCGTTGCCACTAGTATACATTTATATGTCCACAGGCGTATCCCGAAACAACCATGTGCTACGCCTTCTTCTGTACACATGTATAGATTTGCATTCTTTATGGTAATTGATTTCATTTGGATTCTTGTTAACAAAAATGAAGAAATTTTGTAAAATGAATGTTTATTTGAAATGAAATGAAAGTATATAAATGTGGGATATGGTTGCTTCTGTGTTTTAAATTCAAATTTTTTTTGTAGGGTATTGTGGTCTAGTGGTCATTACTCTCGTCTTTCAATCTGAGGGACGTGGGTTCGATTCCCAGCCATGGCGCGCTTTCGTTCAGCGAGAAATTTACCCACATCCCAGGTGAGGTTAATGGGTACCGGCATGAAGTAATTCCTTAAAAAGTTGTGAGCACCGGAATCTGTTGCCGAGCTTAGCCGGGGTATCATAAGGGCGCCTTGAGCACCTACAAGGTGTGCTATGCGAATACCCTATACACTGTTTTAAAATAAAAGAAGTTCCTGCAGCACAGAGTCTCGAGAATACCTGTAATCTTACCAGATTGCGTAATCTTACAGGAAATTGGTATTTGGTGTATGGAACCTTAAAAATTTCCTTGAATAAAACACCTTTCCCTTTTTATAAACAGACCTGTTCTGTTAAATTGCTGAAAAAATCCCTGTTTTATGAATTTACAGAATGATTATGTTATTGCTTTCTGCAAAATCTTCTGTTTTTCTGTAAAATCGATTTTTTTTTAACAGTGTATGTGTATTTGTTATTATATTCTTTTTTCGTATAGACTCGTGGTAGCATCATTATCAGGGAGAAGAAGGATGGCAACGTCCTCTCGACAGCGGCCTTCCGGGAGATCGCCCGCTTGGACGAACTCATCAGAACCTTCACATTCACCAACAACTTCACAGATTACAGCTATGCCCACCTCTGCCAAACGTGGCTGCATGTTTGCCATGACAACCTGATCATGTCATTGTTACGTGATCACGTGGAGACGATGGACTATATGAATTTGACTTTCCCCCTTCGTCCCACTGCCCCCGCCCCACGAGGGCCGGGTGTTCGTGGGGAATCAGCTGGGAGGGGTGGATCTGTACCCCGGCACCGATGTAATCAAGAAAGCGAGGGCGATGCTGCTCATTTATACCATCACTCGAGAAACACATGATGCGGAGGAGCTGGCGTATGAGTGGGAGGAACAGTTCATCCAGGAGGTGAATATCACACAAGCCGATTATTAATCAGTTATGGGCTATATTAATAGGCCTTTTAAGGATGTGCCATGAAATCACTGAAAATATCTTGCCCGTCCTAACTGAAATATCGGCAAAGACCAATATCAACGATAATTTAATTGGCATTGGATTGAAGGAGAAAAGATGTCCACGAAAGTCTGAAAAGACTTAGCAAATGTTAAGATTATTAATATTATATTGCTAATTCTTTCAAAATGCAACAGATAAAAAATGTCCTTTATATTTCGATGCGCAATATTGGATATTTTGCTTGAACCAAAGCGGCTCATTAGTGGAGAACCTAAATTATTTGATGTAAATTGCTTCAGATTATTTCATATTTTGAAGAAAAAGTAATCATCAGTTATTGATCTGATAAATTGGGCAAATATTATTGTAATTCTTTTGGTTTCGTTATATTTTTGATTAGGTGGACAAATTCGCCGAATCCGCCGAGCACATCGTCATCTCGTACGAGACCAGCTTCGGACTGGCGGACGAGGTCGGCGAAGCGAGCAAGCGTGTCATACCCCTCTTCATCGCCACGTTCTGCATGCTCGTCCTCTTCGCCGTCGGTTCGTGCATCATGAGAGACTGGGTGCAGTCGAAACCGTGGTTGGGGTTGATCGGGGTCATCTCGGCGTCGCTGGCCATCGTCTCCTCCATCGGGTTCCTGAGCTATTGCAGGATCGAGTTCAATGAGATCGTCTCGCTCATGCCCTTCCTCATCATCGGTGAGTTGATTTAAAATGGATGGGAGATGTTCATCTCAGCGGTGTCAAAACTTCAACACTCGTCATCATCGGTGTTCATAGAAGACTATGCTAATCAGTTTACACCCATCTTAAGGTGCTAGTATCATGGATGAGTAGAATAAAGAAAGGAGAGTGGAGCAAGTGAAGGATGGATATACGGAAGAGGAAAAAAATATATAACAGACAAATTATGAACATGATGATTATGTGAAGAATGAGAAAATTCAATTCCTTTAGGTATTTGTTCTTTCAAGTGAAACCCCTGACGTCTAAGATGAAATTATGAAACTAAACCATCCCCCTTTCGTACGTCTTATGTTTCAGAACTTATTTGTTTTATTCTCATTCCCTCAGGTGTCGGCGTTGACAACATGTTCATCATGATCGCAGGTTGGCGCCAGCTGAGCATCTACCTTCCGGTTCACGAGCGGATGGGCCAGACCTATTCCGAAGCAGCCGTCTCCATTACCATCACCAACCTCACAACAATCCTTGCCTTCATCATCGGCGCTTCCATCTCCTTGCCGGCCATCCGCGCATTCTGCATCTACGCCGGGGTGGCCATGTTCTTCGCCTACTTCTATCAGATAACCTTCTTCGGCTCCTGCATGGCGTTTACCGGCGAGCGGGAGGCAAAGAATCTTCATTGCTACACCTGCAAGAAGGTCCTCTCGAAGGAAGAGTCGCCCAACAAGCTGTATATGATCTTCTGCGCTGGTGGTGTGCCGCAGCCGGACTCCAAGTGCAGGAAGCCCGAAGGCCACATCATCCACCCGATCATGGTTCTCTTCAGAGACTACTACGCTCCGTTCCTGATGAAGAGATGGATGAAAGTCATTGCGATGGGGATGTTCATTGCTTACCTTTGCGGCGCTATCTATGGCTGCATGAACATTACTGAAGGATTGAAGCTTCGGAACTTGGCCAGAGATGGCTCACCTACGTGGAGATTCTACAAGGAATTTGAAGACTACTTCAGCGAGTATGGCCCTGTCGTGAGCGTAGCGGTTACAGAACAGGTTGACTACTGGAATAAGTCCGCACAGGACTCGCTGAACGAAACGCTCGCTGAGATTGAAGCGACGGATCTTTTTCAAGGTAGCGAGGTAACCGTTTCCTGGTTGCGCGTTTATGCACAGTACCTTCAAGCTATCTTCCAAACCAGCGAGCTTGATAAGGAAACATTCCTTACAATACTCCAACACAAGTTCTTGAAGGATTATCGCTTCAAGGAATTTGAACTCGACATCGCGTTCGAGTACGCCGCGGACAATATTACCGCGGTCGACATCAAAGCTTCCCGTTTCTTGGTAACCTCTCGCAACATGCACAGCGCAATGCAAAAGCGTGACATGATGTTAGAGGTCCGGGACATCGCCACTGAATCTCCCTTTGACATCGTCACGTTCCATCCGATGTTCGTGGTCTATGACCAGTACGTCGGGACGATGCCAAACTTGTTCCAGACATTGGGTATCGCGATGGCGTGCATGATGATTGTGTCTTTGATCATGATCCCGCACCCGATCTGTGCCATCTTCGTCACCCTCTGCGCCATTAGCATCGACGCCGCCGTCATCGGGTACATGTCGCTCTGGGGCGTCAACCTCGACACGGTTTCCGTCATCAACATCATCCTTTGCATCGGATTCAGTGTCGACTTCTCTGCTCACATCACGTATTCATTCGTGTCAGCTCCAGATGAGGATCCCAACAAACGCGCCATCGCCGCTCTCTTCGCTGTTGGCATGCCCATCGCCCAAGGAGCGTTATCGTCGATGATCGCTTTGAGTCCCTTGGCAACAGCTCCCACATACCTCTTCAGGACATTCTTTAAAACTCTTTTCCTAGCTATGTCATTCGGGGCTCTCCACGGCCTCGTCTTCTTACCAGTAATCCTATCATTTCTCGGGAACATCATCCCGCGAAATCACTTAAGAGAAACAGAACGAGAGGTAGAGGTCGAAAAGAAAGACATTGACCAATGCAATATCTACGTAAATTATATGTTAGAACCCCCCGTTATAGCGGCGGCCCCTGACAATGAGTTTGTCGTCGTCGAAACCAAAGTCAGCACCGTATGACGAAAGCACCACTTCCATCGGACACACACCTGTGAGAAGTGGTATATTCGAATCTAACTCCCAAGTGCCTCTATATTTTATTTCCATTATATCAAATAACATGGCGATATGGTTGTTAGATTTTTGTTGTAATTGTTAACGATGCAATAACTATGAATATACTCGCAGTGCTACCATGCTGATCAGTGATGATTTTCTGATCCAAGCTGTGGTAGAAATCATCTTAACCATTGAAAGGATTGCTTCTCGTTGTGGCGGAGCAATTATGCAATGGTCATCAGCGCCGTATCGGCTGCTGTTTTTTTTTATTCTAAGGTAAGGTAGAATATTGAACCTTCCACAAAAAATACCTCACGATCCAACATCGAAAGTGAATTCTGGATTGTTTAACGAAAGAGCGATTCCATTGGTATTGTTACCAATTATAGTTATTTTCGGATGCAGGTGAGCCTATTGGTTTAGGACTTGCATTATAACGGCTACACAATGCATTATTCTTCTACCATTCGTTGAAGATATCATACTTTGATCAAGTACAAAGTATTCGAAATTGAAATGGAAAAGCGATTCGCTGCATATTTCAAAAAGATAAATCCTGTATGCGTGATTGGGTTGCATGAGGGTTTTGAAATAATGAATGGGTAGAATAATCAACCTTTAAAACCTGTTTGCATAGGACTTAAAACTGAAAAGGAAAGAAAAGGGGGCTAATTATGGTACCTGTCTCAACCTAGTGCTCCAATCAGATGTTGCCTAAGTCGCGGACTCGCAGTCAGTCACACTAGCAAAAGGGACTCCTAATCGACCAATGGTATGCTATTGAAATTAACGTAACAGTGTTGATTGGAATGGGGTCGCTTTTGCCAGTGTGACACCACCATGATCATGGTGCAACAATTCATGGAAAGCTGTGCAGCAAGTGTTCCGGAAAAGAATTATTTGAAGGACTGTGTGTATATGTCGAAGCTGCATAAATTATGCCAAATGCTGCGTTTCATAAATCGTTTGGATCATTAACTTCTCGCTTTCATATACGTTCCATCCAGTTTGGATAATGTTAACATCTTGCGTTCATAAGATAGTAAATGCTTCATTCAAGCCGTTTCAAGAGATTAAAGTCACACTTTCGCCGAGACCTTTATTCGACCCTCTGGGCACGTTCCCCAGAATGGTCGGCAGGTCCGTCATGATAGTATTAAATACACTTTTCTTGATCCGTGTCATTTCCCAGTGACAGATCTATATGGATTGAATACCATTCATTCAAAAATATAACAAACTCGAATTTTATCCCTGCCCTTTACTTCATCCAGATAATTTCAAAGCCAAAGCAAATAGTTCTTAATTCGTTTGAAAGACTGCAAAAAAAAAGTCGGGGCGGGGCATAAGTCTATCAAAACAAAAGTTCAGTCATTTTCGTCATTCAAAATGATGGAGCGACCACTACAGATTTTGAAATGGGTAACGTCTTTTAATTCTTAAGCAAGGTTATGGGGAAAAACCAACACATTTGTCCAGACTTAACTTTCTTCGCTACCTTATTTTACATTCCATTGATGTGGTATCTCCGCCAAAAGCAGGGTTATAGGTCGATAAGGGTTTCATGTTGTCATGTTTTTCATCATGAAAACTAGTCCATTAGACGTTGTTTCATTCACGGATAAATGGCTCGTTTTATCATTATTGTTACATTAAAATTAAGGATGGGTGTTCTGTACCATTGGTAAGTCAGATGGAATATTTGCATATTTTATCTCAAGCTATTATCTTCTTAATTTTAGAAGACGACCCCCCCCCCAAGAACGGCAAATCCTCAGATTCTAAAACAAAATTAATGTTGGCAATATAATTTTTCATTAGCTTTGCAGAATTTCGAATTTCCGACTTGAGTTTTCCTCTTCGAAGAAAATTGGGAATTCAATCGTGTTGCAATTTTGAATGTAAAGTGCATTCACCCGTCTCCTTGTCATTGTGATAATACTTTAACAAGATAGTTGCCATGTTGGTTTATCCTTTACTGAATTGCCGTGAACCGAGTGTCTCAGGTTCCTTTTGCAGTATATGTCATATATATTGTCGACGATTTTGCATCATCATCTGACACCCAAGTATTTATTTTGCGGATTTAACCAGAAATGGACGAGTTGAGACAATGTACAAAGGAATATTTTATCAAGGTTCTGTCACTGTTTAAATGGACTTTACACGGATTTAGATACACAAGGAGAGGGCGACAGATAAGGAATATGTCAGATCGGTTAGGTTAGGGGTTTAAGATAAATCCAGAAGGTTTTTGGCGTCAGGCGAATAGTCTACAGGCACAGACCCTGATTGAAACGTTGATCAACAAGTGTGTCTCCACGCAAAGACTAGCACGTACAGAACTTGCTGTAGGCATGGGTAGGCTGCAATTCAGACCCGTAACTCGATTCAAGGGTTTGCACAGCAGATTATCAGGCAAAAGGGAGAATTTTTAGGGGGGAGGGTGGGGTAGAATAAGACTCCAGTATCGATTGAACTCCATTGAACGTTATGGTAATACTGCTAGGACTTTCAAAAGACGTTGTACAGGTTAAACCGTTTATGCGTTTATTTTGACGTTTATTTCATAATATTTTATTTCGGTTAACCACGTACATTTATATCGTTATATGTTCATCTCAAGGAAATATCATTAAAATATGTGCAATTGCTAGATTTAGACGTTCATTTTTTAAAATATAATTACGCCTCCTTCGTGTTTTATTGCGATTATTGTTTTTGTTGTTGTATAATTTTAAAATTGAGTATTAGTAAGTTAAAAAGAAGGTTAATATTAACATTCCAGCACGTTAGGTATATTTTCGTTGTAGTGGTCAATTTAAACGAAATCATGGGAGACTTTGAACCGAAATTCCGCCAAGTAAATATTATATAGAACAGTAGAATGACATACACTAAATATTTTTAAGAATATTGAAAATAAGTGTATACATCTGCTTAAATGAAACTAAAACAGTGTCTGGCTCAGAAATTAGTTCATCATATGTCTTGCATTGAAGGGCCATAATTTACTGGTTGAAATTATCTTTAGAATAAATTACAATTTTAATCAAAATATGTGATTTAATAGATTAGAAAATTATATTCGAATGGAAGAAAAATATGTATAATGTATAGCAGTATCACTTAATTTTTTTTTCATTAATAGGGAACTTCTTTTTTCCTGGTTTGGAGAAAATTTGAAACTTATTTTGTTCACATTTCGAACTTACAACTGCATAACTGCTATATTTATGAAATATTGTCATATGATTATGGTGCTAAATTGTGTTGCGCGTTAACTGTGTATTACATTTATTATTTTTTCTTTCCAAGATTTGACCAATTTTGTTATATCAATAATTTTGATATTTTCATTTACGTTTTGCTCTCTGGCAGTGCTTAATACTTAATATTTTCTTTGCTGAAGGTGTTATGTTCTGTAATCGCATGACTTGTTTTTAATTCAAATCGATAACATTTCCCATTATGATCAGTACTACATGATTATTCCAATATTTTTTTTTTCATTTTCGATTTAAGAAATATCATTGTTTCATCTTTTCAGATGCGAAAATTAATGATTACAAAAGATTGTTAATTCGCTTGGAAATAGCATTTTGATAATGCGAGAGAAAATACGACCAAAACAATATCGAAATAATCAGTTGCATCATCATGGCCCTTTTAATATTAATTATTTGCTAGATGTGAAAGATACATGTGCATATCTTTGATCATAGATCCGATATTTTTTTTCAAAATTGATATATTTAATGCTGAGTGAATGAAATTCTTATTCCACATTACAAAAAAAATATCGAAATGATTTCTAATTTTCATTTTTTTCGTCAATTATTTAAGTTTCGTATACATGTAAATGTTATGTGTATAACTCGGGTTGTTCATTTTGGAATAGCGATGGCTTGTAGATTGAGAGTGATCAATACGATTGTATTTTTTTGTGTATGAGAATCGAGAGATATAGAAATAAAATGATATATTCTTGTGTAAATCGAAGACGATGGTTTCTTTTTGTTTTATGAACCGAACAACGTGTTTCGTAATAAAGCTTTCCGATGGGGGTGATGGTGAATGTGACCATTTAGGTGATGATGTTGATGATGATGATGATAATGATGGCGAATACAATGATGATGATGATGCTGCTGATGATGATGTTGATGATTATGATGATGATGATGAAGAAGAAGATTGGGATGATGATGAGGGGGAAGAGGAGGATGAAGATGGTGGTGGTGGTGATGATAATGATGATGATGATGTGATGATGGGGATGATGACCATTTTAAATAAAGTGATAATGAAGATGATGATGATGATGACGGTGATGATGTTGATGATGATGTTGATGTTGATGATGATGATGGTGATGATGATGATAATGAGACCATTTTGATGATAGTGATAATGAACTTATGAAGATGGCGATGATGATGCTGATGATGATAATTATCGCTGTTTTTGCTGTGGTGATTGTAATGCTGCTGGACAATGGCCTTGTTTTATTGTCCTCTTTATCAATATTCTCCCCTCCTGTCCTCATCCGATATCTCTCACTCTCATCATATAAAGTATTTTTTCATAAAACTTTATGTTGAATAACAAATCTCATAATTAGAGATGCTTGGGTGGTTAATGAATAACTATCAGTTATCATTAACGAAACCATGCGAATTGAGAGAGTATAAATTGGGAATTAATTACAGGTCAATTTACTAGTCTTAATAATCGGTCATCAAAAACTTGCAATCGCTGAAGTTCATCTTTGTGGTATAGCGCCATCTTTTGTTAATTACATTCATGGGGGAGCCCTTCTCTTGTAATATCATATTTATTTTGAATGACATCATCATCAGCACCGCCTTCTAACAATCATCATCCCCATAACCACCACCACCATCATCATCATCAACCTCATCAACATCAATTTTTTAGTGTTCTTTTATTGTAGGCCTATTTCTTTTTATCTATTCGGAAATGAAAATAAATTAACCAACAACTCATTATGAAGTGAACTCATTTTTTGTCGTGTTTCATTCATAGAGATGTCGATTTTCATTCATTAATCATTGCCACCATTCAATGATCTCAACCACCACCACCACCATAACCATAATCATTACCAACATCATTCATCACTACAATCACCCCACTGCCACATTTCATCATCATTATCGGATGATGTTTGAAGGTCTGCACGTGACGGTGGTACGGACAATCACGGCAGTGGTTTATAGTACACCAGGGGCCCGTTGCATAAAACTTTTTACCCGAGAAAACTCTGGTGAAAACTAAGGTTAGTCTGATTTCCGCCATTGACTTTAGCACAGGGCAAAAACTCCGGTAAAAACCACCCGAGTTTTCTCAGGTAAAAAGTTTTATGCAACGGGCCCCAGGTGTCATTTAGAATTAAGTGTTGTAAGAAGGGAGTGTAAACCAGTCTTCCTTCTAAGTTTACCATCATCATCATCATCCTCCTCCTCATAATCATCACCATAACCATCCTCATCATCATCATCACCATCATCATCACCACTGTCCATCATCATTAACATTTCATTATCATTATCACCATCATCATCATCATAACCATCACCATCATCACCACCACCACGACCATCCCCGCCATAATCATCACCATAAACATCCCCACCATCATTATCACCATCACCACCACTATCATCATAACCTTTATAACTGTTATCATCACCACTATCATCAACATCATCAATAAAATTAAAAAAAACTACACTTCATAATGCTTAAACAACCCTATGCAAACACAAAGGAACAATAGCAAACACATATCCATTATGAATATTCATATTTTTTTAATTTGTATTCATATTCAATTAACATAAATAGTTCTCATGACATGAAAGAGGGAAAGATGAACCACTCACAAAGAAAAGAGAGAAGTAGATTACAGATGAGAACACAATTAATCTTAATATTCTTCAAATTTTATACAAGACAGGCAATATACAATATACAAAAGAAAGAGAAGAAAACCATATCAACACCCGCCCCCTTCCCCCAAAATATGAGCACACCCAGCAAAATTCACTGTTGCTATTAACGACCTTCTACATGTAAACATGATGCACCAGACCTCAGAGCATGTACCCGCACAAGGCCGTTGCCCGCAATGCATAAAGCTCAAAGGTAGAAATATATATATATATTTATATTTAATTAGTGAAAAGACAATCTTTATATAAGCAGATACATGTACTAGAAGAGCATTACTTTTAGCATTAATGTATGATACACCAGGCATAAACACTAGAAGAGCCAATAAAATTTTGGACTTGAATTTAAATGAAAAAAAAAGGAAACCTAAATTTGATGAGAAAAATACCAAATCATATGACCAGGAAGGTCATATAACTTGAAAGTACAACTAAATACCACTTATACCATGATTTAGGTTTGCAGAGAACTATGCATCAACACCATTCTAAATAAGTTTGTAAAAACAGGTGTTTTTTTTTAGGCCGATGATTACGTTTGCCCACATCAAAATTATTTTCTGCTTAGCCGTATCTTATAAACCTTGCTTTCGGTTTTAAAACATGCCCTAAATGTGCATTGTTGACTTATATAGGGTTAAAATGACTTTGGTGTTTTCTAGAGTGAATTATCTTGGCTCTCATTGCAGATCTGGCCAAGCGGAAGATGAGGACAAATGTATGTAACACTCGACCTCCTGGACCCTTCCCAAATACATATACCTATTCTTAAATGTTGATTGGGGTGCCAAGTCTCGCTAGAATGTGCCCCACCTTGCACAAAATTGATAAACTATGTTGCACAGTTTTTTTCCTCAAACAGGCTGGCTAGGGACACCAGTCATTCTCCTATTTAAGTACTGCTGATCTTCTACCAATTACTTGTAAATATTGTGATCCTATATCATTTTGATTCAATGATACACACACAAAAAAAAATGATTTTAACAGTTATCATTAAAATACTAAGCTATACGTACAACTGATGTAATTGTAGCTGGTAAATTTCTCATCAAAATTGAAAGTTGGTTTCCGTTTTTTTTTTTTTTTTCAAATTGCAAGTACAAGATTACACTACTCCCAATTGCTTTAGATACAAGCTAAGATTAAATGCATTTTTCTAATCTTTTATAAGAAAGGTCTGCTATGACTACTTTACTTGACTCATTGGTTCTCAATATAATCTATATAACACTATTATCCCCTTTTCATGACAGACCTTGGCAATAAGACTAAATGGTAAATGGCAACTAAACCAAGTGGTTAATGGCAACTAGACCAATTGGTAAATAACAATTAGACCAAGTGGTAATTGGCAACTACACCAATTGGTAAATAACAAGTAGACCAAGTGGTAATTGGCAACTACACCAATTGGTAAATAACAAGTAGACCAAGTGGTAATTGGCAACTAGACCAATTGGTAAATAACAATTAGACCAAGTGGTAATTGGCAACTACACCAATTGGTAAATAACAAGTAGACCAAGTGGTAATTGGCAACTACACCAACTGGTAAATAACAATTAGACCAAGTGGTAATTGGCAACTAGACCAATTGGTAAATAACAAGTAGACCAAGTGGTAATTGGCAACTACACCAATTGGTTAATAACAATTAGACCAAGTGGTAATTGGCAACTAGACCAATTGGTAAATGGCGAATACATGTATATAGACCCAAGTGGTAAGTGCTAATAAGACCAAGTAATAAATTGAAACTAGACCACTGGTAAAAAGCAATTAGACCAACTGGTAGATGTAAATAGAAGTTAGAACAACTGGTAATAAGCAATTAGACCAACTGGTTATCAGCATTTAGACCAACTGGTGATTAGCAATAAGTCTAACTGGTAACTAGCAATTAGACCAACTGGTGAATAGCAATTAGTCCAACTGGTAATATCAATTAGACCAACTGGTATTTAGAAATTAGACCAACTGGTAAATAGCGATTAAACCAACTGGTATTTAGAAATTAGACCAACTGGTGATTAGCAATTAGACCAATTGGTAAATAGCAATTAGTCCAACTGGTATTTTAAAAATTAGACCAACTGGTAATTAGCAATTACACCAACTGGTACCATTGATAGTATACAATGCATGATAAGACCAAGCAGTGGTACATCCCATTCACCAGTAACTACAGATATAACATATTACATTTTTTGTGCTTTAATTTCACTGTAGATTAATGAGCAGAGGTTTAATACAACTACCAACATTCTTTCAATCAATGGGTGATTTCAAGTTTGGTGTTAGTGTTGGTGTCAAAAGCTCAATGTAGACTGCATTCCCAAATTCCAACACTGGATTGAACTTTATTTGACACCATAACGATTCAAAACACGTATCTCAACACCCAGTGAGGCCCAGCACTGGATTCAAGTTCATTCAAATTTTGTTGCAGTGTTGGTGTAACAATCAACTCATCATAAACACTTTTAAGCCCAACACAAAACATGAAATCTCCCATTGGGTCATTCCAAGAAAAAAAAAGATGCCAGGCCAGCAGACAACTTTAATCATTCGTTCAAGTTTAAACTCATCCTTACAAAATACGCCTCAGCAATACTTTCATGATTTTTTCCCCAGTTAATGTACAGTTCTCATTCAGTATTAAGCAACAATACAAAACAAAAGCGAGAACATCTAATAGTTATCTGATGAATCTCAACTATGGAAAGCCATAATTCATCCAATCAATCGCAACTATGGAAAGCCAGCAAAGTCAACATATAAAATGCATGTTTATTTTTTTTTAAATCTTGATATGAATGTATATCCATAAACTCATTAATATCTTGACAATTTGGTGTGATCTCCTTTGTATACAAAGGACATTTTGCAAATTTCTTGTAGAGAAATTTATGACACTGATGTTTTTCCATAGAGTTATTATAGATTGGATCAATCGTAACTCTTTGTAAGACGGGGCCCAGCAACGTCAACATCTAAAATGCATGTTTGCGAAAACTATATTCTAGATATGATGTACATGTATATTCATACATTCATCATTCTCTTTAAGATTCAGTGCGATTCTTTTTTCTTTACCAAGGAAATTGAGCAAATTTCCTGTAGAAAAAGTGACAGCATAGATGGATTTCCATACAGTTGCGATTGATAGGATCAATTGTAACTCTTTGTAAGACAGGGCCCTGTGCTCCCTTTTCACAAGAAAGTGTACTTGAAGGTAAACATTTAATTGTAAATTAAAAAAGATCTCATGGCTTTAATCAGCAAGTGATGCCAATCAATATAATCATATTTTAATAATTGGAGTATGTTAACATCAGCATTTAAATGGCAAAGGAAACCACATTAATGCATGAGTTACTATGTTGAATACAATATAAAATAGCATTTAAAATCATAAGGTTAAATACATGTATCTACCATAATGTAAATCAATCTCCCTTCAGCCCCATTTAAAAGTATGAAAAGAATTCTGGATTTTTTTTTAATAACTGACAGGTCAAGAAAAAATTGGAAATTACAAGCCAAACTTGGCACTTAAGAAAACACTGAACAACGTTAAAGCTGTAGAAAGATATCCCCAAGACGGATATAAACTTACTTGAGAAAGATCAAACAGAATCCATTTAAAAAATATTCATCACAAAAAAAACCCAACATGTATTAAAAAAAATCCTATGCATGCTCCATACCTTTTTCTCTTGCCAAACCAATGTCAAGTGACAATTGTAATATTCTCCGTAATTTATTTAGCAAAAGTCAATGCTTTCTTCTAATGACAGCTCGAATTGCTTAAATGTTTCTATATAATTTGACAATTAATAAGATAGCTATTGAAAAAAATATACACACAAGATATTTACATTGTACAAATTTTCATCTTGCTCTGTTCATGTTTGTGCAATTGTAAGATAAAAACTTCTCTTATATATTTGAAGGGTCAAACGAATAATACAAAAAGTATATCATTGAAAGGGAATGGCAATATTGGTCAATCTTACCCTACAAAAGCAAGAATGTAGCTTTAATAGTCTACCTTTTCCAACAAGAAGATTGGTCTATTGCAATTTTTCAAACAAAATGCTTTTTTCTTCATATCACTGCAGTTCAAGACCTCAATCTAATGTATCTTTAACCATTTTGGGGCACTCATATTTTTCATAGATAATGTTATTTAAAAAAAAAATGAATTTAAAAAATGCGAGAGAAGAAAAATGCAGCATAAATGCCTGAAGTGGAGACTAGACAATACATCCCTCGAGAACAAACAGCAGGGACCTCATTACACAAAACTTAGCAATTGATTGCGGGTGTGATATTTACGATTGATTATATACACAATAATCAATGCAATCACTCGTAAAAATCAGTCACATGACCAGTTGTTATGCTTTATGCAAAAAGGCCCCAAATATTCCAGTACGTCTCCCAGTATATTTTGGGGGAGAAATACCGACAAAATTGCACATTTCTCTAGATTTCACACAAAGATATAAAATAGAAATTCCAACAAGACACAAAATCATAACATAGTAATATCTAGCCTGAGCGATGCACTTGGCCCGTTGATATTAAAAATCTATCTAAAGATGTTAAAAAATGGGAGGGGGGCTCTTGATTTGATGCAAAGAAGGAAATTGACAGCATTAATTGCTATACATGTATACAATGCATGGATGAGTAAAATTAACACTTTTTATTACACCCAACAAATACTCACTTTGACCCATATTCTAAAAAGAGGGTTCAACTGGACCATGGCACAATAACCCTGGTTTATGCAGATTTATCATATTCATTCCATCAAGAATTTACTCAATCTAGCACCCTTTGCAAAAAGCGCACATTTAATTTTGGATTTTTCTTCGTGTGCGAGATAGAATAAGCATAATTTTGTACACGAAACTGCCGAGTCGATTGCTTTGTACCATGGTACAACTGAAACCTCTTTTGATAATATGGGCCTTTAAGTTCAAACCACAGTTGTGCACAAGTGAATTTTTGTTGGTTGTCAATAGGGCCTAGTTTGTTAATATAGACGTCTTGACATGCAAGCATTTCTATCTTCTTTGCTATTGTTCCGAGTGCAGTTATTACTACTTTGTTTCGCATCATAAAAGTTTACATGAAAAAGGAAACATATTATGTTTAAACGACCATTAATGGCATCAACCTTGAATGCTTGGAATGTGTCAATGGCGGATCATATATTGTAAGTTACATTTGTGTACGGTTATCTTCTCAAATGCACAGTTTGGATTATCAAAGAGTATATTAGGGACAGTAGCCATTCAACTTGAACACTGCCACTGAGACTATTTATTTTTGAAGGATGGAAATGACCTAGTATAAACGAACCTTGTAAATGACCTAATATATGGGGATAATTTTACCAGCAGTTTACTGAAAGGTACACAATTTATTTACGTCCGAGTGTATAATCAACAATACCAGAATTTTGTATGAAATAGATAGAACTGATGATCCATAAAGGCAACAAAAAATTAAGGTTTTGTCAGACTGTTCTCACTGTGCCCAGCGCAGCAGCAGGCAAGACAAGAAGACCATTCCTGCTGAAAAACATTGCAGCGGTACAATTATCACAAAATCCTACATACTTTGATGAATAACATGCCACTTGGCTTTCATAGAAATCTTGGGCCATTGCTTTGCTGTCTGACCACCTGTGTGCCGTTTCATAAAGCTATTCGTAAGTTAAGAGTGACTTTAAGAACGACTGGTGATCCTTTCTTTCGCGCTAAGCCATCGCCAATGAATATACCACTTACTATAAGAAAGGATCAACAGTTGCTCTTAAAGTCGCTCTTAACTTACAAACAGCTTTATGAAACACCCACCAGTATTGTAATTAAGATTGAATTACCGGCAGGCTTGGTGATGTTTCTGAATCTTGGGCAAAGTTTACCAACTGGCTTTGAAAACCTTACTGGGGTGGGTGGGAGGGGGTTATTATACCTCCTTTGTGCATAATGGGACGGTAAATTGCCAACTCGTCTACTTCCAACTCGTCCACTCACCACATGGTCTACTTTCATTTAGTCTAATGCCATTCCGTCCATCAACATTTTGTCTATTACCATTTGGTCCCATCATCACTTCGTCTAATCACCATTTTTTCTCATAACCAGTTGGTCTAATAATCATTTTTTCATTCAATTTGCACTATTAAAGCCTAGTCCAATAAGACCAAATGGTATACAGACTACATGGCTATTGGACCAACTGGTTATTAGACGAAATGGTGAGTGGAAGAATTGGCAATTGGACCATGTGGATGTTGGACCAACAGATGGTAGACCAAATGATAGTAGATGAGTTGGTAATTGGACGAATCGTCATTAGCAGACTTGAAAATAAACCTATGGGGCATAGTCTCCCACGCAACTTTCAAAATGACATACTAATCTTTGAATATTCATCTGGCTCTTGTTGGTGGGTGAGAAATAAAGCTTTGACAAAAGCTGAACATGGAATGATTTGTGAAATGTGTGGATAACTGTTTAAAGTAGCCATTTGAAAAATAAATTCCTTGTGTAGATCTACTCGAAAGGCACACCCTTTGCCGTCAAAGGGTTTTTCGATCCATCACTGCGTTCACTTGAACATACAAACATATTAACAAGACCAGGTCAAACATGCCATGGAAGTTTGCAATAAAAATTGATTTGGTCGACTTGTGAATACCTACAGAAAATGGAGATGGGTTATCTATGAATTTGGTCGCTTTCTAAAACACTGCTTTTTTATATCACTTGAGCTTCAAAAGTTATGTTGCATTACCATGATGAATTAAAAAAAACTCAAAAGGACAGAGATGAAAAAAAAATTAAAAACCAGAGTAAGTCACTTTTCAGGAAGAAAGTAGATGCAGGTGTTTAACAGCATGTACTAGAGGCTAGTCTCATATAAGGCTGGCTATTTTCTTGTCAGGTCCATGCATTAAAAAAACAAAAATGTGTTTTATTAGATGGAAAATAAAATTATCTACATGAAGATGATGAAATGTAATGACAATGATGGTAGTGATGACGATGATGATGAAGATAGTGAAGATGAAGAGGATGATGATGATGATAGGCTTTATCAAGATATAACCTATTCCAAGGTCTGCTATCATTATTACAGTGGCTTCAGCTCAAGTTGCTATTCCTAACAGAGAATCCAGTGATCTCACCCGGGTTGGGTGCAGCACAATGTGGGTAAAATTCTTGCAGAAGGAAAACTTGTCATTGCGATGATTCCAACTTACGACCCCTCTGATTGAAAGACAAGGGTCTGAACCACTAGACCATGACAACCTCACCACGACGATGACAACGATGATGATGACGATGATGATGATGATGGTAATGATAGTGGGGATGATAACTATTTCTATGACGATGACAATGAAAGTGATAATTGACTGACACAAGCTGATTGCTTGGAATATCTCTCAAAATGTTAAACAATGAAGAAAAAAACAAACCCCATAAAGTTTCACTTTACAACATTCTATTATTAGAGATGGTAATGCACATTTAGAAAAAGTATTCATTATAGAATGTAAGCTGACACCTTTTTTTTTATACAAGCTATATTTACATCTGTGCTGCCTTATCTATTACAGTATGTGGCAAAACTCCAGGTAAAAAAGACAAACACAACAAACCATTCACTGGTTCTCATTAGTCATAATATCAATAAAAAGTTTGAATAATCAGCCACTATTTAGAAATTTTCAAAACCTAGACTGCAAGGATTAAAAACATACATTTGGAAAAATAAAACCCCACAAAGATCTCTAAATACAAGTAGGTACTTAAAAAAACTTCCAATTGGAAATTCTGAGTTTATGATACAAAAAGTGACATATCGCTACTTATTTTAGTTGAAACCTCTCTAATAGACATGATTTGATAATTGTTTTATAGTTTGTAATTTGAAGACACCATTCTACCATATTGATAAATACATATGATGACAGAATATCTACTGTTTAGGCATATATTTTATACTTGATCTTAATTTGTAATTAGGATAGGAGGGATCTCAATACAATGATACAGTGTATACATATCAAAGGGTGTACATTACTTGCTTTCGAACCACTAATTAACTTTAGTAGTAACATGTGTTTTTCAATTAGATTTTGCAGTTGGTAAAGACCACATTGGGTTGAGAATTACCAGGCAATATTTTGTGAAAATTCTGTGACCTGTTCAATATAGAGGGGTATCATAACAGTAACCTTGCCATTATGGTAATTACCATGGCAACAGGATGCATCAGCCAATCAAAAATCAGGGTTGTTATGGAAGTTATCAGACTGGCAAAGTTCCCCTGTGAAACGTACCCCTGATCACTTGATTTCTTACGAGTAGAGCAGACATTCTCAGATGATATTACTTGATGGAATATTACGATAAAAAGGCTTTCACAACTTGATGAGAAGGAATCGTATGAAAGAAAATGGCCTTCCTCTCTCAACTCTATCTTCCCCACATAACCACCAATCTGTTAGTTCAAACCATCCTGTTCCCTACATGTTAACCCTCCAACTGGCTAATACACCATATCTTAAATCATGAGTTAGTCAACAGAGGGCTCCCTTCACAGTCAAACCAAACATTCCATTCCCAATTCTTTCTCGCAGAATTCGTACCTCATTTTTTTAAATTTTAATATCTTCTCCTCTCAGCTACCATACTTTGTTTATTTACAGAAGGGGGGATAGGGGCACGGCCTCACTTTGTGACCGCGCTCCCGCTTGGGTCACATTGGAGCAGCCGTACTATTGAGGGGTCCTGTTTCGCGCCCTTGATGAATTCACCCAGGGAGAGTTTGCCGTCTAGGTTTTCGTCCATCTGTCGGAAGATCTTGTCCGTTCTCTTCTCCGGCGTCGACTCGTCCTCTGGCATCTTCATCACTGTGCCGACCATCTTGTAAATTGCCTGGATGTTAGAAGTGTTTAAAAGGATACAAGACGTAGAAATAGGAGCAGAGAGAGAGAGACCAAGGGGGGGGGGATAGAAAAACAAGAGTGATAAATTAAACCATCCATTCTATTTCCATTTCATAACCACAATGTCAAAAAATCATGAACATTTTGCAATTTATGTGTTTAAAAATACCTGCACAAAAACTGCGCCCATGTTGTGGCGTCACGCCTTTACGTTATTCCTGAGATACGAGTTGACAAATCAGATTAATTGTTATCTTCCGCGCATCAAGGGTTCATTATTCAGGTAAATGGGATTTTTTGTAGGTTTTCAATTTTCATTCATGGCTAAAGTCATTTGTACGTTTTGGAAAAAAAAGTCAACAAACAAGCCTATAAGAAACCTTACTGGAGCATGATTAATGAAACACACCAATTCCATGAACATGCAAGCCATGTCAATATCTATAAACAAAATTTGTGCATATCTACTACATGTTGTATAGTTCACTGAGCACTGTATCATATGGTATTAATAGCCTGATTGTAGCAGTAACCTAGGCAATTAACTTTAACATCTTCATTTTCTTCTCTTAATTTTTTTTCCTTCTTAATCTCCAAGTTCCTCTCCATTTTTTATCCTTCTCTTTCTTCTTTTTTTCTTTCATCTTGTTTGTCTTCTTGGTTGAACCCCAAATAGGTTCCAGGCAATGCCAGTGTTTTTCACAAAGCCTTGGGTTAGAAAATAATATCCATCCACTATGCAAAATTTTGTACCATCTAAATTAAGGAAACCAAAACCCAAGAAGAGAAGCAATCTTATTGGAAAGAGAAAAATGAGAGGAACATTCTTTTTTAATTTTCATCAAAATCGGTTATAGAATAAGCAAGTTATGGACTTTAAAAAAGTCTTGTATTTTCTATGGGGATCCTCAAATTTGCAAACGCTTAAAAATGGCTTATTTTGTGGACAACACTTGATTTGTTTTGTACACAAATTTTCAGATTTTTCTCATTATCTTTCAAATAGCATCTTGCCTCCTTCTGAGCACGATATATGTCATGGGAAAATATAATTCACATCACATATATCAAGGTCAGGCTGAGATAATGTAAAATATGTGAAATAAAGGGGAAAGTCTGAACATTCCCCTCCTTCCCGACTCTAATTTGAACTTACTCTCGGTAAATATTGTAGTCCCACATGTAGACTTCAATGGTGTTGCCATGAAAATCAAATCATGAGTTCAAATTCAAAGCAGAGTGGGGGAAAAGGTGAATATTCTTCATTTTTCTGATAGTTTTCAACTAAATCAAACTAATTTCCAGGAATTATGGAAAATAAATGGCCATTTCATGGATTTAAAGATGTAAAATGTGAAATTTTAGCAATTTTTTTTTCTTTTTTTAGGAGCGTGATTTTTGCTCTACTTATCTTTTTTTAGGAGCGCGGTAGGAGCGCCCGCGCAATTGCGCTCCTCAAAAATAAAGGTCTGTGATATGTACAAAACAAGCTCTGAGTATTACTATATCATCATTATGATCATATATCATTACCACTTTAATTCTTACCCTAACAATTTCTAGCATTTCCTGTCTTGATATATATCCGTTGCCGTCTAAGTCATACATACTGAAGGCCCATTTGAGTTTCTCTTCCAGCTTCCCTCGTGACGTCACACTCAGGGCACATATGAACTCGCGGAAGTCGATCGTTCCGTCGTTGTTTGAGTCGAATGTGCGGAATACGTGCTCGGCGAACTTCGAGGCATCGCCGTAGGGGAAAAAGTTGCCGTAAATCTTCTTGAATTCCTCAACGCTTAGGGTTCCACTGGGACAATCTGATGACCAAAAACAATTCAAAGATCAGGAATTGTTATTTATCTTGTTTCATTCATGATCATACATGCCCAAACTAACATTCTCAAATCCAAATTAAATCATGCCACCAAAAAAACATTTTTTTTTTGCAAGAACTTGACTTAAATAATTGACAACAAAAATAATTTTGCAACATCCACTCAGTCTGCACTTGTGTACTGTGACAGAAAAAACAATAATAGTGACAATTACACACTAAAAGCAAAAGTAATCATAAAAAAAGCATAACCAGTATATCTCGTTATTTTAATTTTTTAATCCTATGAGAGAGAGAGAGAGAGAGAAAAGCAGGAGAGAGAGAGAGAAAACAAAAGAGAATGAGGGAAAGAGATGCATGTACATGTAGTTATTAGATGATGGAGAGATAGTGTCCAAATCTACATCAGGTTCCATGAGCCTAATTACAACAGGAAGGCTTTAGTTTTAAAGGACAAGTCCACCCCAACAAAAACTTGATTTGAATAAAAAGAGAAAAATTCAACAAGCACAGGTTACATATATGAATAATTGTAAAAGAATTTTAAAAGCAATTACATTTATCTATTAGTTATTTCCCTTTAAGGATAGCCAAGAATTGTAAAGAACATTCCAGGATGTCTTTTTATTATGCAGGCCTTGCCTATTTAAAGGCCAAGGAGTTTTATTGTTGAATAAGGAAAAGCCAAACAATAGAATTGTATTGGTAGTGGAAATGAATAGGCTTAGGTATTTTGTTTACACTGTTGATTTCAATGAGGTCATTCAAGAGTGTTCTGGATTTTGACTGCTCCTGAAAGGAGAAAGTTCTTTTGGAAGACAATTCTAGAAGCTTGTAGATTAGTCGAAATTTGAGAATGATCTAGAACACTTGTAATTAGTATAAAAGCTGCAGATTTTTCAAGATGATCATCACACCACATCATATTAGATCACTTGATCATCACATCATATGAGAGCAGGAGATCACATCACATCATATGAGATCACTTCACCAGATCAGATCAGAGCAGTTTATGCATCAATGAACTGTTTGCAGTTATTTTGAGAAATTATCAGTTCTCATCGAGATCATCAACATCATCAACCTGTTCAATGAACACGCTTCAACCCATGGATTGCTGAAATTGACTGTTAATCATCATCAACATCGTCTTCACGGACATTTCAACTCGTTGCAGTGACTCTTATTATTCATCGGACTTCAACATCAGTTTCATCATCGCCATCATTGTGAATTTTCGCCAGTCAACTGGGATTTTATCATTTGGATTATTACTTGGATATAATATCATCACTTCGGGATTTTACATCGGACACTTCAAGAGATTTATGTAAGATCATTATTTGTTTTATTTATGTATAATTATTTCCTGTAATAAAAAAAGAGGAAATTAAACTTTATACATCAATTTCTGATTGTTATTTGTTGCAGTATCGTAACAAATAATTTTGGGGGCTTGTCCGGGAAACGAAAACCAAATTTGTACAAGCCAAGGCAATTTGAAACAAAAACCAAATTTGTATAAGCCAATTTGAAATTAAAACCAGTTTTTCAGGAAACGAAAGCCAATTTGAGACGAAAGTCAATTTGAAACAAAAGCCAATTTGAATTGAAAACATTTTGGAAATTTTTGGAAAGTTCTAGAATATACTGTACTGTGTTATTACTTGCTTGTATTTGTGTATATTCACTATGGCTACATTTGATGTTGAAGAATTTCTTGCAATGACAGAATTGTCATATGATCATTTGAAGTCACTGAAGAAAGATGATTTGATAACAGTTTGTGATCATTTGGGTGTATCTCTAGCCCCAGGTTTAAAGAAGGCAGAGATAATTGACTTGTTAGCTAGTCACATGAAGCTTACAGAGGAATCTGAAACTTCTATCAATATTTCAGATGATGCTCAGATCCAACTAGCAAATATTGAATTGGAAAAGGAGAAAATCAACCTTGAAAAGGAGAAAATAAACATTGAAAAGGAAAGAATCAGAGAAAACATTGAAATGGAGAAAATGAGATTGGAGTACCAGTTAAAGTTGAAAGAAATGGAGTTAGCTCATGCAAATACTAATACTAACTCTGTTAAAGATAAATCTCCCCAAGGCTTTGATGTGGCGAAAAATATTCGCCTTGTGCCAAAATTTGATGAAGAGGGAGTTGATACATATTTTGTGTCATTTGAAAAAGTGGCCAAGAGACTGAATTGGCCCGAGGAATACTGGACTCTTCTCCTCCAAAGTGTTTTTGTTGGAAAGGCTGCAAAAGTCTATTCTTCGCTCTCTGAAACGCAATCATGTGACTATGCTACAGTGAAAGAAACAATTCTCAATGCATATGAGTTGGTACCAGAAGCGTACAGACATAAATTTAGGAACATGCAAAGACAAACAGGCCAGACGTATGTTGAATTTGCTAGGGAACAAGAAATGATGTTCGATAAGTGGTACAGATCACTGAAAGTTGACAAAGATTTTGTTCACCTTAGGGAAGTTGTCCTCCTAGAAGAATTCAAAAAGAGTCTTCCTTTTGGCATTAAATCTCACTTAGATGACCATAGAGTTACTGAAGTCAGTAAAGCAGCCATAGTAGCTGATGAATTTGAGGTCACACATAAGGGTAGTGGAGATAGGCCTCCTTTCAAGAATTATTGGAAAAAGAAAGGTAAAGGGTCATTTGAATCCCACAATAAACCTAGTGAGGGAAAATATGCAAGCAAGGGCAAAGACACTTACAAGAATCAGGCTAGTGGGGGCACAGAATCAACCAAAAGGTCTGAGAGTCGTAGTTCCAAAATTTGTACTCATTGTCATAAATCGGGACATTTGAAAGAATCATGTTGGAAATTGGTTGGAATGCCAACCAAAACTAAGAAAGACATGGGTTTTGTCAAGCAAACAAGTGTTCCCTCGATGGAGTTTGTTCCATCAGAGCCCAATCAAGATGTTGAGAGTGTTTCTCTGGTATTTGCTGATAAAGTCAAACAGGTTGATGAAACTTTTAGAAGTTTTTTTGCATGATGGTGAAGTATCCCCTTGTTCGACTGGTGCTGCTGGTAGGTCAGTGGTGATCCTTAGGGATACAGGGGCTGCACAGTCCCTGATGGTGCCAGGTGATTCGGCTCTTCCTCCGGAGAGTTCAGAGAATGCCAACGTCTTAGTTCAAGGTATTGGCCCAAATTTCATGTCGGTTCCTTTGCATAAGGTCGACTTAAAGTGTGACCTAGTTAGTGGTCCTGTGACTGTTGGTGTCGTTCCAGAATTACCCATGAAAGGTGTTGATTTCTTGTTAGGTAACGACTTGGCTGGAGATAAAGTTGTTGCATCTCCAGTGGTTTTGGAAAAGCCCGTTGAGGTAGCTGAAACTGAATTGTTGCAGGAAGATTTTCCAGGGATTTCCCCGGATTGTGTTGTTACTAGGTCTCAGACTCGTAGAGCTGAAAAGGATGATGCGGAATCTGCTGATGTAGAGGAGAGTACTGATGTCTGGTTAGCTGAAACCTTTTTCAAGGATTTGAATGGGGATAGTGTTGAAGGCTCTGTTGCTAACAATGATAGTTTGTTTAGTAAATCCTCCCTAGTACAGGCACAACAGGCAGACCCAGAATTAAAAAGCTTGTCACAGAAAGCATGTTCTGAGGCTGAGGCTGATAAGGTTCCTGAGTGCTTTTATGTCAAAGATGACATTTTGATGAGGAAATGGAGACCTCCCCGGAGACCAGCTGATGAAGATTGGTGTATAATTCACCAGGTTGTAGTTCCTCCTTGTTACCGCACAGATATTCTGAAAATGGCTCATGAGTTACCTATGGCAGGTCATGTCGGTATTCGGAAGACAGAAGATAGAATTATGAGGCATTTCTATTGGCCTAAGATGCACAAAGATGTTGTGCATTTCTGTAAGACATGTCACACATGTCAGATTATTGGTAAGGCACAGCCTTCTATCAAGCCTGCTCCATTGATACCCATTCCTGCATTTGATGAACCTTTTACTAGGGTTCTTGTTGATTGTGTCGGACCCTTACCCAGAACGAGGTCGGGTCACAGATTTCTCCTGACGATTATGGACTTGTCTACACGGTTTCCAGAGGCGATACCTTTGAGGAGTATCACTGCAAAGACAGTGGTGCAGGCGTTAGTGCAGTTTTTCACTAGGTACGGTCTGCCGAAGGAAATTCAATCTGATCAAGGGTCAAATTTCATGTCAGGAATATTTCAGCAAGTTATGAAGGAGTTGGGAATAAAGCAGATCAAGTCCTCTGCTTATCACCCACAGTCCCAAGGAGCGTTAGAACGCTATCATCAGACTTTGAAGACCATGATTAGGGCTTATTGTGAAGACTATCCCGATGACTGGGATAAAGGGATCTCATTCCTACTGTTTGCAACCAGGGATTCCCCGAATGAGTCCACAGGTTTCAGTCCATTTGAATTGGTCTATGGTCATGAGGTTAGGGGTCCTCTAAAGCTTATCAAAGAGAGGTTTATGGTTCAGGATGATGATGTAAACCTTCTAGACTATGTGTCAAAGTTTAGAGAAAGGCTCTCAAAAGCTTGTGATGTGGCTAAGGAACACTTGAAAGAGTCGCAGGGAAAAATGAAAGCTCAAGCTGACAAAAATGCAAAAGAGCGAAGTTTCAAGCCTGGAGACAAAGTATTAGTGTTGTTGCCTTTGCAAGGTGAGCCCTTGAAAGCTAGGTTTAGTGGTCCCTACATAGTCAAAAAGAAATTGAATGATGTCAACTATGTGATCAGTACCCCTGATCGAAGAAAGTCTCAAAGAGTTTGTCATGTAAACATGTTAAAAGAATACTTTGAGCGAGAGGCTAGTCAGCCAATAGGTACAACACAGGTCAAAGAAGAAGAAAAACATGTAGATGTACATGAAGAAGAATGCTATGGAAAGACAGATAATGAATTGTCTTATACAGATGTATCTAAGAACGAACCATGTGGTGTAAAGTTGTCTAACTCAGAGATGTTAGGAAATATGGATGAGGCATTAAAACACCTGCCTGAAGATCAGAGAAATGATATATCTGGCCTGTTAAGAGAATATGAGAATGTATGTAAAGACAAACCAGGTCGTACACCTTTAACTGTACATGATGTAGACGTAGGTGATGTAAGACCTATCAAACAGAATCCTTATAGGCTCAATCCAAGCAAGTTGGAAATGGTGAATAAGGAAATACAGTTTATGTTAGATAATGACATAATCGAACCGAGTCAGAGTAGTTGGAGTTCTCCCATTGTAATGGTTCCAAAGCCAGACGGCTCTCAGAGATTTTGCATTGATTACCGAAAGGTAAATGCAGTAACTAAGACTGACTCGTATCCAATTCCTAGGTTAGAAGATTGTATTGATAGGGTTGGAAATTCTGCCTATATCACAAAGATAGACTTGCTTAAAGGATATTGGCAAGTGCCACTGACTGACCGAGCCAAAGAGATATCAGCCTTTGTTACACCTGAAGGCTTATTTCAATGCAAAGTCATGCCTTTTGGAATGAAAAATGCACCAGCAACCTTCCAAAGGTTGACAAATCAAGTGATTGCCGGACTTGACAATTGTGTCGTATACATAGACGACATCCTAGTATACAGTGATACTTGGAATGATCATCTGAATCATTTGCGAGCACTGTTTGACAGGCTGGACAAAGCCAATCTAGTAGTGAATCTGATGAAGAGTGAATTTGCCAAGGCAAAAGTCACATATCTTGGTCATGTGGTTGGTCAAGGGCAAGTGCTACCAAGAGAAGCCAAGATACAAGCTATCTTAGACTTCCCAATTCCCACAACTAAGAAAGAATTGCTCAGATTCTTAGGTATGAGTGGCTTCTACAGGAAATTTGAGTACAGTGGTTAGTCCTCTGACAAACCTGCTGAAGGCAAAAGTGAAGTATGTTTGGTCTGACGAATGTCAAAGATCGTTTGAGAAATTAAAGGCCATTTTGGTGAATGAGCCTGTTTTGGCAGCTCCAAACTTCACAAAGCCGTTCAAAGTAGCTATTGATGCATGTGATGTTGGAGTAGGAGCAGTATTGCTCCAAGAAGATGAAGAAGGCATCGAAAAACCAGTGTGCTACTTCTTCTCTAAGAAACTCAATCGGTTTCAAAAGAAATACTCAACTATTGAAAAAGAGGCCCTGAGTCTCGTACTAGCCCTTCAGCAGTTTGAGGTGTATCTAACCAATGGAGAGATTACAGTCTATACAGACCACAATCCTCTTGTGTTTTTGGAGAAATTCAAAACAAAGAATCAAAGACTGTACAGATGGAGCCTAATGCTCCAACCATTCCCTTTGAAAATTGTACACATAAAGGGAAAGAATAATGTAATTGCTGATGCTCTATCAAGAGTATAAAAAGTGAAATTATTCATGATTTTGACCAAGTGTGTCATTTGAAGAAAACATCTTTGATGTTCATTTATTTTAACATGTTCGTTAAGTACTATATCTTTGTACACGATAACTGTAAATGATTTATCAAGATGACTTTGAACAGTTAAAAGAAAAAAATAATCATAAAGAAACCTTTACTACGGTAAAGCTTTCTTTTCCCCGGTGGGGGAGGTGTTACATATATGAATAATTGTAAAAGAATTTTAAAAGCAATTACATTTATCTATTAGTTATTTCCCTTTAAGGATAGCCAAGAATTGTAAAGAACATTCCAGGATGTCTTTTTATTATGCAGGCCTTGCCTATTTAAAGGCCAAGGAGTTTTATTGTTGAATAAGGAAAAGCCAAACAATAGAATTGTATTGGTAGTGGAAATGAATAGGCTTAGGTATTTTGTTTACACTGTTGATTTCAATGAGGTCATTCAAGAGTGTTCTGGATTTTGACTGCTCCTGAAAGGAGAAAGTTCTTTTGGAAGACAATTCTAGAAGCTTGTAGATTAGTCGAAATTTGAGAATGATCTAGAACACTTGTAATTAGTATAAAAGCTGCAGATTTTTCAAGATGATCATCACACCACATCATATTAGATCACACCATCACATCATATGAGAGCAGGAGATCACATCACATCATATGAGATCACTTCACCAGATCAGATCAGAGCAGTTTATGCATCAATGAACTGTTTGCAGTTATTTTGAGAAATTATCAGTTCTCATCGAGATCATCAACATCATCAACCTGTTCAATGAACACGCTTCAACCCATGGATTGCTGAAATTGACTGTTAATCATCATCAACATCGTCTTCACGGACATTTCAACTCGTTGCAGTGACTCTTATTATTCATCGGACTTCAACATCAGTTTCATCATCGCCATCATTGTGAATTTTCGCCAGTCAACTGGGATTTTATCATTTGGATTATTACTTGGATATAATATCATCACTTCGGGATTTTACATCGGACACTTGAAGAGATTTATGTAAGATCATTATTTGTTTTATTTATGTATAATTATTTCCTGTAATAAAAAAAGAGGAAATTAAACTTTATACATCAATTTCTGATTGTTATTTGTTGCAGTATCGTAACACACAACACTGAAAATTTCATCAAAATCGGATGTAAAATAAGAAAGTTATGGCATTTTAAAGTTTCGCTTATTTTCAACAAAATAGTTATATGAACGAGCCTGTTACATCCAAATGAGAGAGTTGATGACATCACTCACTCACTATTTCTTTTGTATTTTATTATATGAAATATGAAATATTATGATTTTCTTGTCATTGTCATGTAAGTTTCATTCCCTCCCTAAACACGTGAAATTCCATTATTTGAACATTTTGTGCTTCGGGCAAGGAGGTCCTAATTGTCAAATTCGTAAAAATTGAAATATTGTATAATTCAAACAATAAAAAACAAAAGAAATAGTGAGTGAGTGACATCATCGACTCTCTCATTTGGATGTAACTGGCTCGTTCGTATAACTATTTTGTTGAAAATAAGCGAAACTTTGAAATGTCATAACTTTCTTACTTTACATCCGATTTTGATGAAATTTTCAGCATTGTGTTTGTCTGATTTTTTTCTATTGATTCAAATCAACATTTTTCTGAGGTGGACTTGACCTTTAAAGATATTTGTTTGACCCAACCTATTCAAATTTTGTTCAATTTGATATTGCTGATTGACAAAAGTGTATGAACATATTTGAAAATCTAACACTGATTCTAGAAATGGTAACTACTGAACTTCCTTGCCCCAAATTGGAAAGATATATCAATGACTTTGGTACTATTTTTTGACAGGCTATTTTAGGGCTATTTTATTGTTCGAGTTGATAAATCTGATCCCATCTTTTAATACTTATCTTCATAAATGGCGATTTATTTTTAAAATGAACTGGCTACGATACCCTTCTCTGGTCAGATATGGAATGTCGGATATATATCCTATCCAATGGTAGTAAACATTCGACCCTATACAAGTCGTCATGCTAATTCTACAACTCCGGCAGAATCTGCATCTACTTCTACTTCGCAACCACCAACTCAACCACCATCTCGACAAGAATACCCCCCACTTCGTCAGCAACCACCCCCGCCAGGAACGGAAAGGATAGCCCAGCAGACACCTTCGTCTCGAACTTCACAGCCAACGCCTTCTTTTCCTCGGCCTCGTCAACCTCCTACCCCCTCCCAACCATCCACCAGACTCCCCCCTTCTGTCCAATACCCTCCGCAGTATTACTTTCCTCCCGGAATCCAATTCCCTCAATCGCAAACACAACCCCCTCAAGTTCTACCCCCTGTGCCTCCTCCAACTTTTCAGCCGCCCATTTACCCGGGTTACCGAAGGATGCCATCAACTCAACACCCATTACAGTCTCAACGATCCAACAACATTCCGCGATCTTATGCTTCAGTAGCCCGCTCATCAACATTACCTTTTTCATATGCAACTGGATGCACTAACTGTGGCGAACCCAATCATCGCTCGTCCAACTGTCGGCATGGTATTCAACTACAATGTAACCTTTGTTACCAACTAGGTCACAAGGAAAAGGCATGTCCTTACTATTATTACTAGGATCACGGCCAAGAAGAGCGTGCCAAAAACGTCACGTCTGTTCCACCTCCTACCTATTCTAATGAGTTTAAAAAATGTGCAATCTGTCTATCAGAGCAACATGGTCTAAAAATAGGCCATCTCAACGTTCGTAGTTTGATTGATAAAATAGATGAAATCCGTTTTTTGCTTAATAATGTTCCTTTCGATATATTTTGTATTTCCGAAAGTTGGCTCCATGATTTAATTGATGATTCCAATGTTCTAATTGATGATTATGTATTGGTCAGGAAGGACAGACCCGGCTCTCGACGTGGAGGTGGCGTCTGTTTTTATATCCATCACAATATATCTTTTACTCAAAGGAATGATCTTTTAACAGATTTTCTTGAAGCTATTTGGATCGAACTTTCACTTAACAGAAATGATAGAATTATTATAGGTTGTGTCTACAGACCACCAAATTCTGAAAAAAAATACTTAGACTATCTTACCGAAACGCTTGAAAAAGTTACGACTGAAAACAAAGAACTTATTATACTAGGTGACTTGAATTATGATTATAATACTAATAATGACTTAAGCTGTAACCCTATTTTTATGTTAGAAAACTTATTTTCATTAAAACAAATTGTTACACAATTTACTAGGGTAACAGAAAACTCAGAAAAATGCCTAGATCATATATTGACTAGTTGTCCTGATAAACATTCGGTATGTAAGGTTGCAAAAATAGCTATTAGTGACCACTATCTTGTCTATACCTGTATTAGTATTAAAGATGAAATAAAGGCGAAACATAAAACAGTTACGTACCGTGACTTTAAAAATTTTGATCAGTCTGCTTTTGTAACTGACCTACAGACTGAATTTTCCTCTATACATACTTTACAAAAATTTAATGACATTGAAAAGGCGTGGTGCTTTTGGAAATTTAAATTTCTGTCTATTTGTAATAAATATGCCCCCATAAAACAAAGGAGGGTTAAAAAAGGGTGTTGCCCATGGATTTCTAGTGATATTGTTAAACTCATGTATAAAAGAGATTATTTAAAGGATAAGAGTAAGTCAAATCCCAATTTGAAGAAAGATTTCCAAAAGATTCGAAATCATATTACGAAACTAATCCGTAAACGTAAGAAGGATTACTTTAGTCAAATTGTCAGTGAACATAAGCACAACTCTAAAAAGATCTGGCGTGAGCTAAATAGAATTACAGGCAGAGGTAAACGACGGGATACTATTCCGTCTAACATTGACGCAGATTTTCTTAACAATTTTTTCATTAACATTGGTAGGAATTTGGTTGATAATCAAACTGGTCAATTTTTATGGAAGCATCCTGACTGTATTTATGAATTTAAATTTGAAAATATTGATGAAAACAAAATTTCAAAATGCCTTTTAAATCTCGGCACTGAAAGTAATAATGATATACTTAATATCGATTCGAAACTATTATGTATAGCGGCTCCTTACATCGCAATTTCTCTTTGTTATTTATTTAACGAAAGTTTGGAAGAAGGCACTGTTCCGCTTGATTGGAAACGTACTAAAACAACCCCTGTATACAAAGGCAAGGGAGACAAAAGTGATCCGTCTAATTATCGACCGATTTCTGTTGCCTGCCATATTTCAAAACTCTTTGAGAAAGAAATACAAAATCAATTATTATACTATCTTCGTAAAAATAACTTGATAAATATTGATCAGTTTGCCTTTTTACCCAACCACTCAACAACTACTTGCCTACATAAAGTAGTTGATGACTGGTTGGAATCTTTTAATAATAATGAAGTTGTCACAGCATGTTTTCTTGATATTTCAAAATGCTTTGATTCTATTAACCATGAATTATTGTTAAAAAAACTGAAATGTTATGGGATTAATGGGTCAGAAATAAAATGGTTTCAAAGTTATTTATCCCAACGAACGCAAATCGTTTATTGTCATGATCAGTTCTCTGAACCAGGGGATGTAATTACAGGTGTGCCCCAAGGTAGTGTCCTTGGCCCCATTTTATTTTTATTATTTATTAATGATATCACAGATTGTTTGAAATATTGTTCATGTAATATTTTTGCTGACGATGTAGTTATATACTTCTCTCACAATAGTGTTGAAAAAGCCATAGATACACTACAAAATGATTTAATCTCACTTACCTCTTGGTACCACAATAATAAATTATGTATAAATATCGATAAGACCAAAGTAATGTCGTTAAGTCCAAGATCTTCTTTTCATATTAATATATTCATAGATAACAAGAAAATAGAACAGGTGAATAATATTCGATATCTTGGAGTAACGATCGATAATAAGTTAAATTGGAATTTTCATGTTCAAAATCTTGCCAAGTTACTTGCCAAAAAACTTTTTGCTCTGCGAAAAATGAGCTTTTATTTGGATTTGAATGCTTTGAATCTAATATATAAAACAATTATTCAACCCAACTTTGACTATTCATGCTCAGTATGGGGTAATTGCTCAGCAAAAAATAAACAGATACTCACACGGTTACAAAAAAGAGCTGCAAGGATCGTATCAAAAAATTTTGATTATGAAAATTCTAATGGTCTAGATCTAATTAAGTCATTGAAATGGCAAACTTTCGAACAAAGAAGGGATTATTTCTTAGCATTACTGATGTATAAATGTATTCATGGATTTGCTCCCACTAGAATGTGCAATAATATCGAAATGACCTTTGATAGACATGGTTTTAATACAAGATCTGCCGATTCTTTTAATGTAATCTTGCCAAAACCTAATCTAGAATGTTTCAAACATGGTTTTATGTATGCGGGAGGTAAACTTTGGAACACTTTGCCATACGCCACAAAAACTTCAACATCTGTACTATCTTTTAAGCATTTGTATAAGAAAGTTTTTTTAACTCAGTGTTGCCTTATGTATTTTTACCAATGTAAACGTCCAGCTGCATTTATTTTTAGTCTCTTTTAAACCTTTTGTGCAATCATTTATATTGAGAGGGGACCTGGACATTGCAAGCTTTGTTTCCTTTTTACAATCAGTGAATGAGTCGTGTGTGGACTGTTTCTATTCATGTGTTGTTGCAGGGTGATCTGTCTACTGTGATTGTTTGAGAGTTTATGAATCAATCTGGGTGGGGTTGACTGATTGCGATTGATTGTGACTAATTGTGGGTGAATGTGTTTTGGGTGATAGGGTGGATGGATGGATGGGTGCGTAGTGTGTAGGCTTACTCTTTAAATGGATTACGAGGTTTGCAAAAGGTTCCTGGTTCCTTTTCTCTTTCTCATTTTAACTTGTAAATACTGATTCTCAATAAAACTGCGTAATACGAACTGCCATAGTCATTCTTTTCTTTTTTTTTAGCTTATTATATGCAGCTGGTCGTATTCTTATATCAGCTTAGAATTTTGATGTAACCTTTTTAACCTTTTCAGGACCTTGATGAAAAACAGTGTTTTTATACTGATCTTGTGTTTTTCCTGAATAAATATATTTCAATAAATAAATAAATAAATAATTTCACCTTCGGTTTTCATGAATTTTCCAAAAGTGCCATTTTAACACACGAGTCTATGGGGAATGTTTTACGTGTGTGACACCATCAATCCAAGGTACGCAATATTGAAGAAACGAGGCCCCTGTAATTACTGTCATGTACAAACCAATTACAACATGTTTATATAGATCAAGTATTCTCTGTCACGCAACCCTCTCCGAGATGCCAACTCAATTTATTATCTATTAATCAAAACAATAAAAGAAGGTCGCAGATATGTCTTGTCATTATTATTACAAACATCTTGCCTCACGGGACGGACGGTAATGCTATTATATTAGTTTTCACTGCAGGGCTGTACTGCCCACTGCATGAGTTTAATTGGATTCTACTCTATACATAGGCCCTAAGTCAGAGTGACGAAATCAAATATTATTACAGGAAGAAAATGAAAATTGTGAAAACAGACTTTTGAATGGATTTGTGGCTATCATGCAGCATTCTGCCTTTTTGGTCTGAAATGTATTAATGTTACTATTGGTCAAGCAAAGGATTTATGCAATGGAGAAATATGCTAAGTTATTTAACAGCTACATTATACATGTATACAAACCAATACTATTCATATCATGATAAAGGAGGGAAACTACATGGATAAAATGAAAGAAACATAATCATGGGAAAAATACACTGCATAATGACAATTGATAATTATTATTATTATCATTTATTTGGCCATAATAAACATACACAAATTGTACAAGGTAAATACAAAAATACAATTTGAAATTGTAAAATTAAATATGAAAAGTAGAAATGAAAGCACGGAAGAGTAAGAAAATGGTTTTTCCAAGGGCCAGGGCTCGCAAAAGAAAAATTCAATACTATTGCCCATAGGCATACCAGACCTCATAGAAAACCATTAAGAGAGTATTGCACATTTCGGTATGGTGGGATAATAAAAAGTGATGCCCTGCACTGTACTGTAAGAAGTAGATTAAGACTACAAAATGAGAAGTCTGAGAAAAATAGGAGGAAAGAAAGTGAATGAAAATAAAGCAATGAAGAAGATGAGGAGAGGAGGAGGAAGGGGAGAGAGAGAGAAGGGGAAGTGAAGATGATGGAAAATGAGAAGGACGAGAAAGAAGAAAATGAAAAGGAGCCAGCACAGTGAATAAGGAGATTGAGAAGGGAAACAGGAGAGGAAGGGTGACAAGGATTAGAAACAAGGAAGAAGAAGAGAAGAAAAGAGGAAGGAAAAGGAGAAAAAGGAGAAAGAGAGGGGGAAGTGAAGATGATGGAAAAGGAGGAGGAGAAAGGAGGAGGAGAAAGAAGAAAATGAAAAGGAGCCAGCACGGTGAATAAGGAGATTGAGAAGGGAAAACAGGAGAGGAAGGGTGACAAGGATTAGAAACAAGGAAGAAGAGAAGAAAAGACGAAGGAGAAGGAGAAAAAGGAGAAAGAGAGAAGGAAGTGAAGATGATGGAAAAGGAGGAGAAAGAAGAAAATGAAAAGGAGCCAGCACAGTGAATAAGGAGATTGAGAAGGGAAAACAGGAGAGGAAGGGTGACAAGGATTAGAAACAAGGAAGAAGAAGAGAAGAAAAGAGGAAGGAGAAGGAGAAAAAGGAGAAAGAGAGGGGGAAGTGAAGATGATGGAAAAGGAGGAGGAGAAAGGAGGAGGAGAAAGAAGAAAATGAAAAGGAGCCAGTACAGTGAATAAGGAGATTGAGAAGGGAAAACAGGAGAGGAAGGATGACAAGGATTAGAAAAAAAAGGAAGAAAACGAGAAGTGATGAGAGAGAGAGAGAAGAAGGAGCAGAAAAAACCGGAGAGGAAGGGGATGGGGGAGAAGGAAAAGAAAAATAAGACGATGTAGGTCTAGGGAAAAAAAAGAGAAAGAAGAGGGAAAAATGAAATATTAGTGGACTAGAAAATTAAAAAAAAATTAAGTTCCATAGTTAAAGAAAGGAATACAGAGAGAAAGAGAAAGAAAGCGGATTAAGGGAAAATAAAAAAATAAAATAATCATAGACGATACAGAGTACAATGTAGAATAGAGGAAATTACACACTGAGATATTTGTGTAGATGGCGTCAGCGTCTGACAACGTAACAATGTGGGATCCTATATTGAGATGTACTATTGAAAGCAAATATTCCTATTATTAAGCTAATAATAGATCTTTAACACTGGATGTGGGAGACTCTGACTATGATTACATGTATTAACATGTACATGTGTGGGGTTTTGGGTATTTTTTAGGTGGACTTTCCCTCAATAGGAAAAAAATCCCCTTGCTCTAACACCATACAATCTACATGTACATGTATTTGGATAGATAAAATGTTATGAGCCAAATTTTCATAAGTATTAAGTAAATTCCAAAATTTCAAAAAGTGGAAATTCAACCAAAAATAACTGGGCATTTGAATATGTGGGTCGTAGACCAAATGGCAAGAAGACCAAATGATACATGTAGAAGTAGACCCAATGGCCCGTATTCTGAACTCAGTTTAAATTAAACCCTGGCTTAAAGTTGTGGTTTAAATATGGAAATCCGATTGGAACACAAATCTTTATTAGTACATGTTCAATTTATTGACTCAAATGACACTCGAATCATGTATATAACTGTTTCAGAATGATAACTGAAATATTAATTTCATTACGAAAGCAACGGGAAACAAGACAGTAAATATAAGAAATAAGCAGAATTGTTGAGCTTTTGGCTTCCCATAATTTTAGCACAGAATTAGACCATGGTCTCAAGTTAAACCTGACTTCAGAATACGGCCAGCAGGTTTAACCCATGTGATGTACATGTAGATAAACTGTTTGAAGACCAAATGAATATAAACCACATGTACATTATTACGTACATGTATGGACTAAAAAGGAATGACAAGGAAAAGGTTATGCTAATTGTAATAATATGAGATGTGCAGCAGAATGTATTTAAATTTTGCCTTGTGCAGTATTCTGCGCACCCTTCATCTATTTAAGCATCAATCACGGGTGGCCTTGCCTCCAGTATCATATTCATTCCATCTCTAGTAGGGTGCACTCAATAGGTGGTTTCAAACCGCCTCGATCATAAGAATCCCTGTTAAATTACAAGAACATTTTTATGCTAAAAAATAACCATTGATTATTCCTGCATTCACACCGCCCCGAAACATACCCTTTGCGATAAGTTCCTGAAGTTAGGAGCATGCGCAGTATGGTCTGAGAAGCAATCAAGGCGCGAGATTCTAAATCACTAGCTCAGCGGCCACCCACGCTGACCGCACCCAACTACATGCTGGGCTAAAAGTTCCCGTAAATTGCTTTCACATTGCCAAAATACCTGCGACCTTGGAAAATCCTCGTAATTTCGCCAAGTACCTACTATTTAGTGTGTATTTTCTTTCAGGGAGATCACGTGTAATTTACTTTCACATTGCCAAGATCACCTGGTATTTTCTGATCGGGGTAAATTTCCCGATCAGAAAATACCTGGAACTGACAAACTTCATGGCGGTCTGAAACCACCTAATACTAATAGCAGAGATGGAAAAAAGGAGAAGGTTGGAATGGGGGAGAAATGAAGCTCTGGGTGGAGAGCAAAAGATGAAAAAAAAACACAGAGATATGGAATTAATGAAGTGAGGTAGAGAAAGAAATAGAGAGCAAGTTTAATACCCTTTTCATAAACCCATCCTCCAATTAGCCGCCTAAGAGTAATGCGGATAATTCAATAAAAATTGCGTTCACAAACTCTGAAAATAAGCCGCATTATTTTACGAGCGCCCGTCCTGAAAAAGGCGGATAATCGTCATGACAACTGGACACGCCCCCTCCTATGCGGTTGTGTTGGAAAAGGGTGACCTTGTGACCGCACCATGGCAATTATCTGCATTATTTGGAAATGCGTTCATAAACTCAAAATCTTGTCCCGATGCTGCTATTATGCGGATAATAGCAGTATCAAAGTAATGCGGATAACTCTTGTCCTCCTCCAATTTTTACGGCCAAATTATGCTGCTATTAGCCGCATAATTGGGTTTATGAAAGGGGTATGAGAAATAGATGAAGAAAGAGATAGAAAGAGATAGAGAGACAGTGTGAGAAGTCAATGGGGGGGTGTATGAGAGAAAGAAAAAGAGTAGGTATGATGGGGGGGGGGGTGTTGTGGTCTAGTGGTTATGACTTGTTTTAATCAGAGGGACGTGGGTTCTAATCCCAGCCCTGGCAAGTTTTCCTTTAGCAAGACAAGTACCCACATTCTACTGCACTCAACCCGGGTGAGGTGAATGGATAACAATCCTGAGAAATGTCTTTCATTTTGGTTTTGCTTTAAACATTTGAAGTCACTAATTTGTGTTACTTATCTTTGAAAGCACAAGGCCTAAAAGTGTCAATTAGATATGTTGCCAAATTTGAGTGAGAGCAAATGACAATTCACCCATGATGCTGCTTACCTTTTAGAAATCCTTTATACCATTCTTGTAGCTCGTGTTCGTTGAATTCTGTGTTTTCCCTTAAATCTGTCAGCATCTCTGGCCTCAATTTACTATTCTGTTTACCCATCTTCCGCTAGTTTGCCGCTCTGTCACTCCACGAATCGCGTCCCCCTCCGCCTGTCCGTCTCTCCCCCTCTTCTGTGCAATCTACCTCCTATATCTACTGCCCTCGCTTGATGCAGATGGTGCAGGTTGGCTGGCTCAATGGGTGGCCAAATTTCTAGAATCCTTCCAATATTTGATGTTTTCTTCCCAGAAAGCTTGTATTATTTATGGTCTGTAAGCAGAAAATACACATGAAAAATTATAAAAGTAAGCCAAATTATGTTAAAAATTCATTACTTTTTTTAAAGACACTTTTTAATCCAGTATAACCTAAATTTCTTGATATTCAAAAAGGAATATACATGTACACTGTATAAAGCTGTTCAAAATTAATTTAAATTTTCAATACTGCTTATCTCGCACCCCTCTTTATCTCTTAAGACTCTTAATTTCTTATTGAAAATAATCAAACTCATTCATGACATCATGATTGTTTCGTTGAATATCTTTACAGAGAAAAAGTTTGATCGTTTCATATTAACTTGATCAAAAGGATGATCTACATGTAGGAAACAGGAAGACTGCATTTTTGTAAACGCGAACCAGGATCCGTCTTACAAAGAATTGTGATTGAACCGTTCAACCACAAATATGGAAAGCCAGCAAAGCTATAAATATCTAAAATGAACGTTTGTTAAAAATATTTTTAGATCATGATGTATTTTTCTTGACAATTCAGTGTGCTTCTTGAGTAAATTTCCTTCAAGAAAAATTATGACAATGATGTATTTCTATATTAAAAGTTTCAGTTGGTGACTCACTTACATGTATGTCAATCACAACTCAAAAACAAGTCAAGTCCATCCCAGAAAAATGTTGATTTTAATAAATAGAGAAAATTATCAAACTAGCACAATGCTGAAAATTTCATGAAAATTGGATGTAAAATAAGACAGTTATGACATTTTAAAGTTTCACTTATTTTTCACAAAACAGTGATATGCACAACCCAGTGACATGCAAATGAGACGGTCGATGATGTCCCTTTTTTCTACAGATTTGATAATAAGGATAACTTAACTGAACTAGATGTTAATTCCACATGTTCAGGGACAAATTAATTGCTGTTTCACTTGACAATGAGGAAAAAATAAGAAAATTTCATATTTCATTTAATATAATACAAGAGAAAAGGTGAGTGGATGACGTCATCGGTCTCCTCATTTACAAACCGACCAGCGTGTGTATAAGATTGTTTTGTGAAATTAAGCGAAACTTTAAAATGTCACAACTTTCTTATTCTAAATCCAATTTTGATGAAATTTTCAGTGTATATTTGTTGGATTTTTCCTCTTTTTATCCAAATTAAGTTTTTGTTGGGGTAGACTTGTCCTTTAAAGTTGTAAGACAGGACCCTAAGGTTTTTGTTGGGGTGGACTTGTCCTTTACCTCTTTGTAAGATGGGGCACTAGTCATACACTGTGTTTACAAACTACAAGAGCCAGATAATTCCAAAGTACATGTACATGTAGGAAATGCGATAACTAAACATTTTTCCAACAAAACTAGAAATACCATCTTCACAAAATTCCTAACAAAACAATTACATGTATATAGCAAGATTCTGGTAGATAGAAAACCATATATAACATTACAAAAACCACAAGACCTAAAAATACAGTTCATCAGAAAAATGAAAATGGTTAACTTAAAGGACAAGTCCACCCCAACAAAAACTTGATTTGAATAAAAAGAGAAAAATTCAACAAGCATAACACTGAAAATTTCATCAAAATAGGATGTAAAATAATAAAGTTATGGCATTTTAAAGTTTCGCTTCATTTCACAAAACAGTTATATGCACATCTCGGTTGGTATGCAAATGAGGAACTGATGACATCACTCACTCAATATTTCTTTTGTATTTCACTATATGAAATATTTTTATTTTCTCGTCATTGTCATGTGAAATGAAGTTTCATTCCTCCCTGAACATGTGGAATTCCATTATTCTAACATTTTGTGCTTCAGGCAAGTAGGTCCTCATCGTCAAATTTGTAAAAATTGAAATATTGTATAATTCAAACAATGAAAAACAAAAGAAATATTGAGTGAGTGACATCGACTCTCTCATTTGGATGTAACTGGCTCGTTCATATACTCTATTTTGTTAAAAATAAGCGAAACTTTGAAATGTCATAACTTTCCTATTTTACATCCGATTTTGATGAAATTTTCAGCATTATGCTTGTCTGATTTTTATCTATTGATTCAAATCAACATTTTTCTGAGGTGAACTTGACCTTTAAATTAACTTACACTGTAGATCACTGTCTAAATGTATACCTACATTTATTGTACAGTGCACTGCAGCACAGATGCAAATTTTGGTTTGTATACACGGAATAATTTTTCCTGGTATCACATCGCAATTTGCTCCACATTTTTTTGAAAGACTGAGTTATGCATACAAAAGTCTTTTGTATACATGAAGTATATTTTACATAGGACTGTACATTATAATAGTTGATGAGAGCTTTTCTATTATAACCAAAAATGCTATTCAAATTTGTAAAGCAAAATTATTCCCTGAGGATTACATGTACATGTAGCTATTAAGGGTGTTTACATGTACATGTAAGCATGGAACCAACCGTGTTTTGGACTAATCACGTATCAAATCGCTGATTCTGGCTTTAAAGTGGAAGCATAAACATGGCCACTATAAATTAACCATGATGCAATCTACTAATTCTTCAAATTTAGGCTGATATTTCTGATTTAGCCGTAGACGGTAACAAAATTTGATCACTACTGGTGAAAGAACTGATGTGGCTATACACATATCGAAACAGGCAGGCTTGTTAATAGGATTTTTGACCTGATGAGGCCACCTCAAAGGCTGATATAACAAGCTAGTGTAAGATTTTGAATGTAAAATTCCTAAAATGTGAAAACAAGCAACCGGAAATTATATACATAAATGTATACATGACAAAAAAAACAACAAATTTGATGTTTCTATATTAATGATGCTCAAATCCTTCATGCATATTATGATACAGCTACATAACGGTATTCATTGACATACATGTAGCTATAGGCCTAAGTACGTAGGTACATGTAAATCTATCATGATATTCTCCTGAAGGTCTGTGATATTCATGTGTTAGCACAAGATACATACTGTACAAGCTACAGGGTATACATCAAGATTCCTGATGTATCAAGTCAAATCGATAGGCTGCATACTCTAAAGTAAGTAGGCAATTAAAAAAGTGCTAGGATGTATTTAGACTCAAAGACGTATTGCAAGCCTGTAGTTTCCGTTATAGGGCCTATAGATGCAAAAATGTATCAAGTGATCAAAACATCACACATAATTCACCGCATGGCACTGCTACCATTCCGACAGTCTCAGACCAGTAAAAATTGCTGTCAGGCTGGTAACTTTTCAGAAATAGCAAGATTTACAGGTTCGATAAAATATATCAAACTAGGCAGTTTCAAACCGCCTCGATCACAAGAATCCCCGTTAAATTACGAGAACTTTTTTAGGCTAAAAATACCCATTAATTTATTCCTGCATTCACACCGCCCTGAACCATACCCTCCGGGATAAGTTCCTGAAGTTACGATAAACAGGCAGGGCGCGAAATTCAAAATCACTAGCCCAGCAGCCACCCACGCCGCCGCGCCCAACGACACACTGGGATAAAACGTTCCCGTACATTGCTTTCACATCGCCAAAATACCTGCGACCTTGGAAAAATCCCCGCGAAAGTTCTCGTAATTTCGCCAAGTACCTACTATTTAGCGGGTATTTTCTTTCGGGGAAATTACGCGTAGTTTGCTTTCACATTACTAAAATACCTGGTATTTTCTAATCGGGGTAAATTTCCCGATCAGGGAATACCTGGAACTGACAAACCTCGAGGCGGTCTGAAACCACCTGATGATACAAATTATTCTTTCTCCTCATGTGCAAATTATAAAAATGGCTCTCAAAAACTGAGAAATGGCTCTCATGAATTATGTTGTGTGAGTGTGTGTGTACTGTTGGTTGGTGTGTGTTTCCTTTGGGGGGAGGGCAATAGTAATAAAAGCAATAATAGACAGTAAAATAAGCTCAGTCTTTTCAAAAATGTTTTTCTTTATCTCTGGGGACCAGTAAATTTTAGGTTCGGACCAGTAAAAAATGGAAAAACTTGGTATCTACTGGTCCGACATGAACATGTAGTTGAATGAATGTACACAGGCTTATCATAAAAAGTACCATCATGTACAGACTGAAACTAATCTCATTAAACTGAAACCCGCATGGTTGATGGTCTGGGAAATATTATCAGTAATACATGTATCATTATCAAAATAATTTCAATAGGTGCTCATACAATTGTGTATAGAGCCAAGTTCCAAGTTCCCATGGGTTCACAGTTGCGTTCCATGCTTGCCCTTTCTTATCAACAGCAACAGAATGATTTTTAAAGTAGGGGATGGGGGGGGGGCACTTTGGTGATTCCCAGTTATACATGTACTGTAGGTAAAGTGGACGGCAGTGGTCGACTGGTCGGGCTGAACCGCCAAAGAATATTTTTTAAGACCATTGCTCATCATGAAAAACACTGCTTCCGTATACCCCACTTGTTTCAAATGAAAAGAGGAATTGCTTTTGCATTTATTTCCATCTTTAATCTTGTTTAATTTGCATTTTTGAATATTCTTATATGGCATAAATACTTGCGTATTTAAATTTTTTTTCTTATTTTGCAAATTTTAGATTGTTATTACATTGATGTTCCTTTACTTTTGGCTTTTTTAAGACCGCAAACTCAGCATAAAATGCTGTGTAATGCTGTTAAATAGCAACTATCAGTAAAATGGGTCTAGCGAGAACGCTGGTGTTTATATTACAAAATTTAAATTCAACAGCACTCCAGCAATCTATTTTTATTTCTCATTTTGCGATTATTTCACAATGAGGATTCTTCCTTTGAAAAGCTCACAAATTTTTTATACATGTAAGTGACACTGTGCCAGATATATCAATTTCATCTAGACTAGAGCAATAAAAGATGAGTTGCCTTTTCCGTTTTACAAATTTCTAAACCACCTGCATGACACAAAAAGGAAGGAAGTAAGCTATTATTAGGAAAAAAATATTCATTGCAACATACATGTACCAAAGTCATTGTCAATTTGACATTTGGGAAATAGTGAAAACTTGCAGAATTTCCTCGCAATTTACAATGTACCATTCTTATTATCAATATTATACCTACATGTATTTGTTATAATGATGGCAAATGCAGCTATAATTTTTTTATACAAGATATATCATTAATTTCTATTGTAGCATCTAATTATGTCCCCTTTGAATTGACAAGCAAATTACAGAATAAAACAAGACAGATCATCTCTCCCTTTTCTCACACAAGATGCAAATCACTGTACTGCAGATGGGCTTTCAAGGAAAGGGCTGGCCCATGGTCGATGATCGTTCCTTGTGTGCATGTTAAAAGTGATTACAAAATAGGTGTATTCAATATTTCAAGCAATGCGATGAAGGTAAAAAAAAGCGTCACAGGACGTTCAACTTTTTTGCACAGTATGTACACACTGCAGAGCAAAAAAGGTGCGCTCAGCCAGATTGACATTGCACACGCTATAGCAGACTTCCGTGTAAAACATTTTTTAAGACAAGTGTTCCTACTATGGCGCAGATAATCTACCAGATTGAAGAGCGCCAACTCAACTCCAACACCAACCAACCTTGCTATTTCGTGAAGAAAAAATGCACTTTATCTGTTTTTTGTAACAAGAGTGTTGCTAAGGCGAGCGCATAATACGCCCGCCTGTAAAGTGGAAAATTGGGTTATTGCCTTGGTCAAGCGAGAAAAGTGGAAGGTGGGTACTTCACCTTTGACCTTCTGACATCAAAATCAATATAATTTCCTGGGATCCATGCTAGTATCATAGAGGCTGTTCTCACTATGCTCCTGAAACTAGTTTACTGGAAACTAGTTTAGTGGAAACTAGTTTAACGTGTAGTGAGAACGGTCGACGGGGTCTTGGAAGCTATCTTCTAAACCAGTTTGGAAAGCCACCTCGCGATGTAGTTTTCAAGATCGCTTTGCCTCGTTAAACTGGTTTTAGCGTGAGGACACAACCGTTCTTCGGGAAGCGATCTTCGTACATTTTGACCGCGCTACTCCACCAACAGGTGTAGAATGACAATGCTGCGGTTTCGAATTTGACCTTTGACCATTTGACTTCAAAATCAAAAGGCTTCCTGGGATCCATGCTAGTATTATACACATCAAATTACATGAGCCTATGTTAAGTTAAACTGAAAATGAAATTATTACATTTACAAGGAAAAGTTCACGGACAGACAGTCGGACGGCCTCCCTCATACAGGTGGAATGCCTCTGGCAGTCTCACCTGCATCACGCGATTCAATATAGCAACAGTGCTGACTTTGAAAACTACTATTACTCGCACAAGGTGTTCAGTGATACTTGGTTACTCTTATGTCCACGTTTTATGAACTAGACCAATACAGAGATATGATGGTAATTCAACAAATACCCCCAACATGGCCAAAAATCATTGACCTTACATGACCTTTGACTTTGATCATGTGACCTGAAACTCAGACATGACGTTCAGCGATACTTGATTACTTATATGTCAAAGTTTCATGAATCAGATCCATAAACTTTCAAAGCTATGATGGCAATTCAACAGATGTACCCCCGATTTGGCTAAAGTTCATTGACCTTTATCGTGTGACCTGAAACTTGCACAGGATGTTCAGTGATACTTGATTACTATTATGTCCAAGTTTCATGAATCAGATCCATAAACTTTCAAAGTAAATGATGGTAATTCAACAGATACCTCCAATTCGGCCAAAGTTCATTGACCCTAAATGACCTTTGACCTTGGTCATGTGACATGAAACTCGGACAGGAAGTTTAGTAATACTTGATTAACCTTATGGCCAAGTTTCATGAAATAGGTCTATATACTTTCTAAGTTATGCTGTCATTTCAAAAACTTAACCTTCGGTTAAGATTTGGTGTTGACGCCGCCACCGCCAGAAAAGCAGCGCCTTTAGTCTCACACTGCTATGCAGGTTTCTATGCAGGTGAGACAAAAAACAGAACATGGCGACTTTTAAATTTTGTTGATTGCATATGTAGGGATACAAAAAATTTGTTATATGATTTACCAACTCTCATGTCAAATAGCGAAGCCTGGTGTACCATTGTTGATTCATTCTCGGATGCGTCTGATTTGTAGAAAAAAGTACATTGCCTATATGTGTAGGCTGCAGGCCAGGTCATTTGCCATTTTACCAGCTTTTAAAGAGAAATGCCAGTAGTTGCAGTAAACACTGATTTCATGAGAAAGTCTGCAAAACCAGGCTTAATTGTCAGTATATCATCGAGGATCTAGATCTGGTAAAGGGTGTGTTTATGCTTACATTGCAAGGACAGAATCAGCGATTTCAAATGTGAATCAAAACGCCGATCGTAAACGTGGTTCTGGTAGTGCTGTTTATGCTTAACTTTTCAGAGCAAATCATGATCTCCAGCTGGCTTCGCATCGTAAAGCGAGGTCAAATTGGGAGCGTCTTTTTTTCGAAAGTTTTTTTTTCCGATTGTTGTTATTATGTGGAGATAAGCATGGAGCAATACGACTGTATTGCCCGCAGATTTTTATCTCACCGGAAGCATGTACCAAATGACGTCATTTAAACACGTTTAAACGGTTCTGTTTATGCTTCCCCAGAAAGCCTGATTCTGGTCAAATGACGTTTACAAACGCACCTTTTTGTGAGTTTACGATCGGCGTTTTGAAACAGCGTTTAAATGAAAGTAAGCATGGACGCAACCGTGTTTTGGACTAACGACGTTTGGAAACGCTGATTCTGGCCTGAAAAGTGAAAGCATAAACACGGCCAAAGTTACATAAACTGAACTTTGTGAAATCTTGAAATCTACGCTGAATAATGTTCACATTGAAGATCACACAGATAGGCACAAGTGGGCCAGTGAATTATTATTGCTGGAATAAAGACCCGACGGAAGTGACCGAATCCGCGCTTATTTTGCTTATTTCTCAGCAATTACACAACTTCTTCCAGAATCCTTTGGCACATATTTTTTATTCATACAAACAGACACTTGGGTGGTAATTATTATTAGATTCTGTAAAAAGTCATTTTGAGATCGTTACCAATACTGGAATTTATCTTTAACTTATTTTCATAAAAAGAAAAAGACTTATCGATGTGATGAGCATACTAATTTTTCAATAAAATTATTTTAAAAAAACAGGCATTACCACAATAAGAATGAACAAAATATTGAATAAGTCCCTTCTGTGGACAGCAAGAATATGTATGTACCCAGTATTAAAGTCTAGATCTATATGAGGTTTTTGTAGTACCAACCTGAATCCTGGCTACAATCAGACTGTACTTTACTGTACAGTCAGTCCCACGTTTATATTCAAAGGCCGGCGGGTGCACATACGGATTACATTCAATGTTGAACACTCTAGACTGCAACACAGGAACCAGAACATTCAAATCAATTTAATATTTTCTATAATATATTCAGAATTCAGAGTAACCTAACCTGAGTGTCAGAAGATCCCTTACTCTCTGCACTGTGGAATGATAATCAAGCTCAAATATTGATCTGATTCTATTTTTCCAGTCGTTTTAGAATCCAGATTAAACCAAGGTTTGGATGACATACAAAAGCAATCGCTAGCGCAAAAGCAGAGCTAGATCTGTATCCTGTTGTTGACAAACACACGAGGTGAAAAAAAATATGTAAACACTTTTATTTTGGAGCAGAGCTGCAATGCAAGAGGACTGGCAGGTCCAGAGAGCGTATACTTTTCCTTTTCTTCTGTTACTGTACATACATGCACAAAAACACGAAGAGTGCTATTTGCTTGAATGCACGTGTAGTGTACCATAAGACATTAACCTGTGTGTTTACATGTACATGGCAATGTCAATGAACAAAATCTGTGCATAATTCTGTGTATAACACACAGGAGCCAAAGATGTGTGTATGGTTTGCGAGTATACATGAAGCTAATGGCACACATGTCCTGATATCTGTGTTTGTGCAGTGGTGTATGGCTGGCGGTGGAACACATTAATTAACCAGGGTCAGGGAGGAAATAATAAGGGATTATACCTGGTCAATAATAAGTACTATTTACTTCATGGATCAGTGATGCACAAAATTTTCTAGATTCATCTATACATGTAGGTCTACAGATCGTTTCTACATGGAGGTACCAATTATCTCCTACTACATGTATGCCAGTACTGAATTAGGTTTAAAAACTATGTTATTTTATAATTTCATTCATACAGAATGATTTTTTTGAATCTCGTTTATCTTCATCATTTTCACAGATTCAAACCGTCTCCAATTTAAGAAGGAAACGGGAAAAAATTAAAAGGGGGCCCCCAAAATGCTCAAAAGGGCCCTGGAAACTAAATAAAAACAGAGTCCTGAAATATCCAGTCATTGCAATATTAAAGCTTACCCAAGCTGCAGATTTAGGCAGACAGCTACAAAAAGAATTCCCCCCCCCCAAAAAAAAAATAAATAAATAAAATAGAATACATTAATAAAAATAATGAATGAATGAATGAATAAATAATTGATAAATAAATAAATAAATAAATAAATAAAATAAAAAAAATAATAAAATGAAATAAATAAAAAATAAAATTGCCTGCAAGGAATATATTTTTTGTACACGATGTAGTTGTGAACTATCAAGATCAAGATGTGAACTCGATTGAACTTGATGGGGTACACATGTATAAAGATGTTTTTATTTTTATGGTGATTTTGATTTTACAAATTACTCGAGGCAGTCCTTTGAAAAAATTTGAATTTTGATACTTGATGCTGTACACCTTTCCATGCACATGTACATGTACGTATAGGCCTTCAAATAAAATACTTTCAAGATTTCAACCTACAAAAATCTGCAAAATCTGTACAGATGGCGGTGGGTCAATTCTGTTAGATTGGATTCTGTATTCTGTCATGATTTATGGCTAAGCTTGAGTTAATTAATGTATCGCAGCAATAAAAAAATTATGAAAAATTAAGCTCAGCTTGATATTGTACATGTACATATTGTGATCCCAGATGCACTGAGACTTATAGGTAAACCGAGTGTAAAATCAACTGAAAATGATCCTTCAGTTTATCGACGCAATAAAAAATTATTTAGAGATACAAGCTAAAATTGATATTGTATGTATTTGATCCCAGATGTAGACTTTAATAGGTATAAAAACCGAGAGTGACATCAACTAAAAATGATCTTTCAGCATAAAAAAGGGAATATTCTTCATTTTCTTGATAGTTTCCAACTAATCAACCAATTTCACAGAAACAATATGGCAAATACAGGGCATTTCATGACATTGTAATGATGTGAAATATGAAAATTCAGCAAACTTTCTGGTAAAATTTATGTTTCTTAAACCTGCTTCATAACCTTAGCCTTTTGTGGACATTTTCTTTCGAAATAAACATAATGATTCAGGTCAGACATTACCACGACCAAAAGATACATTTAATACACTATATAAAGTCATGTACAGTTAACGAGTGCAAAGCTCTGCATACAATTGAAGAAATGCACGACAGGTATATATGGTTTATTCCTCTGCCCCTTCCCCGATAGATAACTTTTGCTTGACCGTCACATCACCCCTAAAATTAAATCCACGTCCCCACGGAGTGACGATGTCCCCCGTGAAATGACGTCCCTGTGGAGTGTCTGCCCATTGACTCTTCCTCGGGTGCATTCCACGAGGTACCCGTCCAGTAATCACCGCCTGGCAATTACGACCATATGCATTTCACGCATGCTTGGCATTCCCAGGCAGATGAATGATTGTCTGGTTGTTTCCTTGTCTGTCCATCTCTCTCTCCCCACACGATAATGTATGCAGGTCCAATAATAACCATCGTTAATCCAATTCTTTGTGAAAGTTCCAGCATAGGCCCTTCTCACTAGGGTCCACGAGAACAGGGTGAGGAATCTGAAAGGTTATTTTTGAGTGAAGAAAGGATGCAACTCCTTTGAAAAACTTCAATTAGGAATATGAAATTTCGATTTTTTTTTCATATTTACACTATAAAAACACTGTTAAGTTGTTTACTATATGAACCTTACAGTAGTTGAACAGTTTAAACAAATGTTTAAAATCTTTAACAAAAGAGTTTAATATTTAATATTCAATTCTTAAAGGACAAGTCCACCCCCCCCCCCAAAAAAAAGGTGATTTGAATAACAAGGCAAAAGCAATTTTGTGTCTCGCCCACTTATGAAAATAACCACAAATATCGTGATTTGCGAGGGCACGCAAGAGAATTATATCGAAACTTCATTGTGAAATGACTGGGATGGAATAACACTTGTCATAAGAGCCTTGCACGTAAACTTTAATGTTGACCTGAAAATGACCTTTGACCTTACCATGTGACCTCCGACTGCAGCATAACATGCAGGTCGCCTAAGTACATCTACCATCCAAGTTTTGTTGAAAAGTAACTTACGGTTGCAGAGTTAGGTGTCATAAGAGAGTCTTGCATGTAAACTTTAACATTCACCTCAAAATGACCTTTGACCTAACCATGTGACCTCCAACTACAGCATAACATGCAGGTCCCCCAAGTCCATCTACCATCCAAGTTTGGTTGAAAAGTGACTTATGGTTGCGGAGTTGGGTGTCATAAGATAGTCTTGCATGTAAACTTTAACGTGAACCTCAAAATGACCTTTGACCTTTACCATATGACCTCAGACTGCAGCATAACATGCAGGTCCCCCAAGTCCATCTACCATCCAAGTTTGGTTGAAAAGCGACTAACGGTTGTGGAGTTAGGTGTCATAAGAGAGTCTTGCACGTAAACTTAAATGTTGACCTGAAATGACCTTTGAACTTACCACGTGACCTCCGACTGCAGCATAACATGCAGGTCGCCTAAGTACATCTACCATCCAAGTTTTGTTGAAAAGTAACTTGCGGTTGCGGAGTTAGGTGTCATAAGAGAGTCTTGCATGTAAACTTTAACGTTCACCTCAAAATGACCTTTGACCTAACCATGTGACCTCCAACTGCAGCATAACATGCAGGTCCCCGAGACAAAAAGGCAAAAATCCAACAAGCAAAACACTGAAAATTTCATCAAAATTGGATGTAAAATAAGAAAGCTATGACATTTTTAAGTTTCTCTTAATTTCACAAAACAGTTATGGTTCATATACTGCAGTTAACAGTGATTTCGTAAGCAGCTTTTTACTCGGTATAAGTTTACCTTTTTATTCTATTCTCAAAATCTTTCTTGATTACATAACGAATGGTTGACAGAGTGGATAAAGGACTTATACCCATTTCATGTATTGGGCATGAAAAAAGGCATGGAACCGTGGATATAGCCCAAACTAATGACGCGAGAGCTATAATTACAACCAGGTTCCTGTCTTCTAAAGACTTGCGATTTATCCGATCAATCGCAACTATGGACGGCCAGCAACGTCAGCATCTAATATGCATGTTTGTTCAAAATATTTTCTATTCACTATGATGCATATTCATGCATTCATTGTTTTCTTGCAAATTCACTATACTTCACTTTATTTACAAAGGACATTGTGAATATTTTCTGTTGAAAAAATAATGACACTGATGGATTTCCATAGAGTTACAATTCATTGGATCAATCATAGCTCTTTGTAAGACGGGGTCCAGGACTCAGTCCACCGTAACGGCACTACAGGTAGGACAAGAAGGAGTCCAAGAGAAGAAAAAGGCAGTGGAGGAGAAGATCAGAGTTACACGTGCACATGTTACAAAACAAAAGGACAGAAAAAGAATTGGGAACAAAAAACAAAAACAAAAGGGGGAATGGGAGGAGGACAAGAAAAAAAATCATGAAAAAGAAAGAAATAACAGAGAAAAAAAAAGGGAGTAGAGGATGAGAATAAAGGGAAAAAAAGAACACTTCATAAATCCAAACTGCTCCGATGAAATCAAAATTGTCCTGTCAGCTTGTCATAACAGTGGTAACATGATTCCTGGTGTATCGGGCTATGCTAGAAACATGAGAAGGCTATGAAATGTCAGACTGCGTGTGTCTCTCGTAGCATCTTCTCCCTCCAGACGTTAGAATATGTTACAACGTTGCCCATTACGCAGTCAACACATGCTCTCACACCCATCCAATCAAATCAAATTACCCAGGATGCTACATAACTTTTTAGAAGCACTTGCCCTGTCAGGCAAGTAAATCTTTAAATAGTTGGAATATACTTGCCCGAAAATCTTTTTCACTTGCCCAAAAAAATCCTTGAAAAAATAAGTTTACCTCTTCAAAAGAAAGTTTTGCGGTATTATAAACCATTGACCTTTTTTCTCTTTCGACATGAACTGACTTGTTGTTGCATTTCTTTTTCCAAAGTGATTTTATCTTGTCCGCCCTGACCAAATTTAGGGTCGATATATATCGCATTGACCCTAATTTTGGTCATTCTACTCAGAGAATATTGCTTGCCCAATTCAGGTAAACAGTTTTGGTCGTTACTTCATATACTTGCCCGACTCTTAACTTTTACTAGCCCCAGGCAATCGGGCAAGTGCTTATGTAGCACCCTGATAACCAAATATTTTGCCAGTGTGTAAGCAAATATTCTTCTGAAAGAAAATACCTTCAAATAAGTAGGCAATTTTGAAGATAAAAGAACTTCCACACCAATTTTTTTCATGTATCTTCAGTGTGGATAAAGTTTTTAAATAAAATGTTTTAGGTATTAAGGAGATTGTGGATCCTTTGTAAATTGTATGGGAATGTGGGACTTGTTGCTGACTGACGACTGAAAATTTCAACCTGTCTATACGTCCTAAACAACTTCTTGTAATAAGTGCTTGATTGTTTGATTTATGCTTTATATCTAAACTTGTGGTGTGTAATGTTTTTTTTTGTCATTTACATAATATAGCTGACAGGTGGATATAAATCTCAATAAATAGCATTGTGATATTTTTTTATTTTTCAATATTGAATTAGAGTGCAATGCAAAAATTATCCTGTGATTCTATAAATGTTGTAATGATTAATGTCTTGTGATTCTTTTTAACTAGAACCCCAAAATAAGTTTAAATACATTTTTTTTTGGGGGGGCCTGATATTCATTTTATCTTGCTAAGTCAGAACATGATAATTTCAATTGAAATTTGATATTTTTCATTTTTTTATACTGAATTCGAATGCGATGCAAAAACGACCTCTCAATGTCGAAATGTTAAATTGATTGTCATGTGATTCTTATTACTTGTAATTCACGTTCATCAGGGAAAAATACGTAGGGGTTCAAAATGCTCAAAAACAGCGCTGTAAAAATCAAAACAAGATCCCTGGAAGAGCCCCAATTCACTACAATGTTACTTGCAGATTCTGATTAGTAAGTTGGTAAGAGTAACATGATGATTTCATTAAATCCTTCCATTTATCATTTTTTTTGTGATTTGGGTGGTGTGAAGTTGCCAATCTAAACAACCTCTGCACTGCTAATGAAAACAATTTGATAACTGTCACTTCATCACACGCAGGCTGCAGAGCCGACTTTATTCAAGCCTGTGGGTGTCTTTTCTTCTCTTCACAGCAGAGCTATGTTTTCATAGCTATTTCATTTATAAATGTTAAATGTCTATTTGTCACAAAAAGGCAATATTTATCTTGCAGCACAATGCATAATTTTCATCATTGCTGATTGCTTTTTTTTTAAATGCAAAACTGTCCAATGCAGGGTAGATAAAATATTATTTGAAATTAAATATCAAAGCAAACATCAGCTGAAAGTATAACTACTGGACAAAAAGAAAATTGCTGAAATGTGAAACTGTAAACTACTGAATCTTGTTACTGCTTCCTCCTCATCCTTCAATGACCTTAATGACCTTTGACTTGATCACATGACTTGAAACTTGCACAGGATGTTCAGTGATACTTGATTACTCTTATGTCCAAGTTGTATGAACTAGACTAATACAATTTTAGAGTTATGATGGTAATTCAACAAATACCAAAACTTAGCCAAAGTTCATTGACCCTAAATGACCTTTGACCTTGGTAATATGACTCAAAACTCAGGCACAATGTTACTTGATTGCCCTTATGTCCAAGTTTTATGAATCAGATCCATAAACTTTAAAAGTTATGACTGTAATTCAACCAATACCCCAACTTGGCCAAAGTTCATTATGACCCTAAATAACCTTTAATCTAGGTCATGTGACTTACATGTAGACAGGATATTCAGTAATATTTGATTACCCTTATGGCCACGTTTCATGAACTAGATTCATATACTTTTCAGTTATTTCAAAAACTTTACCTCAGGTTAAGATTTCAATATTGACTCCCCCAACATGGTCTAAGTTCATTGACCCTAAATGCCCTTTGACCTTGGTCATGTGACCTGAAACTCAAGCAGGATATTCAGTAATACTTGATTAACCTTATGTCCAACTAGGTCCTTATAAATTCTAAGTTATGCTGTCATTTCAAAAACTTAACCCTCTGTTAAGATTCGATGTTGACACCGTCGGAAAAGCACGTGTATAGTCTCACTCTGCTATGCAGGTGAGACAAAAAATGAACAAGTGGAATGCCTCTGGCCGTCTCACCTCCATCACGCGGTTCAATATAGCAGCAGTGCTGACTTTGAAAACTACTCGAACTCCGCACAAGATGTTCAGTGATACATGGTTACTCTTATGTCCACTTTTTATGAACTAGACCAATAAACTTACAGAGATATGATGGTTATTCAACACAAAACCCCAACATGGCCAAAGTTCATTGACCTTACATGACCTTTGACCTTGATCATGTGACCTGAAACTCGCGCAGGATGTTCAGTGATACTTGATTACTCTTATGTACAAGTTTCGTGAATCAGATCCATAAAATTTTAAAGTTATGATGGTAATTCAACAGATACACCCAATTCGGCCAAATTTCATTGACCTTTGACCTTGGTCATGTGACCAGAAATGCGCACAGGATGTTCAGTGATACTTGATTACTCTAATGTCCAAGTTTAACGAACTAGACCAATAAACTTTCAAAGTTATGATGGTAATTCAACAGATACCCCCGATTTGCCCAAAGTTCATTGACCCTAAATGACCTTTGACCTTAATCATGAGACCTGAAACTTGCACAAAATGTTCAGTGATGCTTGATTACTATTATGTCCAAGTTTCATGAATCAGATCCATAAATATTCAAAGTTATGATGGGAATTCAACAGATACCCCCAATTCGGCCAAAGTTCATTGACCCTAAATGACCTTTGACCTTGGTCATGTGACGTGAAACTCATGCAAAATGTTCAGTGATACTTGATTAACCTTATGTCCACGTTTCATGAACTAGGTCCATATATTTTCTAAGTTATGATGACATTTCAAAAACTTAACCTCAGGTTAAGATTTTGATGTTGATTCCTCCGACATGGTCTAAGTTCATTGACCCTAAATGACCTTTGACGTTGGTAATGTGACATGAAACTCTAATAGGATGTTCAGTAATACTTGATTAACCTTATGGCCAAGTTTCATGAACTAGGTCCATATACTTTCTAAGTTATGATGTCATTTTAAAAACTTAACCTCAGGTTAAGATTTGATGTTGACGCCGCCGCCGCCGTCGGAAAAGCGGCGCCTATATAGTCTCACTCTGCTATGCAGGTGAGACAAAAATAGGATAAATAGCAATTCGACCAAACAGAAAAGAGCAAAGCAGTAGGGACAGTGATTTTCCGCAATCGCGGAAAACGGACTGAATTCTCGGAATCGGCTGTTTGAAACGGAAAGTGGCTTTTCAAACGGAAAATCAAGGAAAATATGAAAATACTTACCTGATTTTCTTATTTACGAGATAACTCATACATCTACTTGATTTGCTAGTTCAGCCTTCTGGACTGCCATACCCGAATAGAACTCCCAAGGATTTAAAAAGCGCGCGCGCGCCCTCTCCCGTTCAGGCTTACTACCCATGAACACCGCGCAATTAGCGTCCATCTTCCTCAACTTTTGCAAGCCCATACGTTGAAACATGTTGCTACGCAAGGCGGAGGGTCGGTGGGAGGGTATCAAGTAGATGTATGAGTTATCTCGTAAATAAGAAAATCAGGTAAGTATTTTCATAATTTACTTCAATAACTCCATACATCTACTTGATTTGCTAGACCAGCATGGACTCAAACCGTAGGGAGGCATGTTTTCAAATGTAAGCCTAAAAATTTAAACACCAAAGGAACCACGAAAATTAGGGAGAGGGGGAAAAAGCCGCAGCTGCTTTAAGCGCCGAAGCAGCAAATCTCGCCTCACTGGACGGAATGTCCTTCAAGTAGAACGAAGTGAAGGAGTTAGATGAGCGCCAAAAGGCGGCTCTCAAAATGTCCTCGAGGGGAATGCCCTGGAAAAGGGCCCATGACGAACTAATGCCCCTAGTGTCATGGGCCTTAGGCCTGGTTGTATCCGACAACAAGGCACCCGTGCCCGCTGAGTTGATGGCCTCAACAATCCATCTAGAGATGGTGTCGCGGGATGCTGCTGAGAAGGGTTCACGTGAAATTACAAATAATTGATCTGAACTCCTAGACGATTTGGTGCGATCCAAGTACCACTTCAACGCCCTCACGGGACACCACAATCTATCCTCTGAAATAGATGAAAAACTAGACAGAGGGGCCAGGAAGATTTCAACTGAACCAGACGACATGGTTTGATTCTTTGCGATGAACGAGGGGGTCGGAATTAACCTAACACCCCGTCTCTCCCAGCGAATGTGTCCCGGGGAAACACACAGGGCATGGAGAGAACTTCGCCTTTGGCCCGAAGCGATAGCCATTAAAAACGCTGTTTTGATAGCTAAGTTATGGAGAGAAGCCTCCGCTAGGGGCTCAAAGGGCGGTTTTGCAAGGGCCTTAAGAACTGCAGACAAACTCCACGACGGGGCTAAATATTTGACTGGTGGCCGCTTCACGAAAAAGGATTTTAATAAATCCGTAATGACTGACGAGTTAGATACAGAAGAGCCATCCGCGAAACCGCGGTGCGTCGCTGCAATCGCGGACCGATAGCCCCTGATAGTTGCGATCGCTTTGCCTTTATCAAAAAGGTCAACCAGAAAATCTGCGATCGACGCAATCGAAGCAGAGCGAGGATCGAGTGAGCGTTGATTGCACCACTCTGAAAAGATGCCAAGTCTGGAGTTGTATAAGCCCAACGTGGAAGCACGCCTGCTTTCCGAGACAAACTTGGCTGCCCAATCCGACAGGCCTAGGGCCCGGGCATCCTCCCCGAGAGCGGCCACGCAGTCAAGTGTAGTGACTCCGGCCGCGGATGCCTGATTCCCGAGAGGGGCTGGGAAACTAACTGACTTGTCGGAGGTAGAGTGAGAGGATCCCCCACTAATAATTCCAGTAGTTGGGGGAACCACGCCCTTCCCGGCCAGTTGGGTGCTATGAGAAGTACCCACGCCCTGTCCGCCTTCACCTTCCGGAGGACCTGCGGGATCAGGGAGAAAGGCGGGAAGGCATAGCACCTCTGATGTCCCCAGTTCATTGAGAAAGCATCGAGATGTGACGCTTCCATCTCGTTTACTCGAGAGCAGAAGACTGGGAGCTTCCGATTCAGCGCTGTTGCGAACAGGTCGATGTCCAGCGGTCCCCAGCGGTGGAGAATCGACCTGAAGATCTCTGGGTTTAGTGCCCACTCGGAGGGGAGGCAGCGCCCCCGAGAGAGGAAGTCGGCTATGAGGTTGTCCCTGCCCGGTATGTACGAGGCAATCGGGACAATCTTTGTTGCACGACACCACTTCCAGAGACCCGCAGCCAACGCGTCAAGAGAATTCGACCGTGTGCCCCCTTGCCTGTTTATGTAGGCTGCCACAGACCTGTTGTCCGTGCGGACCAGCACTGTCCGCCCGATTAGCTTGTGCTGAAAGTGGCGAAGTGCGTTGGACACCGCTTGCATCTCCAACACATTGATGTGAGGGAGGGCGCCTGGATAAGCCCAATCTCCGGACACCATCTCCCCCTCGCAGTGGCCTCCCCAACCGGAGAGCGAGGCGTCGGTGGTCACTGAGGCTGACGGGAGGGGAGTCTGTAGTGGCTTGCCCTGAGCCACGAATGCTGGGCGAGTCCAGGGCGCTAAACTGCGACGGATAGTCAGTGGCAAGGGAATCCGAGAATGCAGTGAGTCTACTCCGGGGCTGTAGTAGCGGAGAAGATGTCTTTGGAAGGGCCTCATATAGAGACGACAATCTTGCATTATGTCTACTAAGCTGGCCATATAGCCTAGTAACTGAAGCCAGACACGGGCTTTCACGTGACTGCGCCCCCTTAGGGAGCGGGCGAGAGACGTGATCGACCGCACCCTCTCTGGGCTGGGTCGAGCGAGCTGATTTGGTATATCTATCCTCGCGCCCAAATACGTGGGAACGCGGGAAGGAGTGAGCTCCGATTTCTCCCAGTTGATTATGAACCCGAGGTTCTGAGTCACCCGTAGTAGCAAGGAGAGGTGAGCTTGTAACTTTACCTCTGAGTCTGCGACAAGAAGCCAGTCGTCTAGATAGACGAAGAGTCACAGGCCTTGGTTTCTCAAATAGGCTGCCACGGTGGTGACTATGCGTGTAAACACTCGGGGCGCCGGTCGTAGCCCGAACGGGAGGGCCCGGAATCGGTAAGTCACGCCGTCGAATTGAAAACCCAGCAGGTCTCGTGAAGCTGGGTGGATGGGAATGTGGAAGTACGCGTCGCGTAAATCCAGGGACACTGCCAGGTCCGCCGCCTCCAGTGAGGGGAGGATCGTGGCTAACGTTTCCATCCGGAAATGTTCGGTCGGAATGAATGTATTGATTCTCTTCATGTTGAGAATCATTCTCAATTTGCCCGAGCGCTTGGGAATGACGAAGATCGGGGATAGACAAAGATTGGGGTTGTCTGTCACCCTCTCTATCGCGTCCTTCTCCACCAGTGCGGCGATTTCGGCCGCAATGTACTGATGGTGGAGGGTGGAGGAAGGCGGTGAGGCGATGCGAATCGCGCCGTGCGGGAAGGCTTCTGTTTCTATAAAGAAGCCGTCTCGCACGACGGATAAGATATATGCGTCTTCCGTGATTTCCTCCCAAGCCGGGAGAAAATGGCGGAGACGCCCGCCTACCTTGCCCAGCGCTCGGGGCAGCATGTCAAACCGACTGCTTCGGTTTGGGCGGCGCCTTCGAATTGGGTCGCCCCCCTCTTCCCCTGCCCCTGCCTCTGACTTCTCGCTGGTCTCGAGAGACTTGAAAGTTACGAGGCGGCGGTGCTGGAGCCCGGCGTCTCCGGGCAGCAGCAGAGCGGGGGTGGGTTTGCGCCCTCGGAGCTGGAGGCTTCCTCGTCGTGGGAGCCGCCGGGCGCTTGGGTCTGAGCTCCTTAATAAGCTCTGACGCCTGCTTGCGACCGTCGACCTCCTCCTTGAGGAGGGAGGCCGCTGCGCCCCCGAAGAGGAACTTGTTGCTTTGGGGGATGCCTGGGAGGAAGTTAGCGATTTCCTTGGGCGGGATGCCGAGTTTGCTAAGCGCCCTCTCCCGCCGGGCATTGGTTACGAGGGACGCAGAAAAGGATAATTGCATCCATAAGTCGCCAATCAGAGAAAGTAACGCTTCATCTAAGGCGACCGCGTCACCCTCCGACACTCCCAAATCAGCCGATTGAGCTCTGAGAGCCATTAGGGCCCCGAGGTACGCCGTCAGGCGAAGGGCCGAGCGGGTTTGACGCTCATATGCTACCTCCTGTTTTTCCGACGAGTTGTGCTGGTTGGCGGAAAAACGGGTCCCCAATCTCGCCCCGATACGATCGAGTTCTGGTGAGAATGATTTGGGCATAAAAAATGCTTCTTGGTCCTCCTGGACAAAGGTAAACTGTCTTCCATAAGACTTCTGTCCTTTGTTCTTAACCAGTGGGGAGCTGGCTAGAGCGGCAGCATTCTCAAAGGCCGACTTGAAGTCCTTGGTTAATCTAATGCCTTTCGACGCCTGAAGCGGCGGGGCAAAAAATAAGGACTCCCCTTCTTCATCAAGACCCCCGCTTGGAGGGTAGATGTGAGGCAGATACTTCTCCAGCAGCGCCTGGGCGCATACTGGAGAGTCGGCCGTGGGAGGGTTATCCTCGCCTTCGAGAGACTCCTCGTAAGGGGAGTCTCGCTCGTTCAGATCCGGGAGGATGTCATGACAAGTTTCCTCCCCTGGAGGAGCCCCGAGAGCCGCGGGGGCCGTACGGCCTCTCGGTCGGCTCTCAGGGAGGCAAGGGCGTCCCGTATGCGTCGGGGTGGACTCGAGAGATTCAACCGAATCGCTCGAGGATTCCCCGGGTGTCTGGTGGTTATCTCTCACTTGTCTCGCTTGATGCTCGGGGGCACCAGCGGGGTGAGTAGAGGTAGAGGTCGAGGGTGGGACGAACCCGCACCGCTCGAAGGCAGAATGCAGCAGCATGAATAGCTGTGACATCTGACCACCGACACAAGGGTCTGAAGGAGGAATGCCCCTGGCAGCAGGGCTGGCCGACCTCTCCTTCGACCTCTTCTTCTTCTTCTTTTTTGCGGGCTCCGCCGGCGTGGCCGGAGCAGAAGGCACAAGAGGCGCGGGTGATCTCTTACGATTTGCCGCCCCTGGCAGGGCGGCCGCCAACAACGAAAAATCACCCGAATCTGACGGGGTCAGATTGTGGTCACAGTCTGATGTGTGACGCCTCTCGCGGTCAGGGGCTGGGCGATCTCTCCCGATGCTGTCAACGGAGGACGACTTATACGGCAGAGATCCTGACCTGTGCCGGGGGGAGAGAACCGCACTCTCCCCCCGGACTTCTGGTGACCCGGTAGCCGGTGGGTCGCATAGCCCTATGGGTGCTGCGGCGGCAGGACCTAGTTTAGGCTTGGAAGCCTTGGCTACCACTTTTTTCTTTGTCGAGGCCGAGACTGTGGTGCCACGGTCTCGGCCTTCCTACTCTTAGCATCCGACCGCAAATTCGGAATGCTGAACGACGCACCCTCATACTCACCGCCGCCGGTGGAGGCGGTCGATTTCTGGACACTTGCAATCGGGACGATCCCCGTGGGGGACACCGGGTCCTCTGGGGCTGTGTTAGTCCCGTTCATCGGTGCCTCTCTCTACCCTGAAAAAAGAAAAGAACAAGAATTTTTTTTTTTTTTTTATATACCAAGATCTCGCTTGGGAGACCGGAGTGGTCTTTCTCTCCTCCTATAAGAAGTTTGTTTGGGTAAACAGAACAATTCAAAAGGGGAAGGGTAGGGAGGAAGAAGAACCTAAGAATAGTTTAGATATCTTGTAAGGTTCTTAGGACACCTATATAGAAATCGGATAAAAGGGATTGAGAACTTTTACGATAATTTCCAAGAGAAAAAACGTGACCTCCTGTGAAAAGGTAAAGAATACAGAACAGGAGGAAGGGGGAACGTCTCTAGTAACGATTCCAAGAGGAGGAACGACACAGAAAAAAAAAATCTCAAAGAAGAATCGTAGAGCCCGCCTGTCGAAATAAAAAAATATAAGACTAGGAGGGGAGAGGGAATTGAATGAAGAAACAATTCCGGGAAAGGTCAGAAAAAAAAAAAAATTTCTAACAAGAAGAAGACCCCACCTGCAAAAAAAATTTTTTTTTTTTGGGGGGGGGGTTGAATAGCCAATCAACCCAGATAAATTCGCTTAAGTCGAATTAAAAACTCCCTGTAGGAAAAGGAGGGGGTTTTAAGTTCCGTCTGTGAATAAAATCTTAATCAAGAAAATTTATTCAGAGAAGAAAGGAACAAGAAATGAGCTTAAGGATCCGGCTGTGAATAAAAAATCAATCAAGAAATTTATTCAGAACAGGAAGGAAAAAGAATTGAGTTTTAAGATCCGTCTGTGAATAAAATATCAATCAAGAAAATTATTCCGAACAGAAAGGAAAAGGAATTGAGTTAAGATCCACCTGTGAATAAAATATCAATCAAGAATTTTAATCAGAACAGAAGGAAAAGGGAATTGAAGAATTAATCAATCAATAATCAATCGAAAATCTTAATAATCAATTCCGGAAAGAAAGGAAAAAAACAGAGTTGTAGATCCCAACCTGTAAAAGAAATAACAAGAACACCCACTGCAACAAGTGTAGAGGTTGTCTAGAAAATAATTCAAGAGAACGGCACTAAAAACTACCACACTTTGAACGTGAAGAACAATAACCGTGGCAGGAGAAGGTTTGCTGCCACGTAGGCAGATTAAACCCGGTGCCTCGCGAACGCGCTAGCGAAGCGGCGCGACGAGGGGGGGGGGTACGAGGACCCACCGCCGAGGAACGTGTTTCAGCGTGAAGAGTCCAAACGTTAGGAAAACAAAATAAGTGTCACAAAAAAACACGCTAAAAAGTCGCGCCGGGTGTAAATCCTGAACACAATCTAACACACAAATGGGAAGATTGAAATTAAAAGGGAGAATGCACAAAAGATAAGCAAAAAGAGTATACCAAAGATCAAAAAAGATTTGAAATTTGGGAGACTTATCTGAGCACGTCTGATCCGTAGGCTTGCCGAAAGCAAAAGAGGAAGATGGACGCTAATTGCGCGGTGTTCATGGGTAGTAAGCCTGAACGGGAGAGGGCGCGCGCGCGCTTTTTAAATCCTTGGGAGTTCTATTCGGGTATGGCAGTCCAGAAGGCTGAACTAGCAAATCAAGTAGATGTATGGAGTTATTGAAGTAAATCATGTTTTTTCTCAAAATGCACAAAAAAGCAACAGAAATTAATCCCAAATCCTCAACAAAATACGAATATCAACTGAAAAAACACGATCTCACTTTGCAACAACAATCATGACAATCAACACATCGTAACTACACTCGAGCCTCTCCATCACTCGATCGTATCCAAATTAGTTTACACTTACGTCCGCATAGGTTTGGTCATAATATAATGATCATAGTGATTATCAAATCCAAAATGGGGGATATTCGGAAGTTGTCGACTGCTCAAAACGATGTCCGAAAAGTCCCCAAATCAGCGATAAAATCCCATTTAACAATAAAATAATGCTAATAATATGAAAGGTGAGAATATATTCATGTTGATTATGTTTCCCTAAATATATTATGAGCTCGAATCTCTTCGATTAATATGGATTTTTAAGCGATGTTCGTACATTGGTAGATGCAAATTTGAGCAGCGCTAGCATTTTGACATCGCTACTCGTTCCGTATTTGTTTTCTATGTAAACGGAATTGTCAATTTTCCTTGTACACAAAGTCTATGGGGACACGGAATTTCCGTTTTCAGACATGCTGAAACGGAATTTGAGATTTTCTGAAACGGAAAAGGCAATTTTTAGAAATGGAAAATCACTGTCCCTAAAGCAGGTGCATACCAATTAACAATGTGTATGGTCAGGAAAATAACGACCAGCGTTTTCCTAAAAAAAGGTGATTTCTGGGGGACCTTTCTGGCATATCAAATCTAAAATGTTTATAGACATACACCAAAATAACAGGGGGAGGAGGGCATTCAGATTAGGGTATGTGACCCCAAAATCTGAGATTCATACACTATAGCTTGAAAGTTGCCTATGGAATTATGGTCTTAGAGGGGAAGTTCACCCTGAAAAAAACTTTGTTGTAAAAATAGCAGAAAAATTAGTAAAAAATATTGGTAAAGGTTTGAGGAAAATCCGTTGGAAAGTAAGAAAGTTATTAGAGTTCAAAGTTTTGGATTTGTGACGTCATAAACGAGCAGCTGCCCCATGTGTTATGTAATATAAAATGCATGAATTTCAATTTTATTATGGTTCCTGATGACTTAATTTTGTTTTCTATTCATGATCGGGTGTGAAATGATTTGTCTATTGATATATAAAAGGTACAGTGAAAACCATTTTCAATTTTCTGAGAAAATGAAATTTCTTTGATTTTTTACCATTCGCTATGTATGAATGCTGCTCGCATATGACGTCACAAATCAAATAATTGAAATTCTAATAACTTTTTAATTATTTGATGAATTTTTCTCGAACCTTCGGCAATATTTTTTTTTTTTTCTGCTATTTTTACAATAAACTTTTTGTCAGGGTGAACTTCCCCTTTAAGAATTATAAAGTTAGATGGCCCTGAGCAAATGGAGGTGAGTGGATACAGTGTAACATCTCTTCTCTAATTTGCATATTGACCAGGATGTGCATATAAATATTCTAAAGACTATGAATTTTAATTAAATTTTCAGCAATATACTTGCTTGATTTTCACTTTCTGTTCAAATAAGCTTTTTGCTGGGCCAGACTTGCCCTTTAAATTTAAGCCATGTTTTAATGTAAACTCACCAAATGGATGATGCAGGGAGTACCGTACCCACTGTTGAAAGTTCCTTCTGAGTCCAAGCAAATATTATTCCAAGAAAATCCTGCAAGGAGAAAAAACGTAAAAAAGGATTCTCCAATATTTGAATGACGTTAATCAATACTAGCTGAAATCATAAAAATGGAGAGAAAAAAAATTGAACACATCTCGGTCAAAATGCTTGGTAGGTGTGCTTGAAATGGGAAACATGTTTGCAAATTTAAATAAACGCCTAGCCAAATGACAAAGTGCCACAGACTGCAGTGGGATCTGAACCCCAGACCCTGTGGTTCAAAGTCCAGGGGTGTTTCCACTGAGGCACAATTTCTTCTTCTGTTTTTCTTAAAACCAACTTTACATTCAGGTGAACTTCCCCTAGAAGAAACTTGATTGAATGCATTGTCGGAACTAGCAAATGATTAATGGAAGTTATTTATGATTGGGGATTTCAAGCCTTGATTGCTCCCACCAAGATGCACCTGTGACCATACAGGGATGCCCGGAGGTGAAAGGCCTTTATAGAGTGTAAAAATGTACATGCTTTTCACACTTATCTGGCCATGTGCTGCCCTCGCTTGGTGGACAAAACAAAGTGATCTGAAATTAGCAGGATTGACTGGCTTGGAACAAATCCTATTAAGGTCACACCAAAAAACTGACTCCAAACAAACCGATGGTATGCCTTTCAAAATAATGTAATCTAGCTTTATCATTTTCCTTGGTTGGACTGTACCATTTAAAGGTCAAGTCCACTCCAGAAAAGTGTTGATTTGAATAAATAGAGAAAAATCAAACTAGCATACTGCTGAAAATATTAAAATCAGATGTAAAATAAGAAAGTTATGACATTTTAAAGGTAACTTATTTTTCACAAAACAGTGATATGAACAACTCTGTGACATGCAAATGAGACAGTCGATGATGTCCCTCACTCACTTTTTCTTGTTTTCTTATTGTTTGAATCATACAATATTTCATTTCTAACATATTTGACAATAAGGACCAACTTGACTGAACTATATAAATGCTAATTCCACATGTTTAGGGAGGAATTAATTGTTTTTCACTTAGCAATGAAGAGAAAATGAGAATATTTCATTTCATAAAATACAAAAGATATAGTTAGTGAACTATGTCTTCAGTTTCCTCATTTGCATACTGACAAGGATGTGCCCATAACTGTTTTGCGAAATTAAGTATAACTTTAAAATGTCACTTTCTTCTTTTACATCCGATATTGACGAAATTTTCAGTGTTTTGCATTGTGAAATTGCTGAGACATGACCAAAATAAGCACAGAATTCCATAAAATGTCAAGTATTTTTCCAAGTAATATTGATAAAGATAAACTGTCCCAAATATGTGTTTTTGTGTTAGTCATCTTCAGAATTAACGGTTTTCAGCTAAGATTTCATGATTTCACAACTTTGATGAGTTCATTTCAATGTACCAGATCTAGATCTATGACAATATGGTGTAGATAACCTACCCAATGGATGAATATGTATCATTTTTTGTCCCTCATTTCTTGATACAATTTAACCAAAAGTGAACTTAGGATCAATCAATCAATTTCATTAACCACACTATTTCATTTTAAAGCCATTTGCTTTTACATACATACATATATATATATATATATATATATATATATATCCAAATTTACCCTTTTCCCCTTCCTTGACATCAGAGAAGGTGGAAAATACCACAACTTTTTAAACTGATTTGAATTAAATTAAATACAATGTAGCCTAATTAACAGCAGTTGTCTATAAGGGTTCAGAATTTCACAACTGAAATCCAAATGACTGCATCTGACATGTTTTGTTTTGTAAAGTGATTGTGGCAGATTCAGGACTTTGAAAGAGAGAGGGTATTTATAAAGAACATGCAACTTTGAGAAAAATAAAGGGGCACAGATGATGATTCTCTTACAAATAGCTTAATTTATATGAAGGATTACGTTCAAATGGGGGAGGAGGACATCCCTTGTGCCCCCCCAGGATCCACCTGATCGTAAGAATTTCAGCCACAGAAGGCGTCAGTCCCACATACTTGCATGTGCGTCAGCTACTCATTCCCTGGTGTCAGTCCCACACATAATGGGTCACGTCAGCCACTAAACTCCTTCATCACATTCATATTTCAAGGAGGGTTTATATTGCTCTTGCCTTGTTGACTACATGTCCATAAATCACACCAAAGAGTGACAGGGTACTTCATCTGCGAATCCTTTCAAGGAGAAACGACCCCGTTGATGGCAATAATATCATAGATATCTGCTCTACTTTTAATAATTGATATCTAGTGATGTTTTATTGATGTGATACATGGATTATGGCAGAGGTAGAGTGTATAAGCAGGCAAAAAATCTTCTTTTTTTATTTCTGGGGGCTACTTTCTACAATCTAATGTGTAAGCCTGCAGCGTTGGATAAGCTTTAAAGGGGAAGTTCACCCTGAAGAAAACTTTGTTGTAAAAATAGCAGAAAAAATAGTAAAAAATAGTGGTGAAGGTTTGAGGAAAATCCGTTAAAGAGTAAGGAAGTTATAAGAGTTCCAAATCTTGGATTTGTGACGTCATAAACAAGCAGCTGCCCCATGTGTTATGTAATGTAAAATGTATGAATCTCAAATTTTGTACGGTTCCTGATGACTTAATTTTACTTTCTTTTCATGATCGGGTGTGAAATGATTTGTCTATTGATATACAAAAGTTACAGTGAAAACCATTTTCAATTTTCTGAGAAAATGACATTTCATTGATTTTTTACCATTCGCTATGTAGGAATGCTGCTCGCATATGACGTCACAAATCAAATAATTGAAATTCTAATAACTTTTTAATTATTTGATGAATTTTTTTCAAACCTTCGGCAATATTTTTTATTATTTTTTTCTGCTATTTTTACAATAAACTTTTTGTCAGGGTGAACTTCCCCTTTAACACTGCAATGAATGGGGATTTTCCAGCAATCTATTAATTTTCCAGGGGGGTGTTTCACAAAGATTTAAGTATAACTTAAGACGTACATGATATGCACTGCATTATCTTATTGATAGATACGCATTCATACGCGTCCTCATGACACAATCTGACCAATGCGGTCAAGCCTTTCATACCGTACGCAACTTGGTATTTAAGTGCGACTTTAAGTCATACTTAAAGGAGAATGAAACCTTTGGACCAAGATAGATTGTGTGAAAACAGAAAAATCAAAGAAACAGATCAACGAAAATTTGAGAAAAATCGGACAAGTAATGAGAAAGTTATAAGCTTTTGAATATTGCAATCACTAATGCTATGGAGATCCTCACATTGGCAATGCTACAAAGATGTGTGATGTCACTCTTGAACAACTCTCCCCATTACTTTAGTATATATTTCACATCAATTGCCTCTTTTATTACATCTATCAGTAGAACATGTATTCTTTCTATAGGAGGGCATGTAATACAGATTTTTAAAGAATACATCATGGATAAAGAGTTTGTATCACCATACGAAAAAGCAAGAAGACACATTTTCAGGGTATTTCATAGTCCATCAAAGGGAAAGTTGTTCATGTGTTACATCACACATCCTTGTCACGTTGCCAATGGGAGGATCTCCATAGCATTAGAGATTGCGATATTCAAATGCTCGTAACTTTCTCTTATTTGTCCGATTTTTCTTAAACTTTCTTTGTTCTTACTCTTTGATTTTTCTGTTTCGACACAAGCCTACTTGTTCCAAAGGTTTCATTCCCCTTTAAATCTTTGTGAAACATCACCCAGGGCTCTTTTGAGCCTTTCACGTGTAATTTTTCCATGGAGTATAGTACAATAATGCAACAGTATTATTATTGGTTATCATCTTTCTGTACACTCAGAAGCAAGGGCAGTTTCTAGACTCTGGAAAATGGCAACAGGATTTTTTTAATTTTTTTTTCATAAAAATTATACATAGGCCTACTCAACAATACAAAACAAACGAATAACACTAAAAATATTAGAGTCAACGTTCTTTTAACTTGCAAAGTCCACTTTCTTTTTAAATGCATGGAGCTACTGTATGGTAACTCCATGTTAAATGCCAAGTCTAGTTTAGACAACACTTAGAAACAAATGAATTCAATTTCTTCAGTTCAGCTAGTCCATAGCAAGAAAAAGGCAAAACTATTGTGGCTTAATGCAGGAGTAGCGTTCTTTCATCTTGCAGTCGTCAGCACCCAGTCCACGCTTCTCTTCACTTTAATATGTACTGTACCTCTTTTTGGGCAGATTCTCTTGCAAAAGTCTATTCTACGTGATACACCTCTATTCCTCTCATATCTCTCTAAAATATACAATCATGCAATAGCACTAACAAATGGAGAGATCTTTTGTACGGTGGGGGCGCCGTGTTCTAGTGGTTACCACAAATGTCTTACAATCAGAGGGACGTGGGTTCGAATCCCAGTCATATGTTTTCCTTCAGCAAGAAATTTACCCACATTGTGCTGCACTCAACCCAGGTGAGGTGAATGGGTACCCAGCAGGATTAATTCCTTGTAATGCACTGAGAGCTGAAAGGCAGCTCGAGCTAAATCTGGAGTAATAATAACAAAGCGCCTCAGAATAGATTCTTTCTAGATAGATGGTGCTATATAAATATGGTAAAAGTGTGACTGTGATCGAAGCTAACTATTCACAACAGCACCTCATTGCAGCTCCTAGCGAACTGACATATTTCTCAAACTTTTCACATAACAAAAATACCGCCCTCTAAGATTAACTAAGTTATACAACTTGTTATGCTACAGTATTACGAATAATAAACTAATGGTGAATGAATGCTGGAAATGAGAAAGTAAAGAGGGTGTCATCATGATACAGACAAGTGTCACACACAACTTTTATACACATAAGATTAATTTCAGGTACAATTCAGTCATTTTTAGATCAATATTCATTTTGCTAATTTCATAATGCCAAATGGTCAACTTGTGGTTGTCATGAAACTGGATTTATTATAATAAACAATAAAATGATATCAAAATAAAACCATTCTTAAATATATCTTTCAAAAAGATATTTTGACCTTAATACAAAAATCTAATTTCCTGTCTGATTTTGACATAGCACTCTGAAAATATCTTATTTCACCCTTTTCTTTTCTTTCTTTCTCCTTTTTTCTAAGTTGATAAAAAATTTTGGGGTCCATGGACACCCAAGCTCCCCTATCTGTACACCAACTTTATGAATATTCTTATTAAGTGCATTGCCATACTTTTATCTAAATGCAGTTAGATAAATGGCAAGTTGGTTGAAAAGAAAAATCGTTACCTGAAGTACAGTTATGGATAAAGTGCATTTGAGAACCTATCTAATCCAATATGTATCAACTAATCAATACCAATTAAATCAAATTTCATTAGATTGTTGAACTCTTAATAGACCTAATAAACTTCATGCCAGTATATCAAAGCCATTTGATTTCTAGGACAAGATCTTCAAGACCTTTATGTAAGTCACCTCAAAAGTCACCTTGACACTCAATTGTAGCACTTACAGTACACTTCATTGGAAGGGCAAACCAAATTAAATTTCAAATTGTTATCAGAAAGAAATAAAAGTGTAGTGCTTTATTCTTAAAAGCTAAATCAGTTATTTCAAGAGATTCTTTTATTTACATGTATACAGATTATCTAACTTTATTCAGGATTTATAAAAATATTGTCTAGCTGCTAATACTCTAATCACCATTGCAAACCTTTAAAATCAGACTCGAATCACTTGAGATTTTTAAGCTTATCAGTGGCTTAATAGCTGCTGCAACAATAATGACTGTACTTTAAAGGGTTATAAGCATATTAGTTAACACTGTATATAGAGGGAAAATAATCACTTTCCCTATAAAGCTAAAGCAATGGGATCACAGAAATCTATTAAGAGGATATCGGCTGAAAATGGGTATAACAAATGTTGTGCATATATATACAGTGTATGCTTACACGTCCAGTGGCGTACGCAATAGGATGGTTACAGGGGTTCGACCCCCCCTTAAATTGAATCCCTTTCAAATAATAATATTCTACTTTTATGAAGAGCATGACACATTTGAATCAGGGTGCTACATAAGCACTTGCCCGATTGCTCTGGGCAAGTAAAAGTTAGAGTCTGGCAAGTGTTTTGAAGTTAAGACCAAAACTACCTGTCCAAATTGGGCACGCAAAATTCTCACAGTAGAACGACCAAATACTTGTTTTGGTCATGGCAGGCAAGATAAAATCACTTTGGAAAAAGAAATGCAATAAACTCTGTACTCTGTGGTCATTTTTATAATTAAAAAAAATCAATTTCCGCATTACTGATCTGAGGTTTACCACATATATACAAGATTTATCATTTATCCCCTTTAGAAATCAATAAACAAATAAAAAAGTTACTTGAAAGGAAACAACTACACATTTCTTGTGCTGCATACTTAACCAATTCAATCAATTCTTCTGATATACATGTATATATTTATAAATATATATTCCACATTTTGCTTTAATTGTTGCACAGTTCATGAATCTTTATACATTTGATAGGTCATCTAGATAATTTTGATTGATGACAGGTCAGTAAGTATTTTTCACATTCTAATCGAACAGATGGTCTTTCACATAGATTGACATTACACATCTGCAAAATTGATACTATTGAATTATAGTAGTATCAGTACACCATATTGAATTTTCCCTTGAATGCAACCTATTGCCATACTAACTAGTCTGACAATTTCAACATGTGCGCAATCCCCTAGACTTTCATCCATGCATTAACCAATTTCCCAATCAATAGTTGTGTTCACACAAATCTTCTGAGGTAATGATACAATAAAGCAATACAAAATGAGATTGCATGAGGGATGAAAGGGCTTGAAAGTGATTGGACAATGTTGGATACAATACATCTTAGAATTATTATGGTAAAAGAGTTCAAAGGTAGTAGTTGCAGCAAACAATTATTTCATAAGAAAGTAGTTTTAGTCAAGGTTACTTTTCAAAATATTATCATACATCGAGATCTGGTGCATAATGTAAACTTATCTTTGTAAAATCATGAAATCTTAGGCTTTCTTAGCCCAAAACCAATAAGTCTGATGATCACTAACACAGAAAACCATATGTGGAACAGAGTATTCATATTGCTTTGAAAAATACTCCACACTTGATGGAATTCCGTATTATTTTGCTAATTTCTCAGCAATTACGCATTTTCTTCCAGAGCCATTTGGCACATATTTGTTATGTATTCATACAAACACATGGGTGGTACTTTTATAAGATTCTGTTTGAACTTATTTTGAGATCATCACCACAACAGGTATGTATCTTTAAAGGACAAATCCACCCCAACAAAAACTTGATTTGAATAAAAAGAGAGAAATTCAACAAGCATAAGTGATAACACTAAAAATTTCATCAAAATCGGATGTAAAATAATAAAGTTATGACATTTTAAAGTTTTGCTTCATTTCATAAAACAGTGATATGCACATCTCAGTCGGTATGCAAATAGGGAACTGATGACATCACTCACTCACTATTTCTTTTGTATTTTATTATATGAAATATGAAATAATTTGATTTTCTTGTCATTGTCATGTGAAATGAAGTTATTCCTCCCTGAACATGTGGAATTCCATTATTTTAACATTTTGTGCTTCAGGCACATAAAAATTGAAATATTGTATAATTCAATCAATAAAAAACAAGAGAAATAGTAAGTGACGTCATCGACTCATCGTCATCGTCATCTGGATGTAACTGGCTTGTTCATACATGTATAACTCTTTAGTTGAAAATAAGCGAAACTTTGAAATGTCATAACTTTCTTATTTTACATCCAATTTTGATGAAATTTTCAGCACTGTGCTTGTCTGATTTTTCTCCATTGATTCAAATCAATATTTTTCTGAGGTGGACTTGACCTATAAAATGAAATCATCAAAAAATGATAATTTAGTTTGCAGACAGTACCAGATTGATTTGAGGCTGGCATGTTTGAACTAGACAAATAAAACTCTTTAGATCAAATCAACTCACCAACATTCTGAAATTCTCTTTTTTTACATCAGATTTTGATGAAATTTTCAGCGTTAGGCAAATTAGATTTTTCTCTATTTATTTAAATCAACATTTTTCTGGGGTGGAATTGACCTTAAAACAAAAGCTATTTTATCTTTCCGGATGGGGGGGTGAATCTATTTATCCCCCTACCCCTCCCCAGGATAATAATATACAACAAGAAACTCCTTGATTATAACTATGGAAACTACTAAACATCCACTCGATTACTTCAAAAAGTTGCTATAGTAGCTTTCATTGAAGAAAAATGTAGATGACACCTCTGCGATTGAATTTGTCAGAGCCAAAAGCATGGAAGCGCTCAGGGACAATGCCAGCTGTATGACACCTGTGAAACACTTGCTAGACCAGGTGACAAATTCAATCTCATAAAATTGATCTATTCTTAAAATAAAATCCATAAAAATTCAGATTACTGCCAAAGACAGGATACAGTGTGCAGTATTGATTCAGCATGACGTCTTCTATTTCTTTTGTATTCATTCGTGGTGTGCATTTGTCATATCGTCATCTGAATAAACAATACAGATTGTTTATAATTAGATTTTATTTTGAAGATATCATGTGACAAAAGGGGTTGACCAAATCGTCAGTATTTTATGAATTGGCTCATACCTCAGCTGGTCATCGTGTTTAAAGGGGGAGTTCACCCTGACAAAAAGTTTATTGTAAAAAAAGCAGAAAAAATAATAAAAAATATTGGCGAAGGGGTGAGGAAAATTCATCAAGTAATCAAAAAGTTATTAGAATTTCAATTATTTGATTTGTGACATCATATGCGAGCAGCATTCCTACATATCGGATGGTAAAAAATCAATGAAATGTCATTTTCTCAGAAAATTGAAAATGGTTTTCACTGTACCTTTTGTACAGGTATATCAACAGAATAGAAATGAATAGAAAACAGAATTAAGTCATCAGGAACCATACAAAATTTGAAATTCATGCATTTCATATTACATTACTCATGGGGCAGCTGCTCGTTTATGACGTCACAAATCCAAAACATTGAACTCTATTACTTTCTTACTCTTTCACGGATTTTCCTCAAACCTTCACTAATATTTTTTACTATTTTTCTGCTATTTTTACAACAAAGTTTCCTTCAGGGTGAACTTTCCCTTTAAAGTTTGAAACCAAACTAGCACATTATTAGAATCACAAATCCTAATCACAGTCACGACTACAATAGCAATCATCATTACAATGATTCAAGATTAACATGTGAAAAGGCCCTTTATTTACTCAAATCCCCTTCGTTCATACCCTCAACAATGCTATAAAATCAGCATAGGTACCAGCACAAATGAAAGTCTTTCTAAAAAAGCTTTTAGAATAAAGGTCAAGCGCCATATGACGTCAAAACAACGTCCAATAGTATGTCCTTGTGCTGGTCCATATTTGATTTCAATGTTTAGTCGATTATCACCAGCAAAATATCGTCGATAACGCAGCATATCACAGAGCATGAAAATTCATTATTACGAACTGTAATTCTGTGAGAAGACGGAAATGAACGTAAGGCTTTCATTGGTGCTTGTCCATAAAAAGCGGGCATTTTGGGTACCAGCTTAATGGCTCAAATTCACAAAGGTGGTTTTGAAAACCCATGGTTTATGCAAATTTTCTGTATAAATTATGCTTAATTTACTGCGTATCGGGCGCATGTATAAAAAATGTCCCATGCTGATGTGCCCTTTTGTCACAGTGCGCCAACTTGACACCTGTTACCATGGTTAGATACGCTATTTTATTCATGAGTCCATCGTTGAAGAGTGGACTCATTAATTCAAAACAGTGAACTCAAGAATAAAATAACGTACTAAACCATGACACAGGTGTCAATTTGGCACACTGCAACAAAAGCAGGCATCAGCACGCAGTAAATAATCGTAATTTATACAGGAAATCTGCATGAACCATGGGGTTCAACCGAGGGTTTTATAAACCATCTTTGTGAATTCGGGCCATGGAGTTTTGAGTTGGTTGAAAGCAATACAGACCAGCATTTTGGTCAATAGTAATTACCTTTTCATAACTGACATTATTTTGGTCAAATTGTATTTACCTTGACATACACACAATCACAAAACAATTATCAAATATTCAATATTTTTTCAATGTCGCAAAATTTTGATAATATCAAAATATCAACCAGCATAAGTACATGCATGTACATATACCCTATGAAATATTGGTTAAACACTTAAACTAAAAATAAAAAACAGAAAATTTTTGCATGAATCATCATTTTACTGTATGGGGGAGGCAATGCACAGAAAAAACAGCACTCTAACAAGTTGTTTCAACTTTTTTCGTAATTATTTGTACTTTTTATCAAAACAACTTGTTTAAAAATTTTAAACAGTTGTTTAAAAAGTTTAAACAATACTTAGTTGTTAGAGTGATGGGCTACAACATGCTTAAAATTTTAAAGGACAATTCCACCCCAACAAAAACTTGATTTGAATAAAAAGAGAAAAATTCAACAAGCATAACACTGAAAATTTCATCAAAATCGGATGTAAAATAAGAAAGTTATGGCATTTTAAAGTTTGGCTTATTTTCAACAAAATAGTTATATGAACGAGCCAGTTATATCCAAATGAGAGAGTTGATGACATCACTCACTCACTATTTTTTTTGTATTTTATTATATGAAATATGAAATATTTTTATTTCTCGTCATTGTCATGTGAAATGAAGTTTCATTCCTCCCTGAACACGTGGAATTCCATTATTTTAACATTTTGTGCTTCTGGCAAGGAGGTCCTAATCGTCAAATTCGTAAAAATTGAAATATTGTATAATTCAAACAATAAAAAAAAAAGAAATAGTGAGTGACATCATCGACTCTCTCATTTGGATGTAACTGGCTCGTTCATATATCTATTTTGTTGAAAATAAGCGAAACTTTGAAATGTCATAACTTTCTTAGTATCCAATTTTGATGAAATTTTCAGCATTGTGCTTGTCTGATTTTTCTCTATTGATTAAAATCAACATTTTTCTGAGGTGGACTTGACCTTTAAACAGCGTTTTTACATTGTGGGTGGAGAGTCATTGCAGCAGAAAAAAAAAACCTCATAGTACAGAGCCTACATGTACACTGCAAAAAACAATGGTAAAATGAAGCTACGTGAACTATATATTTTGAAAGAAGTCCGTACCAAGCATATTACACCATCCATAAAATTATAGTGTATTACGTTAAACCATGGAGAACCATTTTGTCATTATAACACATTCTGTGTGCCATTTTGGTGTTATATTCAAAATCCAAAGGTGTGGAGATATACATCCTCTCACAACAGTGATTGGTGTTGTGTTCAATGCCATAGTTTATTACAGTGTAATGTAAATATCAAGCAAAGTGCTAGTAATATGAACACTATTTGGTGTTTCATTCTATCTCCAGGTGTCGTGTGTCTTTAAAACCTAAAGGTAAGTCCTCTCACAACACTGACTGGTATTGTGTGTTCTACACCATAGTTTATTTCAGTGTAAATCATTCACATAATCAAGCAAAGTGCTAGTCATATCAACACCCTTTGGCATTTCATTCAATCTCTGGACATAGTGTGTTTCCAACACCTAAATGCAGTCCTCTAATTGGTGTTGTACTCTACACCATAGCATTCACAGTGTAAGTAATTCATACATAATCAAGCAAAGTGCATGCAGTGATCCATACCAAATACGATGCGATTAAATCCAAAAAGACATCTCTCAACTCTGAAATGAGATAGATCAATCCCACAAATGGACTCCAATGTTTACATTAAATCTCACTCAGAAATAAATGACAACAGTTGATATGAACTCCAACCCTGTTACATTATGGTAGGCGATTGATCAAAGGCCTGATATCTATGGGTGTGTTTATGCTTCCATTGCGAGGACAGAATCAGCGATTTCAAACGTCGATTCAAAACGCCAATTGTAAACGTGGTTCTGGGAGTGCTGTTTATGCTTAACTTTTCAGAGCAAATCATGATCTCCAGCTGAAGAGAGGTCCAATTGGGCGCGCCTTTTTTCGAAAGTTTTTTTTTCTGATTGTTGTTATTACGTGGAGATAACATGGGGCAATACGACTGTATTTGCCCGTGGATTTTCATCTCCCTGGAAGCATGTACCAAATGACGTCATTTAAACACGTTTACGATCATGGTTCTGTTTATACTTCCCCAGAAAGCCTGATTCTGGTCAAACAACGTTTACAAACGCACCTTTTTGTGAATTTACGATCGGCGTTTTGAAACAGCGTTTAAATGAAAGTAAGCATGGACGCAACCGTGTTTTGGACTACTCACGTTTGGAAACACTGATTCTGGCCTGAAAAGTGGAAGCATAAACACGGCCTGAGATGGATCATACACATTAATCAATGCAATCAATGGGGGGGGGAATATATACAAATATATATAAAATATATTGCTGTGCACACGCATGACCAGAGATTTCCAAACACCCCCTAAACAAGATTTTCTCTGTGTGCCAAATAAGTTTTTCGGCGGGCTTTTATTTTCACATTTTGGCCCCTAAACAACTTGTCACCAAAAAATGACCTCTGGGAAAGGCTTAAGGAAAAAAAAACACACCCTCAACACGTTTAGCTAGCCTTAGAAAAAAAAGCTTTGGGGAAAAAACATACCCTTAATATGTTTGACTCTGCCATTGACCATTGACCAGTCTTTCAAAACCACCCTTTTTCTTGAAAATCATTGTTTTTTATACCCTTTAACGAGTCCACACGCGGACGGTGTCCAAAACTGAAAAAACACTCCTTTAAACATGTTTTTTGGGTCACGTGTGTACAGCAATATATTTGACTGCCCCTCCCCCCCCCAGGACATTTCCCAGAGCATCTCAGGGAATCTGTCACACTTAGTAAGATTTAGATTAGCGGAAAAATCTGTTTAAAAAAAATGGCCCGATGAAGTCGTCTTCCAAAGACAATAGATTCAAACCAAGCTAAAATTACAAAAATTGGTATGAAGGATAATATGGAGTCTTTGCACCATGACGCAGAATACTTTCAGGAACATAGAAAAAGGATTGTGAAATACCATCCATGACAATGTGCAACCGAGTCATTGTCGAAAATTGGTGAATCAAAACGGCTGTTTCGTCCTGGACTTCAGAAAAACAAAATATTCAAAAATTTTCATCAGCTCTGAAACTTCAGATGAACTGATGTTCTGGTTCACCAATTTTTGACAAAGACCTCCGTTTGACAGGCATTTTCAACACATTAACTGATTTCTTGAATTTGTTCTGCACAGCGCTGCAAAAACTCGCTGAATACGTTTGTACATGTAGATTAATGCTAATCTTGCAAGGATTTTTTTTCCCAATCATCGGAATAAGGGAAAGTGTTTCATAGGGCTTTGAGAGTGTTATGGATCTGACTTTCGACTTTCTATCAGAGGGCCGTGGATTCTTATCCAATCCATAGAATTATTTTCTTCTACAAGAAATTTATCTAGCTGCACTCAACCCAGGTGAGGTAAATGGGAACTGGGCAGGAATTTCTTCTTGAATCGCAAAAGCACCTAACAGGTGCTTCGCTAAAGCCAGGGACAAGTCCCTTGAAAGCATCACAACTGAACGCCATCTCTGTGGAAAGCTAAACTGGAATACAATATCAAATGTAAGTTCCCCCCTAGAGAACCCTATCCAATCATCCAGTATAACAAGTCATTCAAATGATTCAAGTTGAAACCAAGCAAGGGATATACTATATAGCTAGTTTTAGTAAGTGGTTTTTCAAATATTAGAGATAATATGAGTAATTTTCAAATTTGCAAGATTGATTTAAATTCATTTCAGTTCATTTTCAATGTGATGAAACATGAAGTGGAATGCAGTATTCAGAGCATTGCCAAGGTCAGGATTCCATTCATGTGGTGTTACAAATATGGTATTTGTATTTATATGTTTTATTGGGTCCACACTGACCAAAAATAAACAAAAAATATGCCATTCAACAGCAAAGAGCCACAAGACTTGTGAACACCATGAGGAGAATAATTCATTGACAAACATGGTGGCTACACACATTATTAAACTGTATACTGTCTGACAAAGAACAAGTCAATAAACCACAGATTTTGCCATTTTTTATATTAAATATGTCATTTTCTCTTTGTGTTGTGCTTATTCAGCCGTTAATGCAAAAATATCTTTTATTTTCAAGAATCTGATTCTTAACAACCCTATGTATATCCATGCCTGGTTTCAACTTGAATAATTTCTTACACTAGCATATTTGATGGGGCTCTTTAGGGGAAACTTACTTTTGATGTTGTGTCTATATACATTCCACATGTAAATTCCCTGCATTTGCATATAAAATTGGCCTATTTCAGCTATTCACAGTGAGATGAAGTCACCACAGGACACATGCTTAGTATTACTCATAGGCTTCTGGTAAGTGATAAGTGCTACATAAGCAAGTGATATAATTATTACACATGTACAAGCCTTCAAAACATGCCGACCACTTTATCCCATCTTTGCATCAAATCAATACCCATTTCATAATCCTAATTCTTACGTACACTTCATGTTTTTACCTCTTTCATAATGTTTGTACCTTCTTTTCTTCTGACTTTCTGCTCCACTCCTTCCCTTCACTCCCCCTGTCTCTCTCTCTATCTCTATCCAACCCCCCCCCCCCCTCTCTCTATCTACCTCTCCTCCTTCCCACCTCTCTCTTACCTTTCCAAAATTCCACAACAATACCATACCTTATCCATATTATTTATTTTGAAATTTCCTTTGTTATTGTTTGAATATTTTTTGTGTCTTTATTACCTTGTGAATACATCGCAATTCGGTCTTAGCCACGATGATTTTTATTAATAAACCATTTATCTATCTATCTAACCAATGCGAATCCTTGCCATGATCCAGTGTCATAATCCTACATACTATAATCGCAATCACAGTCAGGTGTGCCTGTATTTGAAGTATACAATGTTCACTTGTGTGAATGACCCTTGAATTACTTACTGACCATGATCCTAACAAGCTCTTTGATCATGAACCTACTTTGATAGACATTCAATCTAAAATTGAGAAGCGAGTCTCGAGTTTACGAACCTTGAGCGGTAAAAGGGCATAAATACATTTCAAGGCTGAGTCCATTTAAGCTTCAGTAAGGCTAATTGCCTGCACTGTCACGAAAAGTGGAATGAGAAGGAATTCATTAAAGTGCCCTCTAAATCACTATTAATATCATTTTCTGATTTGGTTTTCACCAAGTGCGTTTCAATTGGAAGGAAAGGGAGTGTTTTGAAACTCATACACACGGTCAGCATATAATTAGGAAAAAAATTGGTTCAAATGAAGAAATATTCAAATTATTAAGAACTTTATGAAACTCTGACCTGAATCAATTTGAAATTCATGTAATTCAAAGGGGGAGTGAACTGTGTGTGGTTTCTCATTGACTGTGTGTTATAAATACATACATATAGTCTTAAAGAGAAATTCCAGTAGTTGCAGTTAACACTGATTTCATGAGAAAGTCTGTAAAACAAGGCTCAATTGCCAGTATATCACCGAGGATCTAGATCTGGTACAGTTACATTAACTGGACTTTGTGAAATCTTGAAATCTACGCTGAAAAATGTCCACACCGAAAGTCCCCAACACAGATAAGCGCACGTGGGACAATGTATAATTATTGCTTAGGGCGTCGGGCCCGACGCACTACCCGAATCCCGTGCTTATTTGCTGATTTCTCAGCAATTACACAATTTCTTCCAGAATCCTTTGCCACATGCGTTTTATTTATACAAACAGACACTTTAGTGGTCATTTCATTGGATTCTGTACGAACTCATTTTGATATCGTTACCAAAACTAGCATTTACCTTTAAAATATGTTTTCAGATATCTACTATTACTACAAAGAATAAACTGACCTATAATTGTAATTTGTATAGAGAAACTAAAATGTTTTGAGTGGAAAATATATATTTTTTTCCAATTGATAACATAATCATTGCAATATAAATGTATTTTAATTAGCATGGATCATTCAAGTGGATCTATATCATTAGACTACACTAGCATTAAGGGTCAGGACACTGGCCAGGTATGAGTAGTTGAGAACTAGAGATGGCGCTATTGGTTCATATCTGCTTTAAAGTGTAATCTAAACAGAGAATATCATGTTATTACTGTATTTCACTGGTAAATCAATAAATAATTGCAAATTTTCCATGACGCATATAATACGCACAGTGTACATGTACTGTCGTAACCCCTTGCACACAAAAGTAAACACTGGTATCCAATCATCATACTTTATTCCCTTGTACATGTACATCAAAGCAAATGGCTGGAGTGTTTCAATATGATTACCAGCAACAAAAAATGGTGCAATACTGTGTTTCAAGAGACATAAAAGAACAATTGTCATCATTTTCCACTTGAAAGTTTTCATGACTACTTCAATAGATTTAGCCATATGTAAATTAATATTGCTTAACTGTCTATCTACTATTATCTAGATGCAACATACATCAATTCAAAATATAATTAGTATGCTTTGAAATTACAAATGTAATACACTAAAATTTTAATATGCAAAATATTAATTCAACAGGTATTAAATGTAGGCAGGACTACAAAATTCATAAACAAATTGTGAAAGAGAAGACATTAAAATCTCTCCTTTTTTCATCAGTGCATCTCCTATATAGTCTATCCATATCACTCTTTTTCTTTCTTTCTGTCAATCATCTCCCTTTCCTAGAGCTGTCTATCTCTCTCCATCTCTCTTTCCTTCCCTCCATCGCTCTCTATAAATATCTCTCAGTCATTTCAAATCTCTCTATCCCCTACCCAATGTTGCAAAAGATCATAACACAACAAGTAGGCCTATACGACCACTTGCAGTGGATACCTCAATCTGCTTTCCAAGACAGCAGCTGATCAGCCAATATATACACTGCACTGGCGCACATCCAGAATTCAATCCGATGATGGAACTGTATCACAAAATCCTACATGTACACAAAAATACATCCACAGCACGATCCCTGAAGAGAACATCCTTTGCATGAAACCGTCAGACTTTCATTCATTTCTTCATCCCAACAAATGCCCACTCTACAAATCCATCTCGAAACAACTCACCAATTCCAGGCTAAGATATTCCCGACAAAGCTCACTGCAAATCTAATAAACCTAATACTCCAAAAATATTTTTCCTCAGACTCGTCGTCAAAACATTAATCATAGGAGGCCCGTCGCAGCTGAGCTATACACGCTCCATCTATCGCCCTGAACAACGCAAATGGAATGAGTGCGGGACGACGGTGGCGACTGCCGCATAATATTACCTGCGAGAGCTGGCTGCGGGTAATTGCACGGGGACGGCGCACAAGAGCAAGAACAGGATGGCGTTGAAAGTGGGTTGGGAGGTTGAAATGACCCAAGAGCCAACGGTGGTGGTGTGTCGACTTGCTTGTAACCGCATCTCATTTGCTAATGCGTGGCCCGGGAAATCTGCATCATGCATGCAAGATACACACACACACACAGCCATATACGCCATGAATGCATGGAAGGAGAAAGAGATGGTGCTTGCTTGTGATGGTGGATACTAGCTAGTCTTGCTATTCAGCCTCCATTTTCTGAATTTTCCACTGTACTCACCACAACCAGTTGCTTTTATTATCTTCAATGGTTTGCTATTTGTAACATTCGATGAAACTATATAACTTTCAAGTACCAAGTAAAAATTGAATTTGCCCCAGTCTTATGGAGGTGACATTAAATCAGATTGATTACAATTAAAGGGAAAGCTGTTAATGTTACAATGAGTTATCTTTAGATGTTTAAGTACTGTGCATTTGTAAACAAAATGGATAAGGCTAAATTCAATCAACACAAAAGGAAATCTAAGCCAAGTCTTTTTGTTGGAAATTTTGCCTTTACAGTCTCATATTCCAATCCAATCCCATGATCCTTTTATAAAGATGGTTTATAGCACCTTTTCCATTCCTGGTTTAGATAGCATGTGCCAAATACCACCAAGTCAAAGACCACATCCTCATTACCATCCTAAAACTAATTTAATGTGTAATGAGAACACTTGAAGCGGTCTTCGAAACCGGTTCGGAAAACTTCCTTGCCATGTAGTTTTCAAGATCGCTTGGCCTAGTTAAACTGGTTTTAGCATGAGAACGCAACCGTTCTTCAGGAAGCGATCTTCGCACACTTTGAACGCACTACTTCACACACTGCGTGTAGAATGTCTACGCTGCATTTTCAAATTTCATGCAAAACATGTCGCCCCAGTCAGAGCATTCCCGAAGCAACAAGATCACTCTACGTGAAGTGGTTTCGAAAACCACTTTCAGATGACCAGGTAGGAGTGCTAGCAAAGCGATCTTCCAAACCGGTTTCCTGAATCGGTTCCCACTAAACTAGCTTTGGAAAGTATAATGAGAACAAGATCTGAGTCAACTTGAACTATTATTACCAATATTGCCACTTGGGAAAGATTATTTCCAGATAGATGGTGCAATGAAATCTGGCAATCCTCATATTACCTGTTCACTGTCTGAGGGATGTGTAGCGAAAAAAAAATATTTGCAATCAATTGCAAATAGTAACTTGCAAATTTACAAGCAATAGATCGGTTTTAAATAAAGCAAATAAATTCATTCTTGTTGATATGAGAAGCAGACAGTGGACCAGTGATCAATAGTAAATTTGCAATTAATTGCAAGACTTATTGATTTCAGGATATAAAATTGATTCGAAATCGATTGCAAGTTTCTTGCAACACTCCATTCGATGACAGTATTCTGAACGGTGGGTTGACAAGACACCGCTTCAAATGATCTGAATGGATGCAATTAAGACTAGCTGTACACAGAGCAGGCTTGGGGTAGAGGGGATATGGTAATTCAGTATCCTCTGATCAGGAGGAGATAGCAATCATCTCTTCCCATGCAATTGAACCATTATCAGCATGTATCTATTATCACAAAATGTACGTCACACTGGGCAGTTTTGATATTCTGGCCGCCAGTGTGTTAATATGATCAACACCTTGACATCATTCACGGAATTGAACGTAAAATTTATGGCAAACGATCCATAGGAACTTCCAATCGACAGCAAAGATTGATAGCAATCTACAATAAATATTATTACAATCTACAGTCAGTATTGATTGCAATCGTCAGTAAATATTGATTGCAATCCACAGTAAATATTGATTGCAATCTACAGTAAAGATTGATCGCAATCTACAATAAATATTATTACAATCTACAGTCAATATTGATTGCAATCCACAGTCAATATTGATTGCAATCCACAGTAAATATTGATTGCAATCCACAGTAAATATTGATTGCAATCCACAGTAAATATTGATTGCAATCCACAGCAAATATTGATTGCAATCCACAGTAAATATTGATTGCAATCCACAGTAAATATTGATTGCAATCCACAGTAAATATTGATCGCATCATTTCATGAAACAGGGCCCTACACCATGCATGATATCAACAATTGTATAAAATGTTTTCTTGAAGTCGGTCCCACTTGACTGTTCAACTGATTGTATCTTTTTTGCTACAGGCCAAAAGGTTACATAATTCATTGATTCTGCTGTAATACTATACCACACCCAGGCTTCCTTTAACTTTTTAATACTACATTATTTCTTTTGTGCTAACGTTGATCAAATCAAAACATCACACAATGATTAGGAAGATTGTAATCATAGATCAATCTTTCCTTTGAAGGAAAAAGTTCATAGCCAAAATAAAATTAGATCCTTCAAACACAGACCAAAAGAAGAACTTTTCTATAGCCTGCAATCAGTGCATACACAGGTAAATGGCCTCTTCATTAAAGCCTTGTCTTTAATTCATGCACCGAGTAGGGTTGCTATGTATTCACTCATCGTGGAATAGTAATTATATGAGGACTGGCCTGCTGTGATATAATACTTCCTATCTAATGCATTTTATTGCGAGGGGTGGACAGGGGGAGCTATTCAATAGACAAATTAAAGATGGAAAAACAGGGGAGAGAGAGAAGGAAACAAAAGAGGGATGAGAGAGGAAGAGGGAGAGAGGGAAAGAAAGGTAATATTAATTAAGGATATAAGATCAGAAGAGAGGAGTGAGGGAGAGAGATGGCAGAGGACAAGAGTGAAAGAGAGAGCACTGGAGACACAGAGGAAAGGATATTGACTTTCATTATGTAACAACAAACAACAACCCTATATTAATGAATACAACCATCAGATAGTGTTTTCACATCATGCTTAGATTGCGAATCTACTCTTTTTAACTGAGGTATGTTAATGTATGCTTTTTCTTTATGTACAGATAAATGTGTATGGTATTACATTTGTATTCAGGAACTGAGGGAACCACTCTTCGATGATAAATGGGCAAATTTGAAGAAAAACATTATAAATAAACAATTAGCTCTTTTTTATTTATATGCTATCATCACAAAGAAAACCGGTCTAACTTTTATCGTAAGGGGGGGGGGGCGGCTCGGGCAGTTTCGCCCCTTAAGCTGCAATATTAAAGCTTCTCCAACAGTAGATTTAGCCAGTAGGTTGTGAAAAGTAGCCTGCAAAAAAAAGACTATTCTCTTTGGGCCTATATAGGCCTATGTGAATTAGGTAATTAATGACATTCGCTCTAGCGATCTAACATATAACGCTATTACAACCCTAATCCTGCATCTGGTCTTCATGTACATGTACAGTTGTCGCTGTATCTCATGAACCTGTTCACAAATACCACTTTTCTTGTCTCCCTCGGCTGGTCTTCATGTATAGGTTTCATTGTATTAAATAAAACTGCTTATAAAGACCACCTGTTCACAAAGACCACATTCATTGTCTTCTTCTTCTCTATAAGTACAGGCCACCGTCTGGCGTATTGTCTTCCTTGGACAGTCTCTATGTTTCATTTTAATTCCAATCTAAACCCACATTCCCCATCCTGGAATTGCTCAACAGAAGGACCATCAATTTTTGGTGGAAGATAGGTTAAATCTGCTGAGGTGGGTGTTTCAAAACGCTGTGCGTATTAAAGTTAAGAGCAATTTTACAAACAACTGGTGATACTTTCTGGTGGTAAATGGTATACATCAAATTTTCATTGGTGTTGATCTTGCGCCAAAGAAAGGATCACCAGTTGTACGGAAGGTCATTCATAATTTTAATACATACAGCTTCATAAACACCCACCAGAGATTTAGGTGCAAGGCCGGTAGAGTCAGCATGGTCGCGGAAGCTAATTTTGAGCCCCGCCGCCAAGAGTGTTGTATCATCTTATTATCATGACATTTTCCACTAATGTAAATAACCTTAAAACCTTGATAATGTTAGCCGCACGCCTCGCCCCTCGCCTTGGTGCGCGGAAATGTCAGGGCTAGAGGGGGGGCACCACGTTCAGACGAGCAGGGCTGGAGCATTGAGAAGCAGAAAGACTACGATTTGGTGTAAATGTATTGGGTGAAACACCTCTGAGGCATGAAAATGATGGTGTGATCACATGTGCCTAGTCGCCCCTCAATTTGGGTTCGTTTGAAAACGGCCGTCAGCATTAATTAGCTTACGATACGTTCCGCCCTTGCCCAGGCTAGTACCGCTTACAGCTCTATGACGGAGAGAGGAAGCGCAGGGAAGACAGGGGTCGGATAATATGGGATCGTCATTGTCTCCCGATGTTATTACAGCCAACTTTATTACGCAGGAGCAGAAAATTAGGCTGGTTAGGGAGGGGAGCTTTAAAGGTTTTGACGTAAAATAACTGTACAATCCTTTCTTACAGCCTTGCACGGTGCTTCATTCCAATTCACAATCATGTGAAACCTGAATAGACCCTGTAATATAGAAGCATGGCAATCAATCGTGAGCTGGTTTCTATGAACGATCGCACTGATTATTCTGTCTGATCAATCCTTAAAATCAGCCTCAAAATCAATCATTAAGCTCCATGAAACATGGCCCGGGTACCAATACTAATGATGAAACATTGTAAACTACAAAACGTGCACTATATTAGCAGATAATCATTATGTTGGATGCGTGGATGCATTATTATCTATCCAGTTGAATTACACTTAAAGGAGATTGAAACCCTTGGAACAAGATAGCTTGTGTGAAAACAGAAAAATCAAAGAAACAGATCAACAAAAGTTTGAGAAAAATCGGACAAATAATGAGAAAGTTATGAGCATTTGAATATTGCGATCACTAATGCTATGGAGATGGCAAATTGGCAATGCAACAAAGATGTGTGATGTCACTTGTGAACAACTCTCCCCATTACTTTAGTATATATTTCACTTGAATTTGCTTCTTTTATCACATCTATCCATAGATCATGTATTCTTTCTACATGAGGGCATGTAATACATATTTTTTTAAGAATACATCTTGGATAAAGAGTTTGTATCATCATAAGAAAAAGTAAAAAAAGACATTTTGAGGGTATTTTATAGTCCACCAAAGGGAAAGTTGTTCATCAGTGACATCACACATCCTTGTCGCATTGCCAATGGGAGGATCTCCATAGCATTAGTGATTGCAATATTCAAATGCTCATAACTTTCTTATTATTTGTCTGATTTTTCTCAAACTTTCTTTATTCTTATTCTTTGATTTTTCTGTTTCTACACAAGCCTCTTTGTTCCAAAGGTTTCATTCCCCTTTAATGTGCAGAATGTTCCGTTTGGAAATGGCTTTTGAAAAGAAAGACAAAAAACAGTGTTCATACCTGTACATGTATATTATGCATGTAACTGTCCTCACTGTACTGCATATATCCTAAATTTTGTTACATCAGAATGTACTTTAATATAAAGTAGTTAGATTGAACATAAAATCATATACATGTACTTCCATATATATGCATGCTTAAATCAAATGGTGTATGGTATACAAGTGCAAGGACGGCTAATTACTGGTAAACGAAGTAATCTCAAGTATTTCTTTTTCTTTTAAGTAATTGGTATAAAGATTCCCTTTAATATGATAGCACATGTATTTCAAGTTTTATACCATTAATTATATCTGTGCTTGTCGTGCAAATGTAACAATACCACTTATTTGCGGGCCCAACTTAAAACGCATGGCCATATATATGCATGCTTAAATGGTGTATGGTATACAAGTGCAAGGAAAAAAGTAAATGCTTTAATTCGTGTAAATCCATTTTGAGACGATCGTTCTCAATCACAAAAGAACCAATTTTGCTACTTGTATGAGTATCCATTGCTTGTAATCTTAAAGGTCAAGTTCACCCTATAAACATTTTTATTTGAATCAATAAAGAAAAATCAAACAAACATAATGCTGAAAATTTTATCAAAATCGGATGTAAAATAAGAAAGTTATGACATTTTAAAGTTTTGCTTATTTTCACAGTTATATGCACAGCTCAATGACATGCAAATGAGAGAGTCGATGATGTCCCTCACTCACTATTTCTTTTGTTTTTTATTGTTTGAAATATAGAATATTTCAATGTTTACAGATTTGACAATAAAGACTAACTTAATTCAACCATAAAATGTTATGGCGATGGTAATTCCACGTGTTCAGGGAGGAATGAAACTTTGTTTCAAGGACAATGAGGAGAAAATGGGAATAAATCATGTTTCATATAATGAAATTCAAAAGAAATAGTGAGTGAGTGATGTCATCAGTCCCCTCATTTGGATACCGAACAGGATGTGCATATAACTGTTTCGTGAAATTAAATGAAATTTCAAAATGTCATAATTTTCTTATTTTACAACCGGTTTTGATGAAATTTTCAGTGTTATACTTGTTGGATTTTTCTCTTTTTATTCAAGTCAACTCTTTGCTGGGGTGGACTTGTCCTTTATCATTCCAAAACAGAATTACATGACAGTCAGGTCCATGTATTGATAGAGGGGAAAAAAAGGTGGAGTGAATTTGAGCATAAAATAGTGAAAGAGAAGGATACACAAAGGGTGTGTTCAATGTTGATTTTCAATTTAAACAGCAACATGAATCATGATTGAAAACTCAATTACAAAACACGGAACACAAATACGACCAGCGGTGCACTTTCCAGTGTCGAAAATATGAAGTTGATTATCTGTTGATCGTCTTTAAATTTCCCACTTTCGTTATAGCGCAGATTTTAATAGTGTGCAGTTTGACCTGTCACAAAAACGGTCAAGTCTGGTACCTGCTTGTGTAGGCCTCCACTGCAAGAGCAAATTTAAAGACGTTTCAAAACTCAATCATGTGCAATGTCGCTTTCACGGTGCTGAAGGTCATAAGAATCTTCCTCTAAATCATGATTTGGAAGACGTTGTTAACCTCTACGACCGGGAATGGAAGATGTTGAACTCGCCCTTTGTTTCTCATTATATCAGCATCTTGTAATCAAGTTTTCAATCATGATTCATGTTGCTGATTAAATTTGGAAACCAACACTGAACACACCCAAAGATATGAAATACAACGGGAGGCAAAGGTACTAGCGAGAAATAAAGAAGACAGAAAGAGGAGGGAGGCAGGGGTATGTATGATAGGAAAATCAATACCAAATATGACCATTTATTACCATGGCAACACAACCATTCTAATTTTCTTGGAAGCGGCAGAGAATTCATAAATTGCTACAAATATGTTTTTCATTACCTATTCAGGCATTTGTTTTATATGAAGGGTTTAAAAATACTTGTTTTTGGTTGTGAGAATGAAATGCAAACTATTCTGTCTCAAAATTTTGGGAACAGGGTGTTTGTAATCTCATGTATTTGAGGTAATGTATTTTATTGTAATATAACCAAATGATTATCACCTTAATATAAAATTCTGCTGAGTTGAATCCACTACACACACAAATTAATGCACAGGACACATACGAGCTGACTGCCTGAAAGTTTAATTTGCATTTTTTCTATTCATGATTGTGAAGGCATTTGGATTGCTATTCACATTTTTTTTATATGAGAGAAGAATTTCAATGCTCAAAATGTTTTCATGCCATAGTTAGAAGTCAAATGGATTATCCCTTTAAAGGGGGAGTTCAACACTATAAATAAGTTTATTGTAAAAATAGCAATGAGAAAAATAATGAAAAATATTGCTGAGGGTTTGAGAAAAATCCATCAAAGAATAAAAAAAGTTATTAGGAATAGAATTTCAATTATTTGATTTGTGACATCATATATGTGAGCAGCTTTCCTAAACATTGAAAGGTAATAAAATCAATGAAATATCATTTTCTCTGAAATTTAAAAATATATTTTAATGTACATTCAGTATATCTATAGACAAATCACTGTACACCCGTTCCTAAAATGAAAACAAAAATAAGGCATCACAAACCGTTAAAAAAATGAAAGTTATGCATTTTATATGACATAACCTATGGGGCAGCTGCTCATTTATGATGTCACAAATCCAAAACTTAAAATTCTCACAACTTCTTTATTAAATCTTTCCTGGATTTTCCTCAAACCTTCACCAATATTTTTAATTATTTTTTTCTGCTATTTTTACAACAAACTTTCCTCCAGGGTGAACTTCTCCTTTAACTGTGTGTTATATGTATATAGCTAGTCTTATACCTTTTCAGATGGTATAAACTTTAAAAGAGAATAAAATTGCCTAAGGATGGAGAAAGTAAAGTGCTTTGAGAGGAAAAGTACCCATTTTCCTCCTTGGTATAAACACAATCATGTACCGTGTCATTCCACCGGTCCTATATTACCAGACGACATTGCTCAGAATGGTGCATTGTGGGTTATAAACCTACCCAGATATGAATAGTTGAAGACTGGAGGTGGGGCTGTTATCAATAGACGGCTGGTTTGTGAGCCCTTTAACATCGAAATTAATTTTGATAATCCTCACAGTAATCCAGGTAAGGGCGGATGCTCATTTGCATAGTCATAACTTTAACTGACCCTTGCATTCATCCACTGTCGATGACAATTAGTTGGCTTTTGAAGCACCCGTTCATTGTCATGGGTTCTCGCAATTCAATGCTAGTGAATTTCAGGGTATTATAAATTGTATTTAATAACAGATATTGATGCATGTAAATCTTAACTATTGTGATTTCTTGTTTAAATTGAAGGAAATATGTTTGAATATCTTAACAAGTGGAATGCCTCTGGCCGTCTCACCTGCATCACGCAGTTCAATATAGCAGCAGTGCTGACTTTGAATACTACTCAAACTCGCACAAGATGTTCAGTGATACATGGTTACTCTTATGTCCACTTTTTATGAACTAGACCAATAAACTTACAGAGATATGATGGTTATTCAACAGATACACCAAATTCGGCCAAAGTTCATTGACCTTTGACCTTGGTCATGTGACCTGAAATGCGCACAGGATGTTCAGTGATACTTGATTACTCTAATGTCCAAGTTTAACGAACTAGACCAATAAACTTTCAAAGTTATGATGGTAATTCAACAGATACCCCCGATTCGGCCAAAGTTCATTGACCCTAAATGACCTTTGACCTTGATCATGTGACCTGAAACTCAAACAGGATGTTCAGTGATACTTGATTACTCTTATGTACAAGTTTCATGAATCAGATCCATAAACTTTCAAAGTTATGATGGTAATTCAACAGATACACCCAATTCGGCCAAAGTTCATTGACCTTTGACCTTGGTCATGTGACCGGAAACGCGCACAGGATGTTCAGTGATGCTTGATTACTCTAATGTCCAAGTTTAACGAACTATACCAATAAACTTTCAAAGTTATGATGGTAATTCAACAGATACCCCCGATTCGGGCAAAGTTCATTGACCCTTATTGACCTTTGACCTTAATCATGAGACCTGAAACTTGCACAAAATTTTCAGTGATGCTTGATTACTATTATGTCTAAGTTTCATAAATCAGATCCATAAACTTTCAAAGTTATGATGGGAATTCAACAGATATCCCCAATTCGGCCAAAGTTCATTGACCCTAAATGACCTTTGACCTTGGTCATGTGATGTGAAACTCAGGCAGGATGTTCAGTGATACTTGATTAACCTTATGTCCAAGTTTCATGAACTAGGTCCATATATTTTCTAAGTTATGAAGACATTTCAAAAACTTAACCTCAGGTTAAGATTTCGATGTTGAATCCTCCAACATGGTCTAAGTTCATTGACCCTAAATGACCTTTGACCTTGGTCATGTGACATGAAACTCTAATAGGATGTTCAGTAATACTTGATTAACCTTATGGCCAAGTTTTATTAACTAGGTCCATATACTTTCTAAGTTATGATGTCATTTCAAAAACTTAACCTCAGGTTAAGATTTGATGTTGACGCCGCCGCCGCCGCCGTCGCCGTCGGAAAAGCGGCGCCTATAGTCTCACTTTGCTTCGCAGGTGAGACAAAAACTGATAAATTGATGTGATAGGGACTGTTTAGTAATTACTTAAGTTGCTTTCAACATATTTTGGTCTAAATATTTTTATCTTTTAATGTAAACTACATGTAAGTATAAATCTTTCAGAACATGGTCTATCATTAAACATTATTTCTAAAAGATAAAATGTTCTGAATAGGTCGATCATTTTTTTCAAGGAATTGGCCATGGGTCCCACACAAAAAAGGGGTTGAAAATTAACCTAATTTATATATACTAGAACTTTGGATAATTGGATTACTATCATTTAGTGTTACACACAGACGTATTATAAAACAAATTGGTTACTCTCACTAATTTTCTATATAGGTTTTTATGAGCCTTTTAATTTGGTGTAAATTGGATTAGATTTCAATTTCAAAGCTCAAAATTGATATTGACAACTTAAATTGAAAGCTCAAAATTGAAATTGACAAAACTTAATATCATAGCATTAAGCACTTACAGAAACTGCAATGAAAACAAAATCATGTAGCACTTCCTCTACTATGTCATTGTTTTCATGAACAAAAATTATCTCCTTATTTGAAGCATTGCTCTACTGCAATCATAATACCTAATATACTTCACAGCACAGTCCACTTTATCAATATTCTTTTCCTACTTAACTCTCTTTCTAATGAACGAAGAAAACAAAATAGCACAGACTTTTTAAAAACGTTTTAGTGATATCATTGAATTAAATGGATGGCAGTGCGTTGCCCTATAAAAGCCTCCCCTTCCACATTATTCTAAATTAAAGTTGAAAGACCTTTTCTCATGGACTTCCTCCAGGGTTATACCGCTCAAATGACCTTTGATATCCACGGAAACCTTAAATCATGGAATAGCATTTGGTGCACTATTAGAGCAGTCACTCACAAAGTAAAGTGGCTTTGGTCATGTATTTGCAAAAGTTGCAATTGTGTGCAAAATATAACGTGCATGCAATGCATTTCCGATCCTCATAAAGAACTCGCGCATTACCAGAGACTGCGGACCCTATGAGCTGACAAACTGGCTGTAGAGCATCTTCAGGAGTGTATCAAGGACCAGGTACCAGCCACAATACCACTGGAGACTCTTTCAAGTATGGACAAGGCCTATCTAAACCATGAGGCAAGACCCAAAACTTTGATGCATACATTTCCCAGCACTGAATTGGGCACCTTTATACACGGTCCCTGCCCACAGATATACATGTAAATCTGTATTTTTGAGCCACACCCACAATCCTGCCTTAACAGACAGGGCGGTCAGTCGCTCTGCTTGGCACCCCACATCCCCCCCCCCTGCCCCAAGACTATAAATGGTAAGAACCCTGGTAGTGCTCCGGTAAACAGAGGCCAGAGTTACCAACGGGCACAAACGGTCTCACCACCAATTGGTTAACCCATACAGACTGTATCAACTTGAGTGGGAGTCTATTGAAAATGCATGTTTATATTGTAAAATCGCATTGTCTCTAATGGCTTTTGTAATGACATTAACAGAACCTGTGTTTAATAGATCTCCATTAACAAAGCTAATTTAAAATAACAAAGCTAATTTTAAATCGCATCGGACTAAAACCGAAAATACCACCTTTCATCTTTATATAAAATTCACCATGCAATACGAGAGCTTTTTTTTTCTTTTGAGAACTAAATGAGTGAGTTGTATGCAACAATATATATAATGGAAAGAAGGCACTAATTGAGAATATGCATGCAAGTTGACCTGTGGATATACTAAGAACCTATGGTGCATGAATAAAGAGGGATAAAGGGTGGATGCGATAGACGGAATCCCTGGAAGCTGGAGAAATTACTCTAATAATAGCTTCATGGATGGTGAGGAATGAGCTAAATAAAATGCAAATGACAGTGCATCAACTAAGATTAATCTCTACAACATGACATCGCTACACAGGATAAAGAGAAAGAGAGAGTAAGAGAGGGGGGGGTAGAGAAAGTGGGGAGATTAACTGAAGGATGGAGGGAGGGATGGGAGAGCAAAGTAGGGATGGGGCGCCAAAGGAGGTGGAGGGGGGAGTAATAGAAGAAATGGAGAGAGTGAGAGAAGGAGGAATGGCATTAGAGTATGAGAGAGAGGAGTCGGGATAGAAAAGGAAAGAAAGAAGGAAAGATGAAAGGGGAAATAAAGGACACAGGGGAAGAGGATACAGATACAAAAAGAAAGAGCAAGAAAGATTGGTTTAGAAGAAAAGAAAATTAAAGCGAGATGCAAGCCGTTGCAAATATCTTTTATCCTGAACCCCTCCCCTCTCTCTCTCTCTTTCTCCTCTTTCATTCAATTTCTATAATCTTGATTCTTGAATCATTCTATTTCCAACCTTCCACTCCCTAACTTTCTCATAATGTCCAATGATGCAATCAGAGATGGGAGATAATTTTTTTTTAAATCACACAACATAGATGTATTTAGATGCATTTGTACCTTAATATGTTCATATCTTGCTTAGATGGTATCTGTTGGTTTCTATTGAGATCCCAAGACAAGCAAGCCAAATGTTGTCTGATCATAGCTTTTTCTGGTGCATGGAGGGGGAGGGGGCTGAGGGCAAGACCCCCCCCCATGTTCAAAGACCAAGAAAATGAGAAAGGGGGGAGAGAAAAAGGGGATGAAAAATACTTGTCAAAATCTATATGATTTCTGTTGGTTTCTATTGAGATCGCTGACAAGGAAAACGAATGTGGTCTGAGCATAGCTTCTTCTGATGTACGGAGGGGGAGGGGCTGAGGGCATGACCCCCCCCCCCCATTGTTTAAGACCAAGAAAAAGAGAAAAGGGGGAAGAAAGGAAAAAAAGGAAGAAATATATTTGTTAAAATCTATCACAAAATCAGCTTTTCGTATTTAGAATGTTCACATGATGCTCGCTTGCTTCGCTTTCTTGTGACATTTTAAAAAAGTTACCCATATACCGTGTTTGGTAAGAAATATCACCGAGCAAGACCTACCACTATCAGTACTAAGATGTTCTGAAGGGGAGGGGTGTGTGCGGGAGGGGGGGGAAGACATGATTCAGAACTTCAGATCACTCATTTTTATACCTTCCTTCAACTTTCTTCCTATTTTTCCTTTTTTCCCCCTCTGCAGTTGCCCCCCTGTCCCTCTGTGATTCTGAGATTGATAGTGACCTAATACAACCCCCCCCCTGTCCCCCTAAAAAAATAATAAACCCCTTCTCTCTCTGAATATTTTCATTACCACCTACCCACTAGGCCTTATAACAACAAAAATATAGGCCTATTTACATATCATGCTCTACATGGCAAACAGTAAATACATTAACCTCATTAGAAAATCTTTATTATTTCTGCAAACAAGTAGAACAATGGACCAGATGTAATTGCCATCCGTCCAATTCATTCCCATAATTCCCTCCAGTATAGGCAGTGCTGCACCAGCCCGAGTTTGCTCCATCTCAAGATTTTTGCCCGATTGGCCCTCTTTGCGATTGATCTCCGTATTCAAGAAACCCCGTCTCTACCAGCGCAAGAAGATCAATTCGTGCTCAAGTGAGAGACATCCATGAATTATGGTGTAAATAAATAATCCTGAGTGTGTCTGCACCTGCGAATTATAATGGGATAATTCGTAAATAGAGCGCGACTTTGCAAATAATCCGAAGTTGATTTGGGATTGCAATCTTGAAATTAATTCAGAAAACTTTCCCAATAATTGCGTCTCCATTACAAATAATCTTGAGATTGTTCAGATCGGGATAGTTTGCCGGATCAGAAATAGCATGCTAATTTGAAAACTCGGGCTGGTGCAGATGGTCCTATAGACAACATTCATTTCATCCATTTATCTCAATCTGTAATATTCTCCATCAAACTAACTGCATAGCTAGCAATTAATATGAAACCACATGTACGGTATGGTAATAGGTCGACTACTTATTCTTGTATAACTCTCAACCAATCAGATTGCAGGGATTTTCTCATCCATTCAAAAACATTTGTTTTGACAGAATACTATATTGTGATCTTTTTTGGCTACCTCACAAGGATACACTGTACATGTATCATGTTCATCTGACTCTGTTCTTTTTCCATATATTTTTAAAAATATTTATGGAATGTTTTATACTGTTGTGGAAATTATTTGATTTTGAATCTTCTTTAATCCAAACTGATAGTGCCACAGAAAGGTGCAAGGCGATAATCCAACTTCTTTGATTTTTGAAGTAATAAAAAGACAAAAAACTTTTTTTATGCATTTCGGAAGAGTTCATGAAAATGCTACAAAATGCATGTGAAAATAATTAAACTTTGTTCATTGACACTGATTTATGCATCTTGACATACATGTAATATCAGCAAAAGCTTGATTATCGCGACAATCAAAAATTTACTATTCAAACTCCGTTGAATATCAGTTGATATTAACCCTGCTTTCAAAATAGGGTCTAAATGGCACAAACAATACCTTATTGCTCCAAATTAGAAAAAAAGGAAAACAGATCTGTAAAAACTTGCTGAGGTCTAATGCTATCTCAATGAGGTAACAGATTACATCCACTTTAATTGAAAACCTAGAGTAGCACTCAACCTTCTACGCATATTGTCACTTTGCATGTATATTAATCCTTGGTGACAGATTATTTGTTAAATAATTAAAATCACAAATGAGATATGTTCGTTCCGTGCGCAGGTGCCAAGGTGCAATCGCGTCCCTTCGCTAGCTGGCCCCACCTTACAACAATGCGGTACCACTCCCATCCTGATATATATCTCCAGCACCTCCATGCCAGCCCTAGTTCTGTCACATAAATCTAGAAATAACGCTTTCGTCTCCAGGCGGAGCGGCATAATTTCCTGCGCTACGCCTCGACCAGCTGCCTGCCTTATCGACGGACGCCATCGAGCACTGCATGCATTCGCTGGCCTTATCATCTTCCCTGGAGGAGGATAAAACCCACATTGTAATGTACAATGCACCCCCCATCGACTCCTACAACATGTCATTTGTTGATGGCGAGGTCCGATTGATCTGTTGGCTTACTGCTATATCAACAAGCTTGTCACAGCCGCATTGACAGAGTATTATTAAGAGAAAGCAAGTAAGGATCTATCTATGATAATAAGAAAAACATGCTTACGGTTCAGAAAGGCTGATATAATGAGCATAAAATATCTTTCTATTTTGAAAATAGCAAGATCAATGTCTATACAAATATAAACATATTGCTTGAAAGTGTAGAAAAAAATTGTAAGCAATGAAAACAAAAGACATACATACATGTACATGCAAAAGGGACTTTGTTCCTTGTGTAGTAAAGTATTGATGCCAGTTGTGGTAATGACCTCACAATTAGTTCAAAGAGAATCCAATAAAATAACCACCCAAGTGTTTGTTTATATTAATAAAAAATATATGAACCAAGCGGCTCTGGAAGAAAATTGCTGAGATATGAGGAAAATAAGCACAGAATTCCATCAAATGGCTAGTATTTTTCAATGCAATATCAATACACTGTCCTACATATATGCTTTTCTATTTAATAGTGAAAAATAAGTGTTGTCAGCTTATTTCATGATTTCACAAAGATATTATGTACCAGATCTATGAAAATAGGGTGGCAGTTAACCTGGTTTTTAAATCTTTAAAATGAAATAATTGTTTGCTGCAACCACATTGTTTTACCTTTAAAAGGCTGCTTTATAGATAATCTGCTCAAATCAATTACCATGTAACAAAGAGTTGTAAATGGTCAAATTAATCTAAAATATGAAAATATCGTAATTCTTCATTTGATAGGAAAAAGAAGTATAAACATCCTTTCAAGGAATAATATAATATATGTAGGGTATTTGTTGCACAGCACATATGAATTGTTAGGTGCCCAATCTACTCCTACTTGTACATCACCTCGGCTATTAAGCTAGTCTAACATGACTTTCTATGATGCACTGATGTATGAAGAAGGTAGTGCTCATCATTTCAATCACAGAGAATGCTGAATGGTAACGGTGTACCTGGCTTTCAATCCTTAGGATCAATCAACTATTTTTATTAAGATTAGGCTCAAATTTCATCAAATCCTTTCTTTGTGTGTGTCAAATTACTGTGTGTTTCATTGATGATAGCACATACAGTACATGTATTAGTGATCTTGGAAACTGGGGAGTTGATGTCAAGTATGCTGTTTAAGGCTGATGGTGGTGGTTAATTTCTGCTACAAAAGCAACCAGGGGACCAATGGCTTATCAAAGTCCTTTCTGAGGAACCTACATGTAAGCTATGAAAATACATGCCTTAACACAGGGCTCAAGCTAACACAAAGTTTGAACCCCAGGAGCTGACGTGACGGGAAGACAATCGCTATACCAACCAAACTGTCGAGCCTCTTCGCCTCCTTTGGCAAGATCTGTGTCATATTTGTGAGAGGTCCTGAATTTTAAGGCTCATTAATGTAAGAATGACTTTTCTGCTGTAAATATCACAGCCTCTGATTTATCTTTCTCACCCTTCATTTGATTGCGACTCAATCAGGGGGTGGGGGGATTTTCATGAAACAATTAGTTGATGATTTCACTTTCTATTGTAATAAGCTACTGAAATACTCGGATCGGATTGGCCAGAGCAAGATGGTCAGTGAAAATCACAGACGATTTGTTTCATGAAAAAAATCCAGATCCAAAAACTTATTGGCCCGAATTCACAAAGGTGGTTTTTTAAACCATCGGTTAAACCCATGGTTTATGCAGATTTCCTGTATAAATTGTGCTTATTTACTGTGTATATTAAGAAATGTCAAATGCTGATGTGCGCATTTGTCACAGTGCACAACATTGGTGCCTGTTGCCATGGTTATCCACGCGATTTTATTCATGAGTCCACTGTTTTTTATTCATGAGTCCACTCTTCAAACCATGGACTCATTAATAAAATAGCGTATCTAACCATGGTAACAGGCATCAATTTGGCGCACTGTGACCAAAGCGAGCATCAGCATTGGTCATTTTTATACACGCGCCCGATACGCGCTAAACCACCTTTGTGAATTCGGGCCATTGAATCTCATGATGTAAGGCAAAATAGAGGAAGAGAGAAACATGTTCTTTCCACACCAGCGAAATCAATCAAGACTGGACTAGATGCTTTTTTTTAATGTACTTCAAAAACGTTAGGAGACTTTGTGGAAGGGAGAACAGTGTGTGGCATTTGTCGTCGCTGTTAGAAACCATTGTAGACAGTCTACCTGTTTGCTTTCACAACAATAAAAGCCGCATCGAGCGGTGCAGGAGGGACGGGAATCGATATGAAACACTGCACATGTGCTATTTATAGGTGCATCGGGAAGCTGAGATGAAATGATGCCGCCGCGAGAGAGGTAGATGGGAAGAGAAGGGGAAAAGAAAATTAGTGGAAGATGGGGGAAAATGATGGAAAATTGGAGGAAAATTGGTGGAAGAAAATGTGGGATGGGTTCACAGAGCATCTCATGTAAAATGCAACCTGGTATAAACATATTGTGTGCTGGGGGTCGTGCGGGGGGATCCTACTCCCATCATGGGTTCGCCCCCTTGTTCGTATTCGACAAACGTGTAAAAAATTATCTGAAAAGGCACAAATCAGAAGAAATGCTATACTTTCAACAGTGGATATCCACTTCTTCGATGTGAAAGTTAAAGCTATTCAAATTAATCCACACTTACCTTTCTAGAACTTTGTATATTGTACGTGTATATCCACTCGATAGTTCAATCCTGTAAAATGAAGAGAGCAAATGAGAGTAGGAAATATATTAATGAAATTTTCATTATTATTAAAGTGATTTGTGTCCTTTTTATATTTTTCTACTTTTCAAGCCTCCCATGTAACTCTTTTAAGATATGTGAATATGGCCGATTCTTCCTTTAAAAGCTGGTGGAAGGCTTCGGTAAAAGCTTCAATTATAGTTTACTTTTATAATATATTGAATAACATTCCTACATTCCAATCTTACAAAAGTGTAGGAAATTCAATGTAGTTTTCATTTTCGGATTCATTGTGACAATTGGAATATGAACACTAATCTTACAAACAGCATAGTGATTATATGTTTAAAAATTTAAATAAATAAATACATAAAATTAAACTTTCCATCATCCTATTCTCAAGAAGTTGTTCCATACAAACAAAAGGAATAATGCATTGAAATAGAGGAATAATAATACAAATTGTATTAAAAATAATTTGCTTCCATGCTGGTTAGAGCAGCGTTCATTCCTTGATCAAAGAATACTTGGTATTCTTAAAGTTTATCTCACCCTAAAAACAAAATTTATTTGGTGTAGCCATAATTTGATGTGGATTAGGAGTGAAGGAATTACTGAAAGGATTTTTAGGACAGCAAAAATGATCAACATGGTCATCCAACAACCGCCATCCAATACTAGGCAGTGGAATCATTTACATGCTAATTGCTATACATGTAAGTAATAAAGCCTTCTGGGATATGGAAATGTATAATTCGCATCGCAGGAAAAAGAAAACCACAATTCTCAATTACTTTTACCCGCTTAGACAAATGATCATTCCAGTATCATTATATCATAATAAAGTGAAGTGTTTCTTTATAATTTTGATCCCAAATTAATATGAAAAATATGAAAAATTCATGTATAAGATTAGCGAGACTGAAAATTCAATGCAGAAATCAAGGTTTGCCAGAATTTTTAAAAATTGCTTTCTAGGATACCGTAGATTTGTGTACATGTATACATGTAATAGAGGATCAGCATTATGGATTTCAATTTCTTTCTTCTTTTATTTTATCAAAACAGGTACATCTTCTTTCTAAAAGTCTTATAACTTTGTACATAATGCACACAAAATGCTTGTTTAGAGGAAGGGGGGTCCGTTCAGTTTCTGCACTTACTATTAAAAAAAATAGTTCACAAAGAGCCCCCTGGTTATATATAAACATGCACCAACATCACCCTCCTACCCGCAACACATTTCCTGGTCTGAAGCGAAGACATGTCAGTTCTAATGATAGTCAATGCACTCACATGCAAATCAAATTTGCAAGTATAATGTAATTTTTCAATCAGCAGGCGCAACGCATGGTTTCTTTAATATGTGTACTCTTGTGCCAGATTTTTCCTCTGGGCACTTTCCTCGCACCTCTTCGCTTCGTTATTATACTGTGGCCCTCCCCCACCCCTCTCTTACCTTCTCCCCTCCTCCCCCATCACCTTTTATTTGTTCTATCTGCCTCTCTCTATTCTTGTCTCTCTCACTGTGTCTCTCTCCTTCTCATTCTATCTTCTTTCCTTCCCCAATCACCCCCACCCCTCTCCCTCTCTTTTCTATCTCTTTTATATCTCTCTTAAGTGGAGGACCGCGACCCGGAGGAGAGTTGCGCATGATGTTGAGAGTTGCGATTGATTGCAACTCTTTCTGCAACGGGTCCCGGGTCACGGTCCACCACTGTCTCTCTTTCTATAACTCTTTATCTCGCTCTCATCTTGAGAGTTGGAAAAATTAACCCCCAAATTTGCCTTAACATTTCATACAAGACAAAAAAAATTGTTTTTTCAAAGATTAGTTTCCATCCATGGGGTACTTTCACACAACCTACATGTACAATCTGCAACACTGGGTTATTTCCAGTTCAGTCTTGACCTTTGGGTGTTGGTGTTTACACGATTAAAACACCAAACATAAAATAAAATAAATAGATGAAGATGGTCCCAAAAAGTCGCTCACTAGTTGTTGAGATGCCAATGAGATCTGGATCAGTGTTGCAAACTCTGAATAAATATTGGAGCTAGGGGAAATAATCCAAATTTCAACACTAACACCAAGGTCAACACCGGAGTTGAAATCAGCCATAGGGACTGCCACGCAGTCAAGCCTAGCTTATAGTGGCAACCCCTGCAACCTTCTAAAAATCACTGTTTTAATAGAAAATGCAATTTTGCTCAATTTTTTTCTTGTCAGTTATATAATTATTATCGTATTTTCTTTGTTAAAGATAGATTCCAGTTTTGGTAATGATCTCAAAATGACTTTTTACAGAATCTAATATACCGGTAATGACCACCCAAGTGTCTGTTTGTATGAATAAAAAATATGTGCCAAAGGATTCTGGAAGAAATTTTGTAATTGCTGAGAAATAAGCAAAATAAGCGCGGATTCGGTCACTTCCGTCGGGTCTTTATTCCAGCAACAATAATACACTGTCCTACGTGTACCTATCTGTGTTGGTGATCTTCAGTGTGAACATTTTTCAGCGTAGATTTCAAGATTTCACAAAGTTCAGTTTATGTAACTGTACCAGATCTAGATCCTCGATGATATTCTGACAATTAAGCCTGGTTTTACAGACTTTCTCATGAAATTAGTGTTTACTGCAACTACTGGCATTTCTCTGTTAATGTGTTTATGAAAAAGTGTTGCAGAAACCAATAAATGAAATGAAAATTGAATTTCAGTGGATGGTGATACGCCAGGGTCTGTTTGAGCATTTTTCTCGCATTTTGTTATGGGGGGGGGGGTGAAATCACCCTGGCCCGATGCCCTGGTGCATTTTTGTTCCATTTCATACATATCTGTGGTCTTTCCCTTCGTAAATCGAATCACCTACCTGATAGCATTAACAGACCAATCTTTCATCACATAATGAGATGAGACAAAGAATGTGCATGCTCCCATAATGAACCCATTTTACACCGTCCAACTGCTACCACACAAATCTCAAACCACGCCGATGTTGATTGAAACAATTCAAACGGACGTGTCTCATCCGCAATTCAAACATGGCAAGTCGAGCGGTGTGCACTCAACTTTCATGAAATTTTAATTCTAAAAAACCTATTAACATGGAAAACCCCTCCCACATCTACATGTAGTTCATTTTTCATAAAAAATTCTACTTTGATCCATCCCATTTGTATGTACAATACTATACCTTTACAATAAAAAAAAAACTTTATAAAACCCTAGAATACAATATCACGTACATATACTCTTATGCCCAACTGTTACAAAAACTTTTTTTTCTAAAAAGGGTTGTATCTAAAGCGTTATACTTTTCCTTAAAAAATGAAATATATTTTTCAATGGTTGATTACAAGAAAAATGCAACTCAACAAATCAGTCAAACATCATATTGGTTTTAAACTATGATACATGTACATGTAGTAGCTTACAAAATACTGTACTTGAATCTAAAATGAAAAATAATGATTTAATGGACTGCCATTTTTTAGTATACATGTACAAACCACATGAAAAAAAAAGCAGAGAAAATACAAACGTTCATAATCACAATAGGCCTAAATACATGTAGAGAAGAGTGAGGGAACGTATAAAGAGGGAAAATGTAATATTTAAAATGCAATTTCTTTTTTTTTTAGTTAACAATCCATCACATGTAAAAAGCCCAAGGTTATGGTCCAGACAGATATTAAGAACAAGTGGAATGCCTCTGGCCGTCTCACCTGCATCACGCGGTTCAATATAGTAGCAGTGCTGACTTTGCATACTACTCTAACTCGCACAAGATGTTCAGTGATACATGGTTACTCTTATGTCCTCTTTTTATGAACTAGACCAATAAACTTACAGAGATATGATGGTTATTCAACAAAAAACCCCAACATGGCCAAAGTTCATTGACCTTACATGACCTTTGACCTTGATCATGTGACCTGAAACTGGAACAGGATGTTCAGTGATACTTGATTACTCTTATGTACAAGTTTCATGAATCAGATCCATAAACTTTCAAAGTTATGATGGTAATTTAACAGATACACCCTATTCGGCTAAAGTTCATTGACCTTTGACCTTGGACATGTGACCTGAAACACGCACAGGATGTTCAGTGATACTTGGTTACTCTAATGTCCAAGTTTAACGAACTAGACCAATAAACTTTCAAAGTTATGATGGTAATTCATCAGATACCCCCGATTCGGCCAAAGTTCATTGACCCTAAATGACCTTTGACCTTAATCATGAGACCTGAAACTTGCACAAAATGTTCAGTGATGCTTGATTACTATTATGTCCAAGTTTCATGAATCAGATCCATAAACTTTCAAAGTTATGATGGGAATTCAACAGATATCCCCAATTCGGCCAAAGTTCATTGACCCTAAATGACCTTTGACCTTGATCATGTGACCTGAAACTTGCACAAAATGTTCAGTGATGCTTGATTACTATTATGTCCAAGTTTCATGAATCAGATCCATAAACTTTCAAAGTTATGATGGGAATTCAACAGATATCCCCAATTCGTCCAAAGTTCATTGACCCTAAATGACCTTTGACCTTGGTCATGTGACGTGAAACTCATGCAGGATGTTCATTGATACTTGATTAACCTTATGTCCAAGTTTCATGAACTAGGTCCATATATTTTCTAAGTTATGATGACATTTCAAAAACTTAACCTCAGGTTAAGATTTCGATGTTGATTCCTCCAACATGGTCTAAGTTCATTGACCCTAAATGACCTTTGACCTTGGTCATGTGACATGAAACTCTAATAGGATGTTCAGTAATACTTGATTAACCTTATGGCCAAGTTTTATTAACTAGGTCCATATACTTTCTAAGTTATGATGTCATTTCAAAAACTTAACCTCAGGTTAAGATTTGATGTTGACGCCGCCGCCGCCGCCGCCGCCGCCGCCGTCGCCGTCGGAAAAGCGGCGCCTATAGTCTCACTTTGCTTCGCAGGTGCCCACGTCATAGACAAAAACGGAAGAATGAATACACACCATGCCGCAGGTAATACACGCAATGCACCAAAATAGCACAGCTACAGGGCAATGGCAGAACGTATAGGTATTAAAAAAAAACTTGTGACAACCGCCCCCCAGGGGGGTTTGATGAAATGGCAGTCGGTGGTAATGCCCTTTCTCGCACAGCGATGAGGCAGGCCCCGAGCAAAAGACCACTTAACTCTATGTAAATACATGGACAGTGGCTAAATAGCATTTGCTTAGCATGCGGTCGCATTTAAGAAACATTCCCCTACATGTAAACAGTGAATGCTTTCTGTTTATGTGAGGATATATACATGTAGAATGCACCAGATTGCAGTCAACTTTGATTTAAAAAAGCAAAAACAAACAAACAAATAATCTCCAGGGCCAGTATTCAATTGAAAGTAATGATTTTGTAAGCATTTTACTTCAAAATTTACTTGGCTATATTAAAGCAAAATACTTTTAAACTCATATTCAGATCACATATGTGCATTTAATATATCAAGCCAAATCTAAACAAAATATTCACTTATTATACAAATAATGAATGTTTATGAGTGCAATGGACAGAATACTTCATGAGGTGAAAGATGAAATAATGATCCATTGCACAAATGAAAAAACATTCATTATTTGGTTTATATGACACATAAAAATTGATTTTTTTTTCATGAGAAATTTATGAATTTCGATGCAAAACATGCTCATGCAGTGCGAGTTTGGTCTGTTGATTGTTACGTCATTACAACATGCGTATTTATTTGTCTATGAGCTGTCTCCGTGCGTGCATGCAATGGACAAAATCGTATGGATCCAAAATTGCACAATGAATGGATACAAAATTGCACGGTTGATGACGTCATTGCAAAATGGGCTGAATGAACGATATCAAACAACCAATCAAATCGCAAGGATCTATCTAGGTGTCATATAAAAATAACCATTGTGACGTCTCAGGTTTGAGCCAAGTAATGCGCAATGTATGTATCCATCTGTGCGCAGAATGAATGAATGCTCTTATCACGTTTGTAAACTGCACCCAAGCCAGACTTACTGAAAGTCCACAAGCCAGACCTGCTTTTAGTCTGGTAGTTGGCTGACTTTAGATGATGAGCAAAATACTTAGCCAAAAATGGAATTGAATACAAAATATGGTTAAGTATTTTATCAAAATACTAATGGCTTAAGTATCAAAATGAATACCAGCCTTGAACCTTTCTACATTGAGGAAAACCCTCTCTATTTAATAAATCCTACCTACAATACATGCAGAAAGATTTTTAAAGTGAAAAATATCTCAAACCAGTATTTTTTCAATTATTTTGTTTTTGCTATTTTAACTACATGTATAAACTTTTCGTCTGAAAGAACTTCCCCTTTAAAGGTTTGAATTGAACTTTGGATAAGAATTAGAGATACAAGTGAATAGGATTTAAGTGTAAATCTTTGAGTTCAACTGGTCTCGCAATCCACAAACGATATGGATTCACTTTCAAATACCCTGTCATTTAGACTGTAAGAAAGATCTAATACTCTATGCAACTGAGATTCTTCATCCCCATGTATTCATTTTCATGCTGTAAATTGAGATTCAAACAGGTAATCCAACAGAGCGTGGCAAGATGCTTCCCTCCTTTTTCCCCATTTTCCATTTCCTCCACTGCTCCAAGAAATATATCCGCATCAGCGCATTCTGGGTGTTATTTTTGTCGCCCTCAAATGTCACGACATCGCGGAAGGACACAAGAGAAAATGTCCCGGACAAGCTAAGGAGAGTGTAGGAGTAAAGTCAAAAAGCGAGGTGATTGCCCAGCAAAAATCTTGATTTGTTTACCATTCTCATCTCATCTTCACAACTACATACATTATTTTGCTTCATACATGAAGTGGATCTTTCTCTCCGTCTCAGTAGCTCTATTTTATTATTTGCAATTCCTTTAATGATCAAGTATATCATTATTACTATTATCTGCAGAATATGGCAAGACCATATAGCATATTGCAGTTTGAGGCATTTTTCTTTTCCAAATCATAAATGTGGAGCGCTGTGGCCCAGTGGATTAGTCTCCAGACTTTGAAACAGAGGGTCGTGGGTTCGAATCCCAGCCATGGCGCAATTTCCTTCAGCAAAAAACTGATCCACAATGTGCTGCACTCGACCCAGGTGAAGTAAATGGGTACCGGTAGGAAGTAATTCCTCAAGAAGCTGTGTGCGCTGTGAACGCCTAGCTTAGCCGGGTAATATACATGTAGGAGCGCCTTGAGCACCTAACAAGGTGGATATGTGCGCAATATAAATACCCTATATTAATTACAGTATTACATGTATTATTGAATATTGGTAATATCAAATTTACATGAAATATTGCTTCCTTTTCACTTCTTTGAATTTGTATCAATTTTTCTTTATATTAAAGAAAATACAATTTAAAGTTCAGTTTAACTTTAAATAAGACCTTCGTAAAAAAAAAACGATTACCTTTGGCTTGAAACACATTTATTATCTCACATGTAGCTCAAATGGCCCCTCATGGTGTATAAACATGGAGGAAATAAATTCAAAGACACCTCACGAAAGGTTATGGCCCATCGTTACATATTACTTCACACTTTATACTCCATTACTATTTAAAGATAAACATGCTTAAATAACATTAGCCTTTGCAGTGTCATTTGCTGTCATTGGGCAGGGCCCTGGGAACGATTTTTGGAGTGGGGGTGCTGAAGTGAATTTGACAAGCAAAAAAAACAAAACCAAAAAAAAGCAAAAAAAGAGGTTTTCAATCCAAAATGAAGGTGGTGTTTCTGTCCACAGAAATTTGACAAGCAAAAAAAAGGGGTATTCCTAAAGACAGCTCCTTCATTTTCATTACATTTCTGCCATTTATCATACCTACCAGATTTCCAAGGGTGCTGCCTATGGAAAATAACACACGCAGCGCCCCCAAGGAAAATTTTGGGGGTGGTTCAGCACTCCCAGCATCCCCACTTACAAGGCCCATGCTATTGGATAGAAGGCAACTTTCACACTGTACAGGTATGTATTTTTAAAACCACATCAAATGTTCAAATAGTTGAATTTTGAACCAGAAAATTTATTTTGTGTGATTTGTCAATTTTTTTTGTCTCAATACTATTCTCTTCACATTTTTTGTCAAATCTTATTAATCACAAAATCTATTTCTAAAAAGAAAAGAAAAATATGTAGACTCTTCCTTCTCTTTACAACTAATCAAGACCTTGATAATTTAGAGATGTATTTATATACAAAAAATCTTTAAAAGGGCAGACAACGTAGAAGTTACATTTGTACATTGCTTAATTTTTACCCGCCCAACCACTTTTTTGTGGAAAGTGGTTAAAATTTGCAACAGACTATTGGGCTTTATATTGGGACATGAAAGCCCCTCTCAGAAAATTCTAAGAAATTGTAATTTGTGTGTTAATATGAAGGCTTGTCTCAGACCCACATGTTGACATTTCACTTGGGGTCTGCGCATTTAGACTATACTGGAATGTATATGATATAATCAGAAAAGGAAGAAAAGATGATTTTTGCTTGCCCTTAAAACAAAATCAGAAAAACCAGGCTTCTCACATTTATGTGCACACTTGACATTTCATAATTAGCCATGATAATTGAATTTTTATTGGAGAAAATGCCAGGGCCGAAAGTTGCATACATGTACCGTATATATGCGTATGTTCTAGTAGATGATGCTGATGTAATTCACCCCCTGGCCTGTTGGGGTGTTTTTTTATGAGAAAAGTTTGGTAAAATGCCAAGGCGATGAAACTGATTTTTAGAGCCACGTTGCTCTGTAGTGTTGGAATAGACATGCGTCACATTCAGGGGAGGAGTTTGGTAAAGAGAATACAAAGATGGAGGGAAGGAAGAAAGAGGGATAGGCAAATGAGAGGGAGGATTAAAGTGGCAGTGAGGGAGATGAGAGGATGAATGATGTGAAAGAAAGACAAGGGAAGGAAGGATGGAGGGAAGGAAGGAAGAAATGAGGGGATAGACAGTGAGTAGGAGGATTAAAGTGGCATGGAGGAAGGGATGAGGGAGATGAGGAAAAAGAATGATGTGAAAGAAAGACAAGGGAGTGGGGGATGGAGAGAAGGCAGGATGGAGGGAAGGAAGAAATGAGGGGATAGATAGTAAGTGGGGGAATAAAGTGGCACAGGAGATTGGATGAAGGAGATGAGAGGATGAATGATGGGAAAGAAAGACCAGGGAGAGAGGGATGGAGAGAAGGAAGGATAGGCAATAAGTGGGAGGATTTAAGTGGAACGGGTGATTGGATGAGGGAGATGAGAGGAAGATTGATGGGAAAGAAAGACAAGGGAGTGGGGGTGGAGAGAAGGAAAGATGGAGGGAAGGAAGAAATGAGGGGATAGGCATTGAGTGGGAGGATTAATGTGGCAGTGAGGGGGAAGGGATGAGGGAGATGAGAGAATGAATGATAGGAAAGAAAGACCAGGGGAGCATTTCATGAAAGGACTTGTCAGACATTTTATCAGACAAGTCCCATTTTATCCCACAGTTACCATAGTAACAGTGCTTCTCAGCCAATCAAAATCCAGAAAATTTGTCAGATCGAACAACTTGTCGGACAAAAATGTTGATGAAACGCCCCCCAGGGAGTGGGGGATGGAGAGAAGTATGGAGGGAAGGAAGAAATGAGGGGGTAGGCAATGAGTAGGAGGATGAAAATGGCACGGGAGATGGGAAGATGGGATGGGGCGGAGATGAGGTGAGAGGATGAATGATGGGAAAGAGAGACCAGGGAGGAGGAGGGCAGGAGAAGGAAAGGGAAAGAAACATGTAGAAATGATGACAAGGAAGTAGGAGGGATAGGGGGAAACAAGAGAATGATGATGAAGCGACGGGAGGAACTAGGGGAGGAAGGAAACAGGAGACTGGGTGAAGAGATGAAATGAAAGAGGGGGCATAGCGGTTGGGATCAGGGGAGCGTTTCATCAATATTTTCATCCGACAAGTTGTCAGATCTGACATCTTTCCATGATTCTGATTGGCTGAGAGGCACTGTTCCTATGGTAACTGTCGGATAAAATGGGACTTGTCGGATAAAACGTCCGACAAGTCCTTTCATGAAATGCCTCCCAGGAGAGGAGTGGGGCAGAGTGAAAATAACAGAGAAAGAGTTTAATAAACAAGATGAAAGAGAGGGATGGAGGGACAAAGAGAAAAAGACCAGAGGAGCATTTTCATGAAATATATACACTGCGTCCCAGAAAAAAAGGAAACCGGAATTGACACACCCTTTTTTCTTCAAAGGCAAATTAATTATGATATTCCAGGGAACAATTTTCTTGGTATCGTATCACAATTTGCTCCACATTTTTTAAAAGACTGCTATGCATAACGTCTTTTGTATAGCATAATTTTACATATAGGGCTGTACATTACCTATTTGAGAGAGTTTTTCTCTCGTGACCATAAATGCTATTCAAATTTGTAAGGTAAAATTGTTCCCTGTATTCCATTTTATCATCATACCATTGAATTATCCCTCCGCATTTTGATACCTACATGTATTATATCTAAGCCTGAGTCGAATCGATTTTAAAATCGGTGTTCGATCGATGTCATCGAACACCGGTGCAGATTTTGCAAAATCGGTGCATCGAAAAAAAAAAAAAATACGTCGGCCGGCCGATTCGTTTGGTTTACACAATCAATCATCAAAATATCAGTAATGTCCAACTTTACTACTACTTACTTGATTTCTATTGCCCCCAAAATGAAACCGAATGAGTAATTATGATGCTATTCACCATTAATTTGAAGTTTATTTCGATCATAGTTCGAGTCTTACTCGTCTGCTCGTGCCGAGATAATTTATGCACGATGAATTCATGAATGGAAGTCATGGCCATCGATCGTGCATGCGCAGTACTGTTCTTTAATCAAACCAGAAAATGGCCGGAAATTGACGCGATCAACGTAAAATAGATCTTGCTTTCATGAACAATATTAAAATCATGACCATAGAACATTATTTAATCGTAATATTTAACAATAATTTGCATATGATAATCATTAATATGAATTTAGAGCTTGATGTGAAACGTTTGTATTTCGTTTCAATTTTCAATGGCGGACATCTCATGACGATCGACTTGACTTCTTGAGTCGAGCTAGTGCACTTGTCTAAAAAAAATAATCATCACGTCAGGATCGATTCTCGAACATTGTCTACATGCAAAAACTCTGTTCAAGTTCGTAATATCACCATATAAGAACATTTTACATGACAAAACAGAGAAAATTGCGTTTGATATTTTTTCCCATCAATTTGAAGCTAGTTTGTGCCCAACTTTGGGCTCTGATTTCATGAATGGGAAAATATGTCATACGTCATCAAACACGCATGCGCATTGTGCTTATTTTCTCGGAGCTTATGGAGGAGACGTCCAGAGTCTATGGAATAACAATAGAAATAATCCCAGTATTATTTCTTCCATATGAACATAACATACTTTGCTGACATCGTCAATATTCTTAGTATGACCATAAAATCTTGTTAAATCGTAATAATTTAGATGAATTTAGGGCTCGATTCGAAGCATTCGTATTTATTTTGATCACATGCTCAATTGCGTCTAAAAAACTGGATTGTCTTTATCAGGATTAATTCTCGAACATCGTCATAACTCATATTCCACAATCTTTCCTCACAATCGTTATATCAGCATTGAATAGCAATTCAAATGACCATTCAGAGAAAATTACGTATTTATTCCCATAAATTTATTTGGAGCTCATTTTGGATCCAACTACACAATCTCAGGCAAGTTACAGCGCTCTCCGTTGATTGCAATTGTTTGCTGGCGCTGACGTCAAGCACGCCTGTCGTTTCGGGAGAGTGAGTGTACGGAGCTGCGGACGGGGCTGGTGAATGGACTGCGAATGCTAGTCGACCGAAAATCATTCGGATCGACTCTGCGTGATTCATGTCTTTATTATTGTTTCATTTTAAATTTATATGTTGTCATCTGCAAATATCATTGTTGAAGATATTTTGGGAAGAATTCTGCTTTGGTCCCCGGCCTTTTTTGTGTGTTTTGTGATCATGGAAAATACAAACGAACTTTGCTCTGTCATCTGCTTGTGCAACGCTCACCCGGCCAACGCCAGCGCATATCGTCAGTGCGTAGTGCAATATGCAAAGCGCATCGCATCGACGCAAAAACAAGACTAAATTTTCCCCGCCTTCAATATTCGATGCATCGATGTTCGATCGAATTAGAGCTGTCGAACACCGGTTTTCAAAATAATCGATATGACTCAGGCTTAATTATATGTGACAAACACTTCACGCATTAATGAGCTAGACGAGTTTTTAATTTGAATGTCAAAATTAGATTGCGCAGAAAAATTGGACAAGATTGGTTCGTGATACAACAACTGTGCTTATTCAACAATTGACTCAGCATTTCTTTTGTATTCTTTGAGATGTTTCTCTTAATACTGATCCCTGAAATGAAAGTCTATTCAGATTCTTACGTGAGTTTCTGCGCACATCATATCTAAAAGGCCTAATAAGGGAGAATGAAACCTTTGAAATAAGTAGGCTTGTGTCAAAACAGAAAAATCAAAGAACAAGAACAAAGAAAGTTTGAGAAAAATCGGACAAATAACAAGAAAGTTATGAGCATTTGAATATTGCAATCACTAATGCTATGGAGATCCTCCCATTGGCAATACGACAAGGATGTGTGATGTCACATGTAAACAACTTTCCCTTTGATGGACTATAAAATACCCTCAAAATGTCTCTTTCTGCTTTATCTTGTGGTGATACAAACTCTTTATCCATGATGTATTCTTAAAAAATCTGTATTACATGCCCTCCTATAGAAAGAACACATGATCTACTGATAGATGTGATAAAAGAGGCAATTTAAGTGAAATATGTACTGAAGTAATGGGGAGAGTTGTTCATCAGTGACATCACACATCTTTGTCTAATTGCCAATTTGAGGATCTCCATAGCATTGGTGATCGCAACATCCAAATGCTCATAACTTTCTCACTATTTGTCAGATTTTTCTCTAATTTTTGTTGATCTGCTTCTTTGATTTTTCTGTTTTGAAACAAGCTATCTTGTTCCAAAGGTTTCATTCTCCTCTAATATTTATTGTTTGTAACCTGCCATGCATGAATGATCTGCTAAAGCTGATGAGATTCCACTCTTACCATAAGTATCAAATTTTAGTAAAAAGATATTGGGGGTGTTTCACAAAGATTTAAGTACGACTTAGAGTCGCACTTAAATACCGAGTTGCGTACGGTATGAAAGGCTTGACCGCATTGGTCAGATCGTGTCATGAGGACGCGCACTAATGCGTATCTATCAATAAGATCGCGCGTTGCATATCATGTACGGGTCGGCATTTAAGTGCGACTTAAGTCATGCTTAAATCGTTGTGAAACACCCCCATTAACAGTGAAGTTTATCTCTGAAAACAGGTCTCCTTTTTTGTGGGACGCACTCTATAACTACTGCATAACTACTGCATATCCTTGCAATCAATCGACTATTGACCATATAGTGAGTGAAAATCTGTGACTAAACTTTTCATGAAACAGCCCCTAAGAGTTATAATACAAACATAGAATATAAAAAATTTAAGAATCCTGCACCTATTCTACCTTTGAATGGATTTACTAGAAACACTTCTGGGTGGCAGAAAGACATACATAGCTATGAGATGCATTGCGCCCTTCTAGCACTCTGCTCAAATAAGGTATTAAAACCCCAATTAATATTCAGTTTGGTGGGGTATAAAACTTGCGGTATGGGGGACTGAATTATAAATCCTCCAATTTGTCGGAAGGCGATAATGATAATGATCACTGCAGCGGGAAATGAATAATAGAAATACATGGATCACGTCGGGGGATGCTCGCTGGGGTGTTAAAAACACTGACAAAGAACACAAGGTGTCAAAGTCAAACAAATGGGCATTTCATGAAACAAATGGGCAGTAAATTTCACTGTTATCAGCTACTGAAATCCTTGCATCTGATTGGCTGAGAGCGAATGAGGCAGTGAAAATTACTGACAGGACGCTTCGTGAAACGACCCCCTGAAGCTCAGCCAACCATGTGGCTGACTTTGCTCGAAATTAGATTTCATTCTCATGAAAAATTGATATGCAGGCGGTTTACCTCATTTTTTATCATATTAAAATGCAAAGAAAGGTCACAAAGGAGATTTTAAAAGCATGCTTCACCTCCACGAGGTTTATCAAATTGTTTCCCATTATTAAATCCTGACCAAAATGAATGAGATACATGCAGGCTTTGAAAAAAAAATGACCTGAAAAAAAATTAATTTCTTTGCTAGATATAGGTGGTATAAAGGGGCCCAATGATTTTATAAAAAAGGACAGCGATGCATGTTGGCTATCTGGTATATGGAAGTACGGATGCATTACATTTGAAAAGTACAGAAATACATGTATGCAAGTGAAAAATATGTTGGTTTCTAACTGTAAAAGGGAAGCATATTTATATTTTTTGTTTCATCCAGGTTAGGTGCCTGTTCAAATTATCAGACACAACTAATGATCAAGTTTTGCGTTCAATGCTTATAAAAAAAACACCAAAAACCCAAAATATAATTAGAGATAAATGTTTTGAACAAGAAATAATGCATCTAAATTATCTATAAAATATTCCAAGCAGTGACATTTTTGGTGTCTCAATACATTATAAGAAATTTTAAACGACATGTCATCTTAATTGATTGAAATCAACCTTACATAATATATTGGAAGACAGTCTTTCTTCTTGAAAAGAAAAACCTATAAAAATACAAAAAAAGCTTCAAGCAGATTTGCTCAAATTGATAACACATGAAGGAGTTTATATTTTATGAAGATATGAGATTTGTGATCGATCCAAGTCTACAATAACTACGAAAAGCAACATTGGCATTGTCATCTACATGTATATGTCCATCATGTGAGTTCATATCTCAGAAAGATATAGAGTTGTGAGTGATAGAATTCTATCACAACTACAGAGAGTAGCATTGACAATATCATGTACATTACATGTAAAAGGCACGGTTCCTCTCAAGATTGATATTCAAGAATAAGTATTCATATCTCATGAAGATAGGTGTAATTGATCCAAATCAAGCTCAAATTGAAATATGGAAAGCAAAAAAAAAAACTTTTTAACACATGTAGCAAGCTGATTGGAAGAATTGACAATACATGTTGTATGAGTTCACATCTCAAATAGTTTGATCGATCCAAATCAATCTCATATATGGAAAGCCAAAAAAAACTTTGTCGAAACTTTAATAGCAAGCTGATCAGAAGAGTTAACACATGTATGAGTTCATATCTCATGAAGATAGTTGTGACTGATCCAAATCAATCTCAAATATGGAAAGCCATTTTTTTTAAACTTTAATAGCATGCTGATCGGAAGAGTTAACACATTCATATCTCATGAAGATAGTTGTGATTGATCCAAATCAATCTCAAATATGGAAAGCCATTTTTTTTTACTTTAATAGCATGCTGATCGGAAGAGTTAACACATTCATATCTCATGAAGATAGTTGTGATTGATCCAAATCAATCTCAAATATGGAAAGCAAAACAAAAAATTGTTAAAACTTTAATAGCAAGCTGATTGGAAGAATTGAAAACACATGTAAGAATTCATATCTTATGGAGACGAGTGTTATGATTGATCCAAATCAATCTCATATATGGAAAGCAAAAAACTCTGTAAAAACTGTGCAAGATGGAAGAATAGACAACATATTTATGAGTTCGTATCTCATGTAGATAGGTATGATTGATCCACATCAATCACAAATATAGAAAACAAAAAAAAACTTTCTTAAAACTTAGCAAGCTGATCGGAAGTATTGACAACACATGTATGAGTTCATATCTCATGAAGATGGACGTGATTGATCCAAATCAATCTTATATATGGAAAGCCAAAAAAAAAACTGTTAAAACTTAGCAAGATGACTGGAAGAATTGACAACACATGTATGAGTTCATATCTCATGAATATGGACGTGATGGATCCAAATCAATCTTATGGAAAGCCAAAAAAAAACTTTGTTAAAACTTAGCAAGATGACTGGAAGAATGGATCCAAATCAATCTTATGGAAAGCCAAAAAAAAATTTGTTAAACTTAGCAAGATGACTGGAAGAATTGGCACAAGTAAGCATATCAATTTGTTTGCGCTCCTTTTTTGCAGTGCGCAGCGTGTTAAATTATTTCCCTATGGAGAATAATAGAAAATACACTGTTTTTGAGGGATTTGCTAAGATATCTCCCAAACGCGTCAACAAGGTGATCTATCAAAACAGAATAGAATAGAGCAGATTCTCACCTTTAACATGATATGATTTTCATTTAATTTTAGTCAAATTAAGTTCTGTCACTTTTGAGGTTTTTGGAACCTTTCTTGATGATTTTGGAAATCCATTTGTACATGAGCCAATGGGCAAGTGCGAGAAACGAAACGTTTGGTGCGACTTCACATTGTTGTAAAAAATATATACGTCACAATAGACCCTATCAAAAAAAGACATTTTGCAGAAAATGCTGTAGATTGCGAATACCTAAGAATGATTTTGATTGGATAAAAAAAACCTCTGTCACTTTTCACATTTGCAAAAGCTTTTGCAATAATTGGTCACTATAGTTTGGCGGGTTCAGCCGATGGCATTGTGTGTACACAGTACACACGCATAGCTAGGCAACGCAGCGCGTGTATTCGTACAGCGACGACTTGAGTGTATGTTGGATAGGACCGTACTATTTTTGACCGGGGGTGTGCCAATGAATGCAAGTGATCAAGAAGAGTTACAAAACTGAAGGGAGTGAGAAAACAAGGAAAGTGAGAGGGAAATTTATGAAAACAAGTAATGCGAGGAAAAATGACAAGAAAAGGAGAGAAAGGAGAAGAAGTGAAAACACGCAGCTGAGTGCGCTCACGATATGTAAGTTGAACACCCCTGCACCGCAATGTAGCAGCCCGCCACTATACACGTAGACTGCCTGCACGATGCGAAGACAGCGGCGCGTATTAGTGATTGTGCGTCAAACGTCCCATTTCTATGCCTTATAAGAGGAGCGTTTTTTGTACACAACAAATTGATATGCGTTCATATCTCATGAAGATAATATGGAAAGTCAAAAAAAACTTTGTAAAAAGTGAGCAAGCTGCTCGGAAGAACTGGCAATACATGAGTTCATATCTCATGAAGACAATATGGAAAGCCAAAAAAACTTTGTAAAAAGTGAGCAAGCTGCTAGGAAGAACTGACGATACACGAGTTCATATCTCATGAAGATAATATGGAAAGCCAAAAAAAACTTTGTAAAAAGTGAGCAAGCTGCTCGGAAGGACTGACGATACATGAGTTCATATCTCATGAAGATAATATGGAAAGCCAAAAAAAACTTTGTAAAAAGTGAGCAAGCTGCTCGGAAGAACTGACAATACATGAGTTCATATCTCATGAAGATAATATGGAAAGCCAAAAAAACTTTGTAAAAAGTGAGCAAGCTGCTCGGAAGGACTGACGATACATGAGTTCATATCTCATGAAGATAATATGGAAAGCCAAAAAAAACTTTGTAAAAAGTGAGCAAGCTGCTCGGAAGAACTGACAATACATGAGTTCATATCTCATGAAGATAATATGGAAAGCCAAAAAAACTTTGTAAAAAGTGAGCAAGCTGCTCGGAAGAACTGACGATACATGAGTTCATATCTCATGAAGATAATATGGAAAGCCAAAAAACTTTGTAAAAAGTGAGCAAGCTGCTCGGAAGAACTGACGATACATGAGTTCATATCTTATGAAGATGACGTGTTATGATTGATCAATATCTATTACAACTATGGGAAGCCTTCACTGTTAAACAGGGCCCCGTCTTACAAAGAGCTGCGATTGATCCAACCAGTCACAACTATGGAAAGTAAGCAACGTCCAAATCTAAAAACGCAGATTTGTTCAAAACATTGCCTAGATATGCTGTATATTCATACATTCATCATTTTCTTGAAAATTTAGCATGCTTCTCTTTGTTTGCAAAGGACTTTTGTGCAAATTTTCTGAAAAAAAATCATGACATTGTTGGATTTCCATACAGTTGAGGTCAATCGGATCAATCGTAACTCTTTGAAAGACGGGGCCCTGATCAGCATGCTCATTGCAGTATGATAATCTACATTATATATCTCATTGATTCAAATCAATATGAAAAATGATGGAAAATATCAACAACACATTATTGTTATTCTAAAATGTGCATGTCTCTTTGTGGTCCAACAAAAAGAGCAGGGTAATTGGTTAAATTGATGACAGAAATGCTGAAAAAATGAATTTAAAATTACAGAAATACTTAAGGGAGCACATTATAGTGCATTCCCTTTTAGTTTAGAAAAAAACTCTAATTGTGGAATACACCTCAGTCTTCAACAATAAAAATGTTAACAGAAATATGACCAACTTATATCTTAACTTTCACATACATGTACACAAGTTTACATTGAAAAAACAACAAAATAAATAGAAGGGATTTCATCTGATATGCAATGGTGAAAAGAGTACAAATGTTAACTGTTAAGCTTGCATTCAGTCCCCTCCCCCCCCCCCCCCCGAGTAGGAAATGGTATGTAACATACATGTTTTGTAATTTCATATACTTGTGAAAAGATGTTGTTATTGACATTAATTAGTTTGTGATCATTAAATAAAAAGTAAAAAGGAGGGGGAATGGTTAACACATAAATGCAGCACTGTCTACTATGCAGCTCTAGCTCACTCAAGATAATTTAACAGACTTGTCAGACTACCTCAACAACGATGAGATAATTTTTTTTCTTTTTAATTTAGTCGGGTCGGTAGGCAGAAGGGGACTCATTACAGGTTGCAAGGCTTCTCGTCCAGATTAATCATTTTCCAATCAAGCTCGATCTCTCAAACCACAGACGTCCTTTTGTTAAACTAGATAGACGGATTACATGCATATTATGCATGTAGCATATGGTGTAACAACCCATAAGGGAACAAATTCTCCTCTAGGAGTAGCAATGTCTTTTTTTTTTACTCATGAAAGCTAGCGAATGAAGGTAATGCAAATATGCACTGAATCATTTAGTTTTAGCGTATACACGTACATGTATGCTCTGATATTCCACAATAGACCAGTTTGTAGTTACTTCATGGGCAATTTTGGTCAAATGACCTTTCATTTCTTTCATCATGATAGGCAGATTTCAAAGCAAGATATTACATAAGCTTGCCTTACATAGCAGGATGGAGAAATTGAATAGACCAGGTGACTAGAATAGCACACCAATGAACACTTAATGAAGGTATTTGTTGCATTCCTACTTTGAATGCATATCTTAGCATGTTGCACAATGTACTTGACAAACAGTGAAATACCAGTCATTCGTGGAAGCATTGTTGTTTTTTGTGGATGTAAATGAAAACGACAATTCAAAAGAATATATGAATAATCAAGACATCAAAGTTGGTGCTTATCTCATTAGATTTTAAAGCACCATGTCACTTTAGTACAAATGACCTTTTTCTGATCATGCGTAGAATCTTTTGATCATGCGCAGAAAGGAACTACGAACTGGCTTATTAACAATGCAATTTAACTCAAATTAATGGTAACAACCTTTGAGGAAACAAATGAGTCTTCTCTTATTTTAATATTATCAGCATCTCAATATTTTGTCGGTCTGAACTTCTGTAGTGTGAACTTTCATGTACAAGCGCTACTCAGAATGGTATTTTACAATTTTTTATGTCATAATTTCTCGATATTTGTTTGATATTCCAAATAATTTACGATAAGATTATAACTTGTGGGTTATCCATAAAAAGCCCTTTTGATGAACCAAAGGTAGCCATATCCCATCATAGATAAAGTCTCAGGCAAAACAAAATCTTGAATCCTGATATCCAAAGGAAAAACAAAATTTTGTAGAGAATTTTACATGTATACAGTCTAGGCATAATACAGTGTACATGTAAATGTGTGACCTTCAGCACATAATTCATTTCAAGTTTTCTCACAATTTAATTCATTTCAATTCAAATCATGAAAATTAAAGCACCTATCCTTTTATTATTTACTACATATTAAAAAACAATGACATGTATCAATAAATAGGCTACACCTGTAGAACAATTTGAAAGCCCATCCCTGGCCCCATTAGACACAAATAAAACTATAATAGCGGTTAATAATGGGGCCAAAGTTTGATGATTGATCATACACAATAAATACCTACATGTAATGCAATTTCATAGCCTCTGATCAATTGCTATACTTTATACATACAGGGCCTGATTAATGAACACTGCAGACAAAAAAAAATCATTTTTCTTTTACTTAATTTTTTTTTTTTTGGGGGGGGGCCTTGTCACGACATATTGCCTAAATCTGCAACATTAGATAAGCTTTGACCTTGCAGTGAACTTGAATTTCCGAGGGTCTTTTAGTTATTTTTCTAGAACGACACTGTATTATGTACATGTACATGTATGAACAACCTGTAGGAGTTGCGGACGTTCTTCTACTGGACTGACAAGCGTGAACTCATGACATTCAAGCAGATGAACCCCCTAGGTTATAGGTCCCCTAGTCTAATTCAACAGGCTTTTAATACCCCCTTGGTGCTGAATTTTCATGAAAATTTGAAGAATAAAAAAAAATTAAAAACAATAAGTAGGGTCTTATATGCTGCCATGGTGAAAAAAAAATGGTTATACAATTTACTAGTTCAGGGAGTAATGTACTGAAATAAATGTAAGAAAACCCTAACTTGGCAATATACACTATAAATGGAAACCAAATGTGAATTGGGATATGTAAGAGTAAACTCATTTTGACTCATTTTAACAAGCTTTATCTTTTGGGGGAAGTTCACCATGAAGAAAAGTGTTTTTTTTTGTAAAAATAGCAAAAGAAATGATAAAAATATATTGGTGAAGGTTTTATGAAGATTAAGAAAGTTACCAGAATTTTCGGTTTTGGTTTGTGACATCATAAATGAGCAGCTGCCCCATATGTTATGTCATATAAAATGCATAAATTTCAATTTTCTAATGTTTCGTGATGACTCGTTTTTGTTTTCTTTTTAGGAAAGGGTTTGAAATGATCTGTCTATTGACATACTGAAGGTAGAGTTAAATACCATTCTCAATTTTCTGATAAAATGACATTTCATTGATTTCTACCATACAATATGTAGGAAAGCTGCTTGCAAATGACGTCACAAATCAAATAATTCTAATGACTTTTTTAATTGTTTGATGAATTTTCCTCAAACCTTCGGCAATATCTATTTATTATTTTTTCTGCTATTTTCACAATAAACTTTTTGTCAGGGTGAAGTTCCCCTCACTTTGTTGAAAGAGCGAAAAAAAATGCTGCCCATATAAGGACTGAAAACTGATTATCAATTCTCACTTTATAGGGTGAAACTTCTGACTTTTGAAAAGTGAAAGATGACCTTTTCACAATGTTCTACAACTCAAAATGCACTTTCATACTATACACACAAAGACAAAGCATTAAACATTTTCAACATACGATATTCCCAAACAGCTGTCAGTTCTAAAATACCTCTCCGTCAATCTTCCGTAAAGAACATTTACTTTTGCCAGAGAAAAATGTCCCCTCTCTCGCCTCCATATGCAGTGACAAAAATAAGGCAAAGCTAATATCTCACCAAACCATCCCCAACAACAACATTTGGGAGTTCAATTGAAGTGGGACATGGTTGGTGGAGTAACGTAGCTGCTTGAACATACTGTACATGTTTTATTAAAATGCAGCTACAGAAATTTATCAGAAAATATTATTCAGAAAATAGAACAAGTTTACTGTCTGACAAGAACAAAATTTCTCAGAAACCATTTTTTTTCACACCAAAAATTCAAATTTCAAAATGATAGTGTGAAAATTGTGAAATTCAAAGTAAAATCCAATGGAACAAAACTGTGAATCAGTTTGATAACAAAAATATGTTCAGTGTTGATCATGTGTTGAGAAAGCTTTGTAAAATGATGAATTTACATGTACATAGTATATATGTATATAACTGAAACTAAAATACAGAGCTATTAAAAAGCCTCTCGGGTGAATGATTATCCTCAATAATACTGTGTTCAAGCCTGTCTAATTCAGGGGTTGCATCGAGGGTATTTTAACTGGTGGGTGGCCAATTTCAGAACTTTGCAGTTATTACTCCTCAAGAGATCAGATAAAGAAACAAAATACATATTAAATAGATATACATGTACAATGTATAACTCACAATTGTTAATCAACCAAATAAATGAAAATGAGGAGGGTTAGGGTAAATACCTTGAGATGCATGTCTACAGCCAACCCATAACAATAAGAACTCTAACAGACGTAAAATACAATAAATTACAATTACAGGTTACCGCCCCCCCTCCCCACCCCCTTAACAAAAAATACATACACAAAAAACTAAACCGAATGGGATGGAGAGAGAGAGAGGGCCAGAAATAAGTCTAAGAATTTGATAATAAAAATGTTTTGTAATTTGTATTTCCTTTTATATAATAATAATAATATATTTACCCTAGGTAGCCGCTTCAGTTTCGAAAACGTTTCTACCAATGGGCCCTGCTGTTATCATTACCCCAAGCATTCAAGGAATTTCTTCCTACCAGGTAATCATTCACCTCACCTGGGTTGAGTGCAACACAATGTGGATGAGTTTCTTGCTGAAGGAAATTGCGCCATGGCTGCGATTTGAACCCATGACCCTCTGTTTCAGAGTCGGAAGACTATACCACTGGGTCACAACGCTCCACAAATAGATACTTAAGGGCTTAATTGAATTCTAAACTGAACCTTGATAAAAAATGCTATTCTTGAACAGAGAAATATTGCACTGTGGGGTAAGAAAATTTCGAGCATTTTTTGTGGAATATTAGAAGTAACCTAAAGGTGACAGTCATTTCTATATTCAATTATATTGCATGGTTTAAACAACACTGCAAAACACTGCTTGAAATTTTAAACACATGGTTCAAGCCTGTCAATCTAATGACTTCATTAACAAGTTTAAACATTCAAACAAACATAAAAAATTTTACAAAAGTTGTTTGAGTGGCCGGCTTAAACATCATACTGAAAATTTTCAAACAGTGTTTTACAATATAAAACAGAAACTCTCTTTTTTCTCCTCCCTTCCTTTACAGACCTTTTTTTCACTTTTTTTCTCCTCTTTCCCACTTTGTACTTGAAATATTAAAGGGGGGCAGTAACCCCCAACTTGTTCAAATCAACTGTGACTACATTAGTAGTAATCAGTAACTCAAGATCATAATATGTAACACATGAACTCGAGTCCATTCTACGAACAAAGTGGTTTCATATCCGAAGCATGACCCGTACAGCAGCGCGGCGTTTTGGCATGCCTACAATGCGTAATACACAAACATCTCATTCATACTTTGTGCTGAATGTCATGATGAGTTAATAGCCATTACATGTACATTATCTGGAAGTTTATGAATCTTTCTGAAATTTGCACTGTTTCTGACATGATTCATTGAGTGTTTTTATACTTTGTTTTCATCGCAAAAAGGTCAGTGCTGTAGTCGTTAAGCGGACGTGACATCACTCCGCCCCCGCCTTTACAAACTATCTTTATAATTAATGTCAATAATGAATGATTTGAACATCAAATAGGCTGTTATTTAAAACCTGTATTGGTTAAAAGATTGTGTCACAAACATAGTAAACCACAAGTTTAGATGAGAGTTTACAGCTAAATGACAGTAGTTGCAGTAAAACACTGATTTCCTGAGAAAGTCTGTAAAACCAAGGTTAAGTATTATATCGTCATCGATCTAGATCTGGTACAGTTACATAAACTGAACTTTGTGAAGTCATAAAATCTAAGCTGAAAAACAATCACACTGAAGATCGCCAACACAGATAGGCACACGTGGGACAGTAGGCGGTTTCAAACCGCCTCGATCACAAGAATCCCTGTTAAATTACGAGAACTTTTTAAGGCTAAAAAATACCCGTTAATTATTCCTGCATTCACACCGCCCCGAAACACATCCTTCGGGATAAGTTCCCGAAGTTACGAGCATGCGCAGTGTGGTCTGATAAGCAGGCAAGGCGGGAGATTCAAAATCTCTAGCCCAGCAGCCACCCACGCCGCCGCGCCCAACGACACGCTGGGATAAAAGTTCCCGTAATTTGCTTTTACATCGCCAAAATACCTGCGACCTTGGAAAAATCCCCACGAAAGTTCTCGTAATTTCGCCAAGTACCTACTATTTAGCGGGTATTTTCTTTCGGGGAGATTACGCGTAGTTTGCTTTCACATTACCAAAATACCTGGTATTTTCTGATCGGGGTAAATTTCCCGATCAGAGAATACCTGGAACTGGCGAACTTCGAGGCGGTCTGAAACCACCTACTGTATATTATATTGCTGGAATAAAGACCCGACGGAAGTGCCCGAATCCGTGCTTATTTCTCAGCAATTACACAATTTCTTCCAGAATCCTTCGGCACATATATAAACAGACAATTTGGTGGTCATTATATTGGATTCTGTAAAAAGTCAATTTGAGATCGTTACCACAACTGGCATTTATCTTTAAATTAAACCCAAGTAATTACAGGCCTTTAAGTTTGCAGCTAAAATAAAATGACAAACCTGCCTCCAATCTCGATAAATCTCAGTGCCCTTGAATTACGTCTCTGGGCTTTAGGTAATGCCAAGTCTATACATGGCCTAAAGCTTTACAGAATTCCCTTCATACATATTATACATGTACATGTATACAAGGATGTATTTTTTTTTATAATCTCTCGTTTTGATTTGGAAATTTTGAAGTAGTTAGTAATATGATTTCGGAGTGTGACGTCATGCACTCCACATGTTATCGGATTACATTGACAGCCAAGAGGAGATAATGTGATAGAGCTTGCACTTGAAGAGATTGCCTAAGGATTGAATAAATTGTTTTCTTATTCAAAATATATCTTTTTAAACTAAAGAAAGCTCTTCTACTGAATATTTAATAAAAAGATTTTAAATTGTGACATAACCTGATATTATAGGTCTATGAATGAGCAGAGGCATAGACCTGTAATATGATAATGTACATATATGTAGGGCAGATGTATGACAGCGTTTACATACACATCATGAAAACTTTTTCTGAATTCTGTTCAGTATCTATAAATTATAGAATGTACCATTTGTGATATGGCTTTTAAGTGGCACATACATGTAGGTTTGAGTGCAGACTTTAATAAGCATTTTTATGTTAATTCAACTCTTATTAGAATGAAAGTCATTTCCTCATTCAAATTGATTGCAAAGTCATATAGCTAATTTTACATATGATTCTTATTTGAATTATACATGTACATGTATATATTTTTTCATTTAGTAATACTTTGAGACTCTAGAATCAGTCAAATACCAAAATTTAATTAGGAATTTTTAAACAAAAGTATTTGAGGAATTTTTCATTCCCCTGATTAAAGAATGTAAAAAGTTTGCAATATTTGTCCTCTTCTGCACAAACTTCACTTCCCCTATAGCTGACATTGAATATTACTTCATCATTTGGGCTGCTAATACATGTATGTATATCCTCAAATTTTAAAATGTATTTATGATTTGAAAACAGGCGAGAAAGAAGAGCGCATTTTCGAATTATGGCATCAGTCGATAACCTTACATATTCTCTGAATTATTTCTAGATCTTTATTCAAGAAATCTTTTAAGCATTTTAATAGAAGATTTCCACATTTCTTTAAAACTGGGCTTCTTCTGGGCCATCCTAAAAATGCATACATGCTGAGATTACTAGGCTTCCATGCCCTGTTGGCAACAAGCTGCGTATGCTAACCACCCATACATTTAAACACCTTCCCATGCATAAAAAATACAGTAAGATGTACATGTATGTACGGTATGCATGACCAAGTAATTTCATGTGCCGTAATAATAGCTACATGTATTCCTACGTGTACATCATCGAAAGGACTTGAAAATCGAGAAATGAACAGGGAAAATTGAGCCATATGTAACATTGCTCATTAATCGCTTCAAGTGCTCATTGAAATTGATGGTTGTCACTTGTATAGTTGTCTAGATGATTGATTCCTACAGAGGCAGAATTCATTTTATATTTCTTGCGTTCAAAACATAAAAACACATACAATACAGTCGTCAAAAGTCCATGTGGCTATGATGAAGAAGACGGTCATACACACTTTTAAAAAATTTTATTCCATTTCAAATGGTAGAAAAGTTGTCATATTCGGACAATATAGCCAGCAGGCAAACTTCTTCTTTTTTTTGGGGGGGGGGCCTATTTTTCATAGCCAATTTCCTAAATCAGCAACATCAGATTGGACGTTGTATATCTATAATACATATTCTAGAGAGTTAAGCTGGATTTCATATCAAATGGGTGTTTATTCCATATCTTAGGAAAACAAGTAAAGGAATTCAAACATATTGTTGATCGAATGAAGGGTAGATGAATTAGATTGCTTTGACGAGTATAATAAATCACAGATGATTCATATTGGCCCTAACGAGTAACATTTTTGGTATAAAGCCATCCAATATTATTATCATTGATCCGAACCCCCCCCCCCCAAAAAAAAGGAGAAATTTCACTGAACGAGTCATATCACTTACCACAAAAAATGGCATCATCACTTCATAAGAGCGTCGTTGACATGCGACTTTATGTAGTTCATTATGACGTCATTGAGTGTAATTGTGCTCTATGCTGCGCATCTCATTGCTTTTATTGTTGTAAATGTACGCATTGTATATTTCATCCATTCGCACATGCGCACTAGACTGTTATAAGTACAATCTCATTTTCAACAGCACTTTTAGTACAGGAGGCCGTGGGATATTCGTTGGATTTCTGTCCTTTTTATAGGGATATGTTCTGGTATTGAACAAGCAATTGATGCAGACCAAACTATGAGTTTTTAATGTATCGCTTTTTAAAAACACTCTATATAGATAAAGTTTTACTTCTTTGCCATCCAAAAATAATAGTAATAATAACTATTACACTGTACAGCATTTACCCAGGCTGGCCAGTTGTTAACCTGAAACGGGGATAAAACTACATTTTTAACGATATGCTTTACCAGGGGCCGTTTCATAAAGCTGTTTGTATAAAGTTAAGCGGGACTTTAAGAACAACTGGGGATCCTATCTTGTGGTAAATAATGTTCACAATTATATGTTCATTTATCTATGCGCGTATTAAGGATCACCAGTCGTTCTTAAAGACGCTCCTAACTTACAAACAGCTTTATGAAACATCCACCTGACCTCATTCGAGGACATGTATTTGTATTTTCAGATATGATAAGATCTGCAGAGTTTGGCATCACCATACTTGACTTAACATTATTTCCAAAGGACAAACTGATGATGATCTACTGTATAGACTTCTCAAGCACTCATCATTAGATTGAGAGAGACTAGGTGGTTTCAGACCGCCTCGAAGTTCGTCAGTTCCAGGTATTCTCTGATCGGGAAATTTACCCCGATCAGAAAATACCAGGTATTTTGGTAATGTGAAAGCAAACTACGCGTAATCTCCCCGAAAGAAAATACCCGCTAAATAGTAGGTACTTGGCGAAATTACGAGAACCTACGTGGGGATTTTTCCAAGGTCGCAGGTATTTTGGCGATGTGAAAGCAAATTACGGGAACTTTTAGCCCAGCGTGTCGTTGGGCGTGGCGGCGTGGGTGGCTGCTGGGCTAGTGATTTTGAATCTCGCGCCTTGCCTGCTTATCAGACCATACTGCGCATGCTCGTAACTTCGGGAACTAATATCCCGAAGGATGTGTTTCGGGGCGGTGTGAATGCAGGAATAATTAACGGGTATTTTGTAGCCTTAAAAAGTTCTCGTAATTTAACGGGGATTCTTGTGATCGAGGCGGTTTGAAACCACCTACTGAAGTAGAATGGAGGGAGGCTAAAGGATTTCAACTCAAGACTGACTTGACATGGATTAAGAGAGCAGATAGCAATTAGAAGATTGTTTACATTCTTTGAAGCCAAAGGGGTCATCCAAATGCAATTTTACATGAAGAGTAATGGAAAAGTGCTAAAAAAACTTCGTTAGATTTCTAATTGGACCCCTGTCCCCATCAGCCCAAAGGTTTGAACTCTTAATTCTGCAACCCATTATATTATACCAATCAATACTTTCAATGTTATTACCAAATTTTCTGTGTCAAATAAAACCTTGGCTGCATTTTTCCTGTACATGAGCTGGCAAGTACTGTACGTGTACATGTATGTAACAATTACACATTATTGGTCGTGCTAAAAAAACTTGTACATGTACATGTAGGACAATCATCTGACAATTGAGTCATATTCCAGTTCCCACAGTAAAAGTGCCAATCAAAATCAAGGACAGTTGTTAGATCTGACAATAGCTGACAACAAAATGTTGATAAAATGCTCTGCTAGCTGGTGCTCATTTTTGTTTAATTTCCTGCAGTATGTATCACAAAAGACAAAATTTAGTTTAATAAATTCCAGTGCTGCACTTTGTTTTTCTTTTGCCAGTAGGACAAGTTCGAACATTAAGAGCATACCCCAACAAAATGAAGGTTCATAGGATTCTGTATTACAGAAAACTATGGTCAAAATTAACAAATAATAAAGAAAAAAGATCTACATGTAAGAGTACTGAACGTGAGTGTCAACCAATCCTGCAACAAAAAATCTTCAGCCCCCCCCCAATCTGATAAAAAAATAACCAAAACAAAAACAAACAAAATCCTTTAATAACTTCAGAATACTGCAAAACCATTAAGTCAATCCTGCCTCCAAGCTAATTGTGGCAATACCATGTGGTTTGAAGTAATAAATCTCTGAAATATGGAACATGAAAATTAAAGGTTGAACACCAAGAGTAAACTCAAACAAATGAAGATTTATTTAGGATTCTGTAAATATTGCAGTTACAGAAAAGCATGGTCAAAAGTCAAATTCTAAAAAAAAGGTAAAAAATAAACATGTCAACTGATCAGCCCCCTCCAAAACAATAACCAAAACAAAACAAAAACAATCAAAATCCTCCTTTCAAAACTTCAGAAAACTGCCAAAGCAGTCAACCTAGAGCTGCCTTCAGGTTTACTGTGGCAATACCATGTGGTTTGGAGTAATAAATCTCAGAAATATGAAACATGAAAATTATACATCATGCACATGTATAAAATCTCTCTACTTTGGAGATGCCTTGTCCCAAGAAAGGTACATGTACATGTATTTTAAAGTACAGGATGTTTGTCCGTTCATAAAATTAATCTCACTTGTTAAACATTATGCCTCAAATCATATATCAATGAGAAAAGAATTATGTACCATTCATTCATACTGTTCTTAGCATTCAGACAGGGTTCTGATGCCAGTCAATCTGAAGAAACTGACTCAGGCCAGCCAAAACTATTGCATTATTTTCAATGACTTACCATTGGTTGATTTTGCGCCAGTTCCATTGGGGGCGTGACCGTAGCATAAATGGGAGACCCAGTGACACTGACTCCAGTCCAACCAACCATTATTTTCAATGACATACATGTACATGTACCATTGGTCGGTTTGGCATCAGTTACATTGGTGAGACTGTATCAAGAGGGAGCCAGTGAAACTGACTCCAGACTGACCAAAGCTGCATGTATAACATTTACTATCAATGTCATCCCTCTGGTCAGTTCGTGTCAGTTTCGTTGGAATGTGACTACAGCCATATTGGCGGAGGGGACCCAGTGACACACTCAGATTCCAGAACGACCAAAGCTATTATCAATGACATACCATCGGTCGGATTGGAGTCTGTTTCTTTTGTGTCACTGTCGCGTAAAAGGGAAACCAAGAGACACTATTAAAGTCCAGGGGGGTGTTTCACAAAGATTTAAGTATGACTTAGAGTCGCACTTAAATACCGAGTTGCGTACGGTATGAAAGGCTTGACCGCATTGGTCAGATCGTGTCATGAGGACGCGCACTAATGCGTATCTATCAATAAGATCGCGCGTTGCATATCATGTACGCGTCGACATTTAAGTGCGACCTAAGTCATACTTAAATCTTTGTGAAACACCCCCTGGGCTCCGTAACACAAAGGTTAGCGATTAATCGCTAAATGAAATGGTCCAGCACCTACAGCGTTGCATACACATTTCGCTATTTAAGTAGACTGACTAGGAACCAATCAGAATCGTTCTTTCAAATTAGCGATCAATCACCAACCTTTGTGTTACGGGGCCCTGAATGACCAGGGGCCCGTTGCGGAAAAAGTTGCGTGAAAACGCAAGTCAAAAATCGATCGCAAGTCCCAAATGCGCGCTGTTGATTGGTTGGAAATCAAGTTGCGATTGATTGCAACAGGCGCCAGAGCTATTACAGTATTTTCAATGTCAGGCCATCAGTCGGTTTGGCGATGTTTCGTTGGTGTAGCGTGAGGGGAAGGGATCCGTGAAGCATGAAAGGGAGAAGTGAAATTCAAGATGGATTGGAAACTAGGGCTGGTTGGGAAACCAGAGGGAAACCACACTCCATCCCATTAAGAAATCATATTCAGGGGACAATACTACATGCAGTTGTCCACAAAACCAGCCATTCTGGAGCCAATTTGAAAATCCCAGAAGAAATATAAAAGACTTTTCAAACTTCCCTAATTCTCTTTCATAACCAATTTTGAGGAAACTTGTTTTCATTTGCTTCTCATTTTACTCTTTCCAATAAAGACTGATGTTCCCCTTGGGTTTGGGCTTCCTTTGATGTGGTCTCACAAAACAATTCAAAATCAAACTGACACTATATAAAAAAAAATAATAAAAACAGCATAAGACAGTTAATGAAAGCAAGATGGGTATCATGATCATTTCAACATTAAACGTTTCAATTTTTGTAATACTTGAGAAAGAGAATTGAAAGAGAGTGAGGGGAATGGAGACTATAGAGAGTAGATGTGGGAGAGAAGGGGAAAGAGAGTGATAAAAGGGAAATTCCAGTAAATGTAGTAAACACTGATTTCATGAGAAATTCTGTAAAACAAGGCTTAATTGTCAGTATATCATCGAGGATCTAGATCTGGTACAGTTACATAAACTGAACTTTGTGAAATCTTGAAATCTACGCTGAAAAATGTTCACCCTGAAGATCCCCAACACATATAAGCGCATGTGGGACAGTGTATAATTATTGCTTTGAATGTCGGGCCCAACGCTCTACCCGAATCCTGTGCTTATTTGCTGATTTCTCAGCAATTACACAATTTCTTCAAGAATCCTTTGGCACATACGTTTTATTTATACAAACAGACACTTTGGTGGTCATTTCATTGGATTCTGTACGAACTCATTTTGATATCGTTACCAAAACTAGCATTTACTGTACCTTTAAAGGGAAATGAAATCTTTGGCACAAGTAGGCTTGTGTCAAAACAGAAAAATCAAAGAATAAGAACAAAGAAAGTTTTAGAAAAAATCAGACAAACAATGAGAAAGTGATGAGCATTTGAATATTTCAATCACTAATGCTATGGAGATCCTCCCATTGGCAATGAAACAAGGATGTGTGATGTCACATGTGAACAACTTTCCCTTTGATTGGCTATAAAATACCCTCAAAATGTCTCTTTTTGCTTTTTCTTACTGGGATACAAACTCTTTTAATGTATTCTTTAAAAACATGCCCTCCTATAGAAAGAACTCATGATCTACTGATACAATTTAAGTGAAATATATACTAAAGTAATGGGGAGAGTTGTTCAAAAGCGACATCACACATCTTTGTCGCATTGCCAATTTGAGGATCTCCATAGCATTAGTGATTGCAATATTCAAATGCTCATAACTTTCTCACTATTTTTCTTAAACTTTTGTTGATCTGTTTCTTTGATTTTTCTGTTTTCACACAAGCTAGCTTGTTCCAAAGGTTTCATTCTCCATTAAGGGGGAACTGCACTTTTGCCTTATGTAGCATGATGTCCAGCAAACAACTCTCAACATATGATATTCTTGAGCCACTGGACACTTGCTTCCAGTGTCTGAGTGATGGGTCAGTTTTGGAGTAATGCGACTGACCTTCAAACAAACCATGGCTACGGATGCTTTCTTAATGGAAGGGTACAGCTGATGGATGTATTTACAAACCATAGGCTGAAAGGCAAAAAGGCCATGAAAGGGGAAAAGTTCTGCTTCCACATAGCCTATATCAGGACAAGTCACCACAGAGGACATGTAAAGTACATGACGTGTACATGTACCTTCCAAGATTTCCACCTGAAGACTTTCCTGGAGCAGCACTCGGCTAGGGGAGAGCTAGTCTGCAGGCACAGACCCGAATTGAAACTGATCCAACAGGTGGGTGTTGATAGAAGACTACATGTAGTGCAAACTTGTTGTACAATCTAGGGCTAGGTTTATGAGGCCTCGTACATGTAGACTAGAATCACAAACATGTATCGTGATTCAAAACATAAATCATGTAAACTGCCTTATCAGAATTTAATCACCCCTCATTCTAATGCCATTTTCCCCCTCACTTCAAACTATAGTGCATGTGCGCAGCTTGACCAAAGAATAGGTGAACTTGTAGTGTACACACTACGCAGAATTGAAGTACAAAAGATAGACATTTATTTTCAGGAAATGTGTACAGCTATTGTGTGAAGCAAAAGCGAAGAATATCTCTGGCAGCGCACAAGTTGGCATGAACACTGAAGTAGGATGATAAAATGGCGTCATAGAATCATGATTCAAATCACTGTTAGGTTTTAATCAACCATTTTTGAAAGGCAAATTTCTTCTTTATATTTTTGGAAGACAATAAATTGTTAAAATACACTTACAGTACACCCTGAAAATGGAGTGCTCCGCTTCTCAGATCGGCTGCTATTCAACTAATACTACCCTTCACCCTCAATTAGCTGCTGATTCCAAATGCTTTGATTCTGTAAGCTCACCGGATGGTATCCTGCAATATATTTAAATCAAAATAAAAAGCAAAATTGATCAATTATCATCATATCTTGCAATCTTCTCACACATAAGAAAGTGTTAAAAACAAGCAATACATTTATCACTGAAGGTCGCATCCTAGATGGTCTTATTGCCATAATGATCCATTACCATGACAACATACTTTCCAATATGTTCAATAAATAAACAATGATGATATTCATTTCTCACACAACAAAGATATGTTAGAATGTATCCAGAAAGAAAGAGAGATTAGAAAAAAAATGAAAAAGAGCCAGAAAAAGCAAAAGCAATAGAAAAAGAAAGGAGGAAGGAAGATACATGTACATGTAGAATGAAAAAAAAGTAGGCAAAAGGGGGAAGTGGGAAAAAGAAAAAAAGAGAGAAAGAACACAAATAGAAATGCATGGTTTTTTTTAAGGAGTAAAACAAAAGAAGAATTAGAAAGTATTTAATTATTATATTTTTCTTTTTTAATCATTTTAATTTTATTTATTTCATTTTATTCTATTCTATTCTATTTATTTTATTTATTCATTTTTTCATCAATACTATTTATGCATTCATTTTATCTATTTACGTATTCATTTATATTTTCAATTATTCATTTGTTTATTCATTTTCATGATTTATTTTATCTTCCTTTTTTTCAATTTTCTTTATTTTTTATTTCATTTCAAGAAGGACTAGTCAAAAATATTTTGCTATTAATGGTATGAAATTGAGAAATGGTGCTCTATTTTTTTTTATAAAGACCATGTTTAGCTCGTCATATGAATTAGTAATCTATTTGTGTCATGGTGCAGTGCTAGTTTGAAGAAGGGGGAAAGCCAATTACTTTCACCTTGCAAAATCCCTGTCATAAAGAGGGTATTACAGTCAATGCTTTACGGTTACTACAAACATGCATCATTACTACATGGAGGGGAATGTGAAATCAAGCAAGACGGCATGCTCCCTTCCGCCACACGGACGCGCAATTTAATTTGCCCCCGAGAAATTAAAACCTGATGAGTAGTGGAGCGGGCCCGGTCAGGCGGACGCAAGCGAGTCGTGGCGTTATAAGCGAGAGATAATACACGGCGAGGTGCCGTCTTGAGTGATGTCCTAAGACTGTCGGGCAAGTCCAATCTGTTAATGGACATTGCATGAAGAGTGGGTGCCAAGTGTCACCGACATGATAGAGTATGCATGGGACTAGGTACATGTATACAGATCAAGGATACACTTCTCCGAAGATGCCCCAATCTCTGAGCCAAACAAATCCTTCATTTGTAATCCACGTGTAAACATGATTACATTTAGATAGTGGAATGATGGAAAGTGGTGTGGGAGGGGAGGGAATATACATGTCAGACACCCCCCCCCCCCCCCCCCCGCATCACAGGCATGTACATGTACACACCGGTCTGTATGCGAACATTTCTTTACAACATAGCTGTATTGTAAATCGTGATTTGAGTCACTCCAAACACCTGTAATTGGTGGCCTCTTTGGGTGTTCATAAATCTTTTTTTTCTCCCCTGTACACCCCCCCCCCCCCCTCTCTTTTTTTCATTAAAGAACCTTTCTCATAGTCATAGCAGTAATTTGTAGAATACACAGTGCTGGAATTGGACAAGTGTTCAAAATGCCTTTTAAAAGAAAAATCCAAACCTTTTTTAAACTGAGAATGAGTACAAGATATTCAGATTTTATTAAAAGCAGTTCTTGTGTAATTAAAGATTATAATAATGTCTCTATGCACTTTGCAATGACTTGGGCATTATTTATTCCAAGCTTAACATGTACATTGTAGCTTGGAGGCCGTAATTACAGCGCACACACATTTCAAGGAATAAATTCCTGCCTGCCAGTGCAGCACAATGTGGATTAATTTCTTGCCGAAAGACAAACTACGTCATGGCTGGGAATTGAACCCATGACCCTCTGTTTCAGACTGTGTAGACTAATCCACTGGGCCACAACACTCAACCATTTTAATATTCGAAGTTTTACAGAGAATCAATGGTTGACAAAACAATTATTAAACTGAGCTACACTTTATATGTACATGTAGATTGAGATAATATAATAAAGTAACTGACACAATACCAAAGATTTTGATACCTATTCTGAGGTTTTGATGCAATTTAATATGCACACCCATTACAGAGGGAGCAAACAAACAGACATTATTGCCAATTATAGAATGCCCGGTCATAGATGGCCAACCAGTATGAATCGATAATGAGCTCCCAATTAGACTGATTTGATTGCCACGAATGCGTAAAGCGACTTCCCTTGCTTTAATATTCCTGAATTATATTTTCCACCTCAGATTGATTAATACTACCTCATTAACCTGTGCAATGTGTGTTTAATGACTGCGTCACAGATCATCGTCAAGAAACCGTTCCGTTCACACTTGAAGACAGATGGTCTGCATTACATGTACCTTCATCTATACAGTACATCAATCACGTAAACGCATCAATAGAAGCAATACATTGTTTTCTTTCTGTCATTGGAGGGTTTAATAAGCCTGTTCACAGTTGTAAACTGTACAAGAAGTAAAAGGTCATTTGAGATAAACCATGAAGATAGTTTTCAAATTCACCGACATAGGCATTTGTGATTTGCTGATTATTCATGTACATGTATTCCCTTTAAATTATTCTTTTCATCACATCCAAGCTGAAGAGTAACAAAGTCTTCATAATCACTGGTATTTAACAATAGCCCAAACTATAGTCAAAATGTGCCATAAGCAGACAATGAAACAAATAGATTTAAAAAACTTTACCCCTGATGTACTATTCTAGACACCTGCTCTATACAATGCCTTTCATTTGTAGAATTTGAATGCTTTGCCAGGAAAACTTACACAACATTTTCATTTGAAAATGTTAGTGCTCATCCTAATGAAAAATCGCAAAGGTCATTTGAGAAAACTTGATCATCAGCTAACAGTTAACTGGCTTATAGGAAAGGTCACAACATATAGCTACTCAGACTCTTTATGGAACATAGAGAATCTTTCAAAACCCTTCACGATGAACATGACGAAGTAGTCTTTGCCGAAAATCAGTGAATCATATATACAGCTGTGTCATCCATGACTCGAGACAAACAAAATACAGTACATGTACTTGCAATTTTTCGTCAGCTCCGATCAGCTGTCCCGGTTCACCAATTTTCGACAAAGACCTCTCAGCTGTCAATTGTGATTTGAAGGGCATTTCAATAGATTTACTATGCTGCATAATCCATCTCCGTTGCAACTCGCTATGCTGATACAGAAATACATGTAGGTGTCAGTTGCATACATGCAAAGTTATGTAGTAAAATACAACTTGACACAACAATTTTTAATCAATCAGAAGCACATGCAAGTACAGGGGGCAGTTTCATAAAGCGGTTCGTGAGTTAAGAGCGACTGGTGATCCTTTCTTACGCGCTTAACCATCGCCATTGAATTTACCACTTTAGCATAAGAAAGGATCACCAGTCGTTCTTAAAGTCGCTCTTAACTTTAATGCGAACAGCTTTATGAAACACCAACCTGTACATGTATGTGCTTCTCCCCCCCCCTTAGCCCCTCCAAATCCCGGGTTAAGTCTAGCCCTCTTCGTTTTACACTACCTTTTGGCAAAGACGGCTGGTACAGTAAATATTACAGTACTACCTGGCCCTGCAAAAGAGCAGGGTTAGCCGGCTAATTGCGGTGTTAGGAGATGCAAACAAACAAAACCGCGCTAAGGAAGAGGGGGGCTAAGCATTAGCCAATCACAGAAGTCGAGATTGCACGTTAATCACGCTCTGTGTTGCAAAATCATCAATATTCATGGGCTGTGCGATAGTCCGGAGTTAAGGCGTTATTACCAGCTAGTATGGGTTTAAGAAAGACAGTGTGAAACAAAACAAAAAAAAATTGTATGGGGTGGATAGTCCTAGTTTAAGGATAGTATGGGGTTAAGGAAATGCAGTGTGAAAAGCATATTAAGGACTAGAATAGAAACCTAACTTTGGTTCTCTGTGAGGCACATTAAGCAATTACAGCATACATTGTAAAAAAAAAAAAAAAAACACAAACAAGTTTTGGCATATCTGGTGTTCATTCATGTTCTGACGTAAATGCAAATATTAGCCAGCCAATCAACCTAGGAATGCTATAACCCCGGTTTACTTTTAGACACATCATGATCATGATATAACTATTTTTAGAATGTACATATTGTTGCCAGCTTTATCACTACAAATTCTTACATACACAATGTACATGTAGTTTGAGATTGCTGTTATCCACACAAAACATGTATGTAGTTGGTCATTTTCAAACGTGAGTGACACGACAATCGGAGAGGTTTAAGGGCTCATATCTTCAAACTTAAAGGTTATGAATCAATCATGACTACTATATTATATACAATGTAGGACTGGCATGGGCCACTACAAGTTTGATTTGAATTCAACAATTCGTTTAGTATATATGATTAAAAAACGGTGCGTGAGTGACACGACAAATTTCGGACATGGGTTTCTGACCATTAACACACATGGTTGGATTCGTGCCCAAGTAGTTGTCATGGAGTATTGTGAGTACCAGTAAATGGACATAAATAGTGTACCTATCTAACACATATAGTCAAAATCAATCAATCCTTCTCTATGGAAAATGGTACCCTCCTATATACCGTGAGTGACACGACATCCAAAACGTGAGTGACACGACAATTGCAAAAATACAACATTTATCTCAACATTGAAAGTATTTTTTGCATGATGTAGAAGAGTAAAATACCATTAACCAAAAAACAAGCTTAATTACATAACTGCTTTCTTTGAAGTTCATAACATGTCATCCTGATGTTTTATTCTTGGTTTATGGTCATGTTTGCCCATCAACTCACATTCCCTCTACCATACCACATTGTCACACTAGGGCTTCTACCACTCTCCTCTTTAGAGGAGGAGGGGGCACTTGAAGGAGGTGTTATGAGGTCTTGGCATTGACATCAACTCAAACATTCTTTTTGTGGCCAGATATCATTCAAAACTTTAACTCTTTCTCCCTATCTGTATATGAAAGTTCAGCATCCACAACGGATGGAATAATTTTTCCTTGTAAGAAAGGTATTCTAAATAGTCACTCACATCATCTGGCATGGTCTGGTAGCCAATAATGTCATGTATGACTCCTTTTTCTTGAAATATTGGATTAGAATATTATCCTCCTTTAATATTTTAGGCATTGTCCAAATAGGACATGGCAGTTTCAATGTCTTTTTTGGTACCAAACCACAATCACGTTGCTGCACACTTCAAATGGACTATCAGCAAATCCTTGAGAAACTTGGGAATTCAACTCAACAAGCATAGGTTTTCTCCTGAACACTGTTGTATGTAGACCCTGCCAAGGCAGTATATGTAGGCACTGTACCAAAATTCAGAGCTATGCTTTTAGCTGGAATCTTGTAAGCGCCTTTTCATTGCTAACTATTTGATCATATACCATACCACGGGAATCCAGGGAAAGCAACAAGGTGAAAGGCGCAGTCAGTACCTGATTCTTGCAGTCTGCTACTATTACATAACAACAAGACAGTTACAAGTCATTAGCCTTTCCTTTTCTAAGCCCTTGGATGTCACACTAAAATCCAATTCAGCATCCCAATCAGGCTCCCTTTATACCTCAGTAGCTTTTTCCCCTCGAGGTTCAGCTCTGTTCTTATCAGGGTACCCCCCCCAAAAAAAAAAAAAAATTGATCTACTGGTACATGGCAACCCATCCAAAGTTGCTCAAATCAAAATGTGGTCTCGGTTGAGACTTGTTGGGACCTACATGAACATGCATTATTTTGTTGTAATGAATATGTGTAAATGCAAATCTGCTCTGAACACACATCGGCCCGCTTACGGTAGTTAGCTGTTCAGACCCTACATGTAGTGAATCACTAGCTGTATGAATGGTGGCCGAACAAATAGTGATTTTGAACTTGGCATGTAGCTGCTTCAAGCAATATCCAAAATGTTCTGTCAAATCTCAGTACATTCTCACCTGAAATGTTTATGTTTTCTTGCAAATTTGTTTATGTCATGTCCTGGAATACAAGCTTTATGGCAAATGAAAAGGTTGATTTAATCAATCAGAAGGAAAAGAAAAACATTTTCTTTTCCGAATTTGAAAAAATGTTTGGTGTTCATGGTGATCTCTTATACACACTACTTTACTACTAAAATTTCTGCAAATTTCAAAAAAGGATCCCTGACTTTTCTCGCTATGAGTATAACAAAGAAATAACATTGCTCAAAAGAAAAGTGAACTTTCTGCTCATTTCTGTAAATGCAGACACAGAATGTTTGAGTAATACCTAGACCTATGACTTGACCCATCACCAACACCAACCATTTATGCATTGTAATTATGTCCATTGCTAAAGTATAGTGGTTTTTCTCTTGATACATTCATAATTTTGTGTTGATTGACTATGTTGTTATATTCTTAATCACAGTACATTCACCAAAATATGAATTAGGATCCGAGTCTTCACACCAATGGAAAATTGTCAGGATTTTTTAAACCAAGGCAACCATGGAGAGGAGAGAAAATAGATGAACTTAATGTCAAATTCAATATTTCCATAAAAAGGAGTAAAATTAGGAAGATGGAGGAAATTATTAGCCTAAAATAGGCCTAAATGATGTCAGGAACAACATTTTGACTGTATCCCTGGTAAAACGCTTCAAAAATTACTGGATGTCCTTTTTTATACACAATATAATACCGTGAGTGACACGACATTTCGTGAGTGACACGACATTGTGAGTGACACGACACAACTTTAACAGTTAATTTTAGCTTCACCTTAACACATTGGACCAAGTAACTTAATATACAATAAGGTACAAATAAACTGTATTTGCTCCAGTACTGGGATAAATTAATTTTCAGAATACACAGCTCTAGAAAACTTTTTGCATTTAAAACGCGAGTGACACGACAACCAGTTTTGAAAACTTCGAAACCCAATTTTTTTCAGAAAAACACTTCACAGAATTTTTTTTTTGCTATTTAGTAGTTAGATACAATACACAGCTTGTATCTTGCCAACAAATGTGCTTCTAATACAAATTTTATATTGTGATAGGCAATATGTGAATTTTAATGCAAAAATCAACATTTTGTAACATTTACTTTCCCTTGCATAAAATTCACTGTATCTCAAGACATAATTAATAATTTTATGTAAATGAAATGGAAAATATACTTCAAGATTTCTAGTTTCAAAAAACATTGAAGCCTAATGATTTCTAGCAAGTTTTAATTTTCACCCCCATGTCCACTTTTGTTTGAAAATGACCAGTTGTACTTACATGTATGCACTATTTGTACAGTTTGGGAAGAAAATCCTACGGAGCGTTTCATCAACATTGTCGCCTGACAAGTTGTCAGATTTGACAACTTTCCTTGATTTTGATAATTAAACTGAGACACACTCTTATTATGGGATCTGTCAGATATAACAGAACTTGTCAGATAAAAATATCTGACAAGTGCTTTCATGAAACACTCGAACCCAGGATTTAATTATATGCTTGACGACGAGTGGGGGGGGGGTGGGGGGGTGGGGGGGGGGCTTCACGGTGAAATAGGGATAATATGGGATACATGTACCGGTAATACAAATTAAAAAAGTGAAAGATCTACATGATTTTCCACTGCTTCTTTATAGTTTACAAGTACAAGGAGATATGCATCATTTATAGCACAAATCATGGTTACCAGCCGTGCATAAAGTCATTCATAACAGAGAACTTTATAATGAAACACCCACATGGAGATCGTTTGAACCATATTCAGTGAGCCCTTTTCAAAGACAAAATATACCCTTTGAGCCAATCAGATGCGTGATTTCAAGTCTCTGTTTGTTTCATGAAATGCTCCCATAATATTAATACACAGATCTGGGGAGCGTTTCATCAACACTTCCTTCCGACAAGTTGCCAGATCTGACAATTTTCCTTGATTTTGATTGGCTGAGGAGCACTATTACCATGGTAACTGTCGGATAGAGCAGTGCTTGTCGGATAAAAATTCTGACTTTAAGTCCTTTCATGAAACCCTCCCCTGGTGACACATTGCCTAATTTATCTGCCCTTTTCATTTCTCATTCTTGGCCAGTTGTATACAGATGAACACCGAGTACATGTACATCATGCCATGTCATGCTGTGTTTATATTCAAAGGGGGTAAGAACATGACATGTCAACATGTTATTATGTTCTCTCAAATCCATACATTCAAATTAAGAAATTATATTTCAAGACAGAATCATAAAAATTACATGTATCGCCCTAAAGAGGTACATTTAGGCATATAGATATATACATAACTCGAAAAAAGGAATCCTGCACGCAGATAATGCATTATTGAATTTAAAAGCAGATGTTCCTATCAATGTGGGAGCAATCCTTTTTTTTCATATTACAATTTGCTATTTGCATCATTAGTAATTTTTTCATAACCTTATTAACAAGTCATTTCATCACATGTATAAATACAGAAAGCTAAACTTTGAGCCAATAAATTATTGATTTCATTCATTTATATACGAACCAATTTTTGGGGACGGTTTTAAGGGGAAGGGCTGGGGGGCAAACACGGAAGTACACATCTGACAAATGAAATGCAATATCAGGAAGAGTTGCCTTCACTTAGTTTTGAATCTACAAAACTTTGTTCCAATAAATCATCAATATAATTGACTCTAATGTTAAAGGTTCTCCAATATTGTAGATGTACGTAGTGCAGCTGTTGCCTGCCCCTTTCATATGAAACCTATAGATCTGAAGATCAGAATGACGTGTACCGACCATATACTGTACACACACCAATCGTGTGCAAGTACACTGGTCCATGGATACCGAAAAGTGCATTCTTTGTTTGGGGAGAGCGCAAAACCAAATTTAAACTGATTCAAGTTGCTATTGCGTCAATGGAAACGCAAGATGGGGTCGGTGCACATTGTCGGCCAAGATCCCATGATCATGTTTACCAATGGTCTAGTCTCCGGTTGCTGACAGATATCAATACTAGTCCACCTCCGATGATAGGAAAGATGAGTGGGAGAAGCATCCATAGGTAGGTGTAGGTGATGGGAGAGGGTAAAGAGGAAGGAGGGACATCAAAGTGAGGAGGAGGAAAAGAAGAAAAGGGCGATGATGAGGACGAGGGAATAATTACACAGGGGCTGGGGGCTATTTCGCTCCTGAATTGCTCAAAAGAGCCCTGGTGGGTGTTTCATATAAAAGCTGTTTAAGTTAAGAGCGACTATAAGAAGGACTGGTGATCCTTTCTTGTGGTAAATGGTATATACATTGGTGATGGTTTAACACGTACGAAAGGATCACCAGTCATTCTTAAAGTTGCGCTCAACTTACGAACAGCTTTATGAAACACCCACCTGGTGGGTGTTTCATAAAGCTGTTCGTAAGATAAGAGCGATTTTAAGAACGACTGGTGATCCTTTCTTATGGTAAATGGTAGCCTATATTCATTGGTGATACGTGTCTCCGGGGGGGGGGCACTCGACCAAAAAAGTGGTACATGTAGGGGTGTGCCGCGGGAGAGACAAAAAACGGGGGCCTTGGAGCGGGCTTATTGTAAAAAGGAGGGTCCTCGGAACGGGCTTCGGAACTACAATTTTGTGAAAACGGGGGTCCCTGGAACGGATCGTCAGCTTGTGAGTACGTGCGTATGCATCCCTATGGAACGGGCAAGCGTGCATGATGTAGCTAGCGTGGCCTCCGCCAGGTGCGCTCTCGCAGAGATGATGGTTGGAAAGCGCTCTGCGGCCGCTTTTCACCAAACTTGCAGCAGATCAATGCGACCGGTTACGGCGTAACGAAAAATATGCGAAGCCTTGGAGCGGATTTCTTTCTTCTTTTTTCTTGTTAAGAACAAAATGCTATGCCTTGGAGCGGCTTTCTTTGTTTTTTTTTCTATGCCTTGGAACAGAAATTTGGGTGTGAAAATGGGGGTCCCCTCCACGGCACATACCCACTATGCATTATACTGAGTGCCCCCCCCCCCCCGGGACGTGTATGAAAGGATCATCAGTCATTCTTAAAGTCGCTCTTAAAGGAGACACCCAAAGAATCCAAAGTATTTTATAATGCCTTTTTGTGGTCATCATTGTAAAGGGGAAGTATTACTAATCAGATATATAACTTCACTTTTCAAAATAGTCATTAGAGTTTGCAAAAAGTTTGAATTTACTGAACAGTGAAATAAAGTGCACATTTAACGTATTTTGGTAACCGATATTTAGCTTAGAAAAAATGATTTTTTTTCAAGAAATATATTTGAATAAACAAAGCATATTTTCACTTAGAAATCACACTTGCGACAAATTGATATTATTATCAATATAAAGCATAGACATTCTTCGTCACGACTGAAAAAAAATTATGAAATTTCATTACGTAACAAAGTCAGGAACCACAAAATAACATTGGCAATATCCATCGTGAAATGATTGAAATTGCAGTTGAATTGCCGAAACATGATTAGCCCACAGCGGCGAGCGGACTTTGTTTCATATATCTTAAAAGCACAACATTATGTAGGGAGTGGTCTGTGGCCAAACGTGATGGCCATCGTTTTGTCGTGTGCGAGGACCCTGGTTCAAAACTCGGACTAACATGGTTATTTTTTTTTTATTCCTTCTCGTCCCTACCCAGCTTTTTTTTCTTGTGAAATCCCATTCAGACCTGTATTTATCAAATCTTATTTAATTGCTGCTTTTGATTTTCAAGTTCTTGATTAGATTCTACTCTTATTTGGGATGGGAGGGGTACAGGATGAGTTAAAAGTCAAGTCCACATCAACTAAAAATTATTTGAATAGAGTAATTTCCCTTGCTGTTTTTACTCAAAACAGTCACAAAACAATGATATGCAAATTAGTGTTGTCACATCACATTCGTTTCTAATTTTTTTGTGGCATTTTGTTTTTTAATTCTTTGCAGATTTGAGTATAGGAATTTCTTCATCCGAACACAATAGGTTACATTTACGGAACGGTAACTCTAAATGTTATTTGGAGGAATTAAAATCCCTCTGAAAATTTTTCAGAAAATAAATAGAAAATTAAATATCAAATCTACATGTCATGTAAATATATCAAACAACAAAATACAAAAGAACTTAGTGCGTGTGACATAACGGTTAGTGTAATTTGCACATCGACACAGATGAGCATATCATCGTTTTATAAATTAGGCAAAATTTCTCAATGTTAGAGTAGTAATTATATTAATTTGAATCAAAGTTTTTATGAAATTTCCTGCAATATCTTATTTTTCTTTAAATTCAAATGAATTTTTGATTGTGTGGACTTCTCCTTTACTCTTAATGTAGGGAATGCATAGCAATATTTATCCAGAAACAAAATTGTCTTAAAATATGCAAATCTGTAATTGGGCACATGTTCACTTTTCTTTCATCCAGGCCACTTCCTCACACCCACCAGGCTTACAGTCTTAGAACAAAAAAAAATGATGAACCATCACACAACAGCACACAACATTCAGTGCTTCACAATAAATATTTCACTTCTGTTCATACATGTACATGCAATAAATATTGTGGAAAACAAATAAAAGGCGTACCCATATTCAAATACCGTTTAAAAGGACAAATATATTATACCTTTCGAGAAAAATCAGCACGTTAGATATCTGATAACAAAACACAAATATGGGGCACTGCAAGAAACTTATGTTCCATTGCAAATCAAGCGTAAGTCTTAAATTCAAATTCAAGCGTAATAAGGTCGAGTTGCAATAGCAGTTCAACTACATGTACATGTTTGTCTTTAATCAAAGGACTTACCCTTGATTTGGGATGTGTGATTGATTAGAAAATTTCTTGCAAAATGCCCTAATAACATTAAAATTGTTTTTTTCGTTTTAAGTTGTGTGTTCTTATTTTCGACAAGCTGTATTCCTGTCCAAGTCAATTTTTTTAGTTCTCTCCAAAACTGTGCTCAAAATCGTTTCCAAGATCGATAAAGATAAATTTTCTTTTGCATCATTATCAGTCCAAAACTTGCATCGTAGCTCCTGGAAAGAGTGAAAAAAAATGGCTATATCCAAATCAATAAGAGGACATGATGGAATCTCCCAGATTGAAGTAGCGAGCAGAGACCAGAAGTCACCAGAGTCAGCAAGTGTGCAGATCTGTGTGTAGAAGAGAGAAAAAATAAAGAAATAATTTAAATAATCAAATCAAAGTATGAATTTCATTATCTTGATGATTGACGACGTGCGGTGGCATGTAATTCCCGGTCAACAACAAATAATAGTAGGTTTAGACACCTGAAAAATTCCACTCAGAACACTGGTGCTCTACCTCAACGCTCAAGTGATGTTTGTGTAGGCCCCACTCTACTTACCGCTTAGCGGTAGTGAATCACTTGAGGTACGGTACTCTGTGTCATTACAAAGAGTGCATTTATCGTCATTGTTTTATGTTGAAGGCACTACGCATTCATATGTAGAAGCACTCTAATCAGAAAGAAACACCAGACTCTAGTTTTGGCCAGGAATCAGCATGATCAGGGTAACCACTGCTGAAAATTTGTCTTGCTTCATGACATCGGCATTATGGTGATATAATTCTGTGTATCTGGATGTATACGATACAGGGCCCTCCTGAGCATAAACGCATTGGGTACTAGACCTGTGTATAATAAAAACTTAAACATTTGGCCTTATCGTGAAAACATTCGGCCTTATCGTGAAATTTGGTGTTTGTGCGCTCGTTGTGTACAAAGTCAATGGGAGTGGATCACCGCCGTTGACGAAATAAACGGCAGTGAATGGACTGGTGACAAAAACTACGATAATGCCAAACATTCCTCTGAAACAGCATATTTTCAGCCATGGTCCATGCCAGTGCTCCTAAATAATTTAATCGCCTGAGTCCTGACCAGTTTATTTAGAAATCTGACTGAAGTCTTTGTGAAGAAAAATCTGCTGGAATTGTGCAAAAACATTATTTCTAAAATAAAGACTTTTTAATTTTAATAGTAGTCATGCCAAAATGCATGATTCTAAAATTATATCAGATCTGTATCTGACCTGAATGCATCGTCAGAACAAGTACAGACTACAGTTTCCAAACATGCTTACCTTGAGGCTTGACTTTTGACTGGATCAAACAGCGTAACCTGCATCGGCAGCAAGTGAATGGGACCGTACAGCTTGGAATCAGAGCAACACAACGAAGACTGTCGAGTGGACAAAATCGGTCTTTCCAGTTCATAATTCAATAAAAATGGACAAAGTAACACAGTTCTGGTTCTCTTATAGTCTGAAGATGTCGAAATCGGATATCACAACACATGAAGAAAACGGTAAATTCGAAGAAAAATGGAGACCAGGAAGGTGTATCAGTGTTATTATGCACAGAGAGATAGTGTGTAGTCGATCATGTGACGTCATTATTCTCGACTGTTTTCGATCGCGTGAACGTCTGCCTGGGGGCGGCTGGGGGGCTGAGAAGGGTCTCTATTAATTTCATTTCTTGCATTTCCACAACATCTGTAAGACTTTTTAGTGACATATTTGTGTATAAAAAGACAAGACCTTTCCATTCATATATAATTTGTCTATAATCATCACTTTCGTGAATTTTCTTTGTGTGTATCCTTTAAATGGTAGCCTATATTCATTGGTGATGGTTAACGTGTATGAAAGGATCATCAGTCATTCTTAAAGTCGCTCTCAACTTACGAACAGCTTTATGAAACACACACCAGGGGCCTGTTGCATAAAACTTTTTACCCGAGAAAACTCTGGTAAAAACTGAAAACTATGGTTAGTCTGATTTCTGCCATTGACTTTAACACAGGGCAAAAACTCTGGTAAAAACAACCTGAGTTTTCTCAGGTAAAAAGTTTTATGCAACGGGCCCCTGGAAACTAAACAAAGAAAGCCCTGGAGAATCCCTGTGTACAATGTCAAAGCTTTATATCCACTGTTGCTGATCTTATAGGCAGTAGGTAGTGAAAAATAGCCCCCTAAAATAAGAAATTCATTTGTACCTCCTCATGTACACTACATCTTTATATTCAAAGTAAAATCAAGTGGAAAGCCTCTGGCAGTCTCCCCTGCAATGATTTGATAGGCCTATCTATAGCAGCAGTGCAGACTTTGAAAACCGCTAAATTCACAAGAAGAATACTATGTCCAGTCTCCCAAAATGGCCTCTGACCATGATCATGTGACCTAAGACGTACGTGCAAAACAATCATTTATACTTGATTAACCTTATGTCTATGTTTCATGAACTACATCCATGAACATTCTAGTTATGATGCCAATTCAACAAATACCCCTAAACACAGCCAAAGTTCATTGACCTTTTATAAAAGACCTTTGATCTGGTCATGTGACCTGAAATACACACAGGATGTTCAGGGATACATGTTTGCTCTTTTGTCCAAGTTTCCTGAACTAGAAACACTTTTAAAGTTATGATGACAATTCCACAAATACCCTCCAAATTACCGGTTTGTTGACCCTAAATGACATTTGACCTTGGTCACATGACCTAAAACTTGCACAGGATCTCCCGGGATACTTGATTGCTGTCTATAAAGTTTCATAAACTAAATCCACAAAATTTCAAAGTTATGATGACAACTCCACTAATACGGATACCCAACATGGCCAAAGTTCATCAACCCTGACCTTTGACCTTGGTCAGGTGGCCTGAAACACAGGCAGGATGTTAAGCAATACTTGATATTACTTATGTCCAGGCATAAACTAGGTCAAAGTTATGACGACATTTCAAAATCTTATTACCTTGGTTAAGATTTCAGTAATGATTCCTCCAACATGGTCTACGTTCATTGACCCTAAATGACCTTTGACCTTGGTCATGTGACCTGAATCTCAGGCAGGATGTTCTGTAATACTTGATAACCTTTATGTCCAAATTTCATGAACTAGGTCCATATACTTTCTAAATTCTGATGACATGTCAAAAACTTAACCTTAGGTTAAGATTTTGATGTTGATTCCCTCAACACGAAGTTCATTGACCCTAAATGACCTTTGACCTTGGTCATGTGACCTGAAACTCAGACAGAATGTTCAGTAATACTTGATTAACCTTATGGCCAGCTTTTATGAACTAGGTCCACATATTTTCTAAGTTATGCTGTCATTTCAAAATCTTAACCGAATGGTTTTGACGCCGCCGCCGGAAAAGTCGCGCCTACATGTGTAGTCACACTCTGCTATGCAGGTGAGACAAAATTTGAGACAAAATTTTCTTGAAATATGTTGGCTCCTTTTTAGTGGAGTGTTCACCTTGCAACCAGGAGGTCAGGAGTTAAAGCCCTGGCCCGAATCAGACCACAAGACATTTCAAAGATGGAAGTTGCTGCAACAGTGTACCCTGTATTGAGATAGAGCAACATCAATCTTGCGCTGCTCAGGCCGACGATCAATTTGGCAAAAATAATTTTCATAGGATTTCTTTATTCATGATTTCTATTTTGAACAAAAAAATATGGATGTTAATTTTTTATTTCATTTCAGCTAATTTTAGTCACTGGAAAGGGTCTTTCAATTGCTACCAGAAGCATTAAAGATAAATTCCAGTATTGGTAACGATCTCAAAATGACTTTTTACAGAATCTAATATAATGACCACCCAAGTGTCTGTTTGTATGAATAAAAAATATGTGCCAAAGGATTCTGGAAGAAATTGTGTAATTGCTGAGAAATAAGCAAAATAAGCGTGGATTTGGTCACTTCCGTCGGGTCTTTATTCCAGCAATAATAATACACTGTCCCACGTGTGCCTATCTGTGTTGGTGATCTTCAGTGTGAATATTTTTCGGCGTAGATTTCAAGATTTCACAAAGTTCAGTTTATGTAACTGTACCAGATCTAGATCCTCGATGATATACTGACAATTAAGCCTGGTTTTACAGACTTTCTCATGAAATCTGGGGGGCGTTTCATCAATATTTTCGTCTGACAAGTTGTCAGATCTGACAACTTTCCTGGATTCTGATTGGTTGAGAAGCACTTTTACTATAGTAACAGTCGGATAACATAGGACTTGTCGGATAAAACGTCTGACAAGTCCTTTCATGAAACGCTCCCCAGTGTTTATTGCAACTACTGGAATTTCTCTTTAAAGTTCCAAAGATCATCAGGGCCCTATCTACTTTACAATTGATCCGATCAACAACAACTATGGAAAGCCAGCAATGTCAACATCTATAATGCACTGTCTGTTTAAAATATTTTTCTACATGTACATGTAGATATGATGTAAAATCACACATTCGTCGCTTTCTTGAAAATTCAGTGTGCTTTTCTTTGCTTACAAAGGGACATCGTGCAAATTTCATAGAAAAAAATTATGATATTGCTGGACTTCCATATATATAGTTTAGGTTGATCGGATCAATCGTAACTCTCTGTAAAAAGAGGGGGCCCAGAGACTACCTACGAGAAGGTTCACTGCATATGAGAGAAGAAGAAGCTTGCAAAATCTTAATAAAATCCACCCAAGGGCATACCCAATTACTCGATGGGAAAGCAAGATACGACACCCATTATTAATTTATGGCACAGCAAATGGTGATCATGGACTACACTGTCGGGGAAACGCCATGTCTCACACTAGACCATTAGTAGGCGAGAGTGAGGGGTGAGGATGAGGAGGGGGGGGAGTGGTTTTACTGAACTTGCAGTCTCGCAGGCTGAACATGTACATGTATGTACATGTATATGTACATGTGTACTCCTCAGAGGTGCTGCACAAAGATTTAAAGATAAATACCAGGGGGGTGTTTCACAAAGATTCAAGTATGACTTACAGTCGCACTTAAATGTCTTGTTGCGCGCAGTATAAAAGGCATGACAGCATTGTCAGATCATGCCAAGAGGACGCGCACTACTGCGTATTCATCAATAAGATTGCGCGTTGCATATAATGTACGCGTCGACATTTAAGTGCGACCTTAGTCATACTTAAATCTTTGTGAAACACCCCCCTGTTGTGGTAACGATCTCAATCCGAGTTTAAACAGTATCCAATGAAATTCCCACCAAAGTGTATGTGCCAAATAGCTTTGGAAGAAAATGTGTAATGTTGCTGAGAAGTGAGCAAAATAAGCAAGGAATGTCAGGTAGTTTGAAGCAATATTAATACACTGTGCCACATATGCTTTTCTGTGTTAGTGATCATCAGAATTATCTATTTTGGGCTAAGAGAACTTGATTATACAAAGATACATGTAAGTTTACCTAAAGATGTACCAGTATCGTAATATTTTGACAATTAACCTTGATTCAAAGACTTTCTCAAGAAATAATTGTTTGCTGCAACTACTCTCTTTTACCTTAAGTGTGCATGAAGATGAGCACTTAAATTCCCTGCTTCATGCAATAAAAAACTAAATTGAAAACCCACCCAGTATTCAATTACCTAAAAATTAGCCCAGAATATTATATTTTACTCAATATTCTAAATACTTAAATATTTAATATTCAATTGCCATTTTTGGTTATAAAGTATTTTACTTATTGTCAATTCAGTCAGTCCTCTATGATGCTACATGTAATGCTACATGTAAGTCTGGTTAGAGTGCAGTTTTTAAAAATATGCGACGTCAACCATGCTGCACACAGATGGATACACTGATTGCGCATTATCTAGCTTTAAGGCTTTATGATGTCATAGTGGTTATTTGTAATAGTATTTTACTTAAAATTGGCTTGATATTAATTACTTAAAAGTGAGTTAAACATGTTTATTGAAGCATTCTGCCTTATAGCCAAGTAAAATGCTAATGATGCTTAATTAACTCAGCAGGCCAAAACATACACTAGTACTAGTACTAGTACTAGTGCTGCACTAGGGGATGTGAAGATACATGTACTGATGTACATGTACATTGGATGAAAGGCAACTCTAATAGAAATGAATGAGCCAAAAACAAAGGGTCTGGAGGATGCGAGACCAGCAGAAAACTTGTACCCTGAAGTGTACCTCTTTAGATCCTCCTCCTAATGTTACATGTTTAATACAGGTTGGTCTGCTACTCAAGCTACTGTGGAGTGTTGTGGCCCAGTGGATAAGTCTTCTGATTTTGAAACAGAGGGTCATGGGTTTGAATCCCAGCCATGGCGTAATTTCCTTCAGCAAGAAATTTATCCACATTATGCTGCACTCGACCCAGGTGAGGTGAATGGGTACCCGGCAGGATTAATTCCTTGAATGCATGAACGCTGAAAGGCAGCTTGAGCTAAAGCCGGGGTAATAATGATAATAACATGGCGCTATATAAATGCCTATTTTTATTATTATTATTACTTCATTTGAGGAAAGTGGTCTGAATGTCCAGCCTTAATGCCCTGACTGGGGACTTGTGTAAGGCCAATCAGACCCTTAACTCGAGTGAAGGGTTTGCACAGCAGACCAATTCTCACCCAGTCTGTAAATCGAAATCATAAGTTGTATTTGTGCTAGTCCTTTCCCAAGACCCACTTGTTGATTTAAGTTTCTATAAGGGTCTGTGCTTGCAGACTAGACTAATACTGATGGGAGGGCCCAGTCTCATTCAGGGAGCAGGGAGATGAGCCGGAAAATAGAATCAGGTTGAGAAAGGAAATACAGGACTCTGGAGTCGCGTTAGTAAATCGAGATGTGAAATTATTCATGGGCTTCATCGTGACTTGGTCTAACTGCTATGACAGAGGGTTGTCAGCTGTAGGTTTTGGGATTCTTATCAGGAGAATCGTACCCTCTGGTTAAATATTCATGTTAATCTATATTTGTCCCTCTCTTCCATCCAGAAACTAAATGGGTAGCCTACATGTACATGTACGTATACATAAAAGAATTGCTAACAGTTCTTTCAAAGTATGGAAGAATTGTCATCTGGCATAGACAGCCTCACCAATGCAGTATTTTTGCCTTAAATATAACATTCATATTTTCTTTCCAACATACCCATCAAATGCCACGTAGCAACACTAATCAATCGATAACATGCATCTGAATATGTGGGACTGTATATTGAAAGAAATAACATACTTATCATCATGCATGCCTACCAAGCATTCTATTATCGTCCAGACGGGACGACGCTCCCCCATTTAGTTGGCTTTCCATGAAAGTAACTGGGGCGGAAGAACGGCTATAGACATGAATTGACGGATGGATTAGGACTGCACCAGTACATCTGTATGAAGCAATCAAGTCATTCTTGGTGCCACAATATTCAACATGACATTGGCAGATTTTACACTCTCATGCACAGCGATGGAAAAAAATATGGAATTTCCACTTGAATTCTTGTTCTATAAAGCTTTTTAAACAAAAAATTGTACAGGTACATTTCAGTATGAAAGTATCCAAATAATGCATGACATGACCAAGCCCCCTTCTGAATTCATGCACGATGCTGAAATGTGAAATTCAAAATACACCCAACCCCCCTTTTCATTAAATTGATATTGACTTCAATCCCACTATTTGAGTTTTATACTGACTGAGAAAGTATCATGCATAACAGTCAACGATGGATGTGTTTTCTATTCACACTTTCTCTTTCTCAATATTATGTCTCTTCATCTTTTTGTTCTCTTTTTCTCAACTTACCAAGCCCTTCTTCTACATTTTGTTTTCCTTTGTTGTTAAATACTTTTTGTGTGTGTGTTTTTTTTTCAAAAGTGAAAATTGATGGCATTTATTGATTAATAAGACCAAAAAAAAAAAGATACAACAGGTTAGGAGGTACATGTACATGTAGTGATGGGACCAAGAGCAAACTGTACGAACCTATTTAAAACTCATACCAGGACCCGCTGACCGAAGGGTTCTAGACCAGCAATATCAATGTTGAAGGGGAGCGAATTGTGTGTGGGCTGTCATTGATTGTGTTAAATACATGCACGTGTACAAGTAGCTAATCTTACAATGGACTTTTCCAGATACTACCAATAATTAGCCTAAACATTTGTACAGAGAAACTAAAATTTCTGTACAGCAAAAGTGATAGCTACTTGGTATTAAACATTGCAGTGTGATTGTATTGTATAGTGAACGAGAGTGTTACCATTAAGGACTTATATCATAAGACTACACCGCCGAGAATGATGCATTATGGATTAGGAACCTAGCCATATTATGAATAGTTGAGGACATGAAGTGGCTCCTGGTTCCATCAAAGAAAAGTTATTAGGACCTGGATAATGGGTACAGTATGAGGCCGTTCTCATTACGCTTTCTAAAACTAGTTTACTGGAAGCCGATTCAGGAAACCAGTTTGGAAGATCACTTTGCTAGCGTTCCCACTTGATCACACGAAAGTGGTTTTCAAAATCACTTCACGTAAAGCACTCTTGTTGCTATGGAAACACTCTCAGTGGGGTGACGTTTCATACGAAATTCAAAACCGCAAGATGGGCATTCTACACCTGTCGTGTGGAGTAGCGCGCTCAAAATTGCAAAGATCGCTTCCCGAAGAATAGTTGTGTCCTCACTTATACTTAAACCAGTTTAACGAGGCAAAGCGATCTTAAAAACTATATCGCAAGGTGGTTTTCCAAACTGTTTTGGAAGATCCCTTCCAAGACCGATTCGACCGTTCTCACTACGCATTAAACTAGTTTTAGGAGAATAGTGAGAACAGCCTCTAAGATTGTCTGATCTGTTCCATCTTCAATAAAGATTATGCAGTAAAACTGAAGAAGTTACAAAGGAAAAAAAATCCCAAATAAAAGATTATTACAAGAGATACCATGTACATATTTCAATCTGAGCAAGAGGGTTTTTTTAATTGACATTTTGCTTATTTTCACAAGGCAGTTTGTGTATGCCCAACGAAGTGATACATGTACAGTACATGGATTCAAATTAGGGAGTTTATTATGTCACTCGTAATTTCTTTTGTAAAGACTAGATCTCATCATCATCCTGATCATGAAAGTGAGCTCCAGAATTTGTTACAACGTAAATGGATAGTCTGGGCTGAAGATATTTATAGGAGAATGAAACGTTTGGAACAAGATAGCTTGTGTGAAAACAGAAAAATAAAAGAAACAGATCAACAAAAGTTTGAGAAAAATCTGACAAATAATGAGAAAGTTATGAGCATTTGAATATTGCGATCACTAATGCTAAGTATGGAGATCCTCAAATTGGCAATGCGACAAAGATGTGTGATGTCACTTGTGAACAACTCTCCCCATTACTTTAGTATATATTTCAGTTAAATTGCCTCTATTATCACATCTATCAGTCAATCATTTTTTCTTGCTATCGGAGGGCATGTAATAAAGATTTTTTAATACATCATGGATAATTTGTATCACCACAAGAAAAAGCAAAAAGTGACATTTTGGGGGTATTTTATAATCCATCAAAGGAAAAGTTGTTCGCATGTGACATCACACATCCTTGTCGCATTGCCAATAGGAGGATCTCCATAGCATTAGTGATTGCAATATTCAAATGCTCATAACTTTCTCAATATTTGTCCGAATTTTATCAAACTTTCTTTATTCTTATTCTTTGATTTTGTTGTTTCAACATCAACCTACTTATTCCAAAGGTTTCATTCTTTTTAAATCTAAATAAATAGAGCAATTTTCACAGAGTGAAATGCTGAAAATTTCATCAAAATTGGATTACAAATAACAAAGTTATTGAATTTAAAAGATAAATGCATTATACCGTGAAACAGTTCTAGCAGAGCTGCCAACATGAAAAAGAACATTTCAGTATTTTTAAATTTGAAAATCAGTATTTCGGTGAGGAAATCAGTATTTCAAAAAAATAGGCATAGGACAACATATAAAGCTGAAACTTTAGAAATCAGGGGCCCGTTTCTCAACACCGTCATAAGTCTAACTTCTTGACTAAATCGGAGATAGTGAGCTACTTGTCCGCTAACCGTTTCACGAAGCCCTCTTTACCAAGATCGGGTACAACAACCTCACTAAATATTTATGACACCTCCGAACCGGTCACAACTTCTTTCTTAATGACGTAGTGGCATCACGTGGGTAGACTATGACATGCAAAAGTGCCTAGAAATGTGAAAATTATAATCTTACGTAATCAATCAAAGATGTTGAAATTACATCTAAAAACAAGTTGGATAATGCATTCTATGATCATTGTAATACAAAGAATCTACAAAAACTGTTGGAAATACTCCACAAAACCATTCATTTTGAAATAGTAAAATAATTTATTTGATAAAGACTCTACCACGTCAGGCCATCCATAAATGGACTCGTATTTGTTGTTTTCAGACCCCTATTAACATTTTGATAAATTCTATCTCTAATTTATGCATAGAATTTGTCAAATAATAAGTTTCAGTATCTAAGATTTAAAAGAAAATTGTTAAACTATATTTTGATGATTTTTGGAATCATAAAATACCGTATAATTATCATCATTTTACAACGAAAACCGTTATGGTTTTACTTTCGCAAACTATTAAAATTTGATATCCCGGGGGTACCCATCTCAACGTCCACATGTGATTTTTTAGCCACGAGATCAATTATTCATTATTCCATTTTCTCAGCAATTGAATGCTCAAGTCTTTATGGTCTAAGTATGTATGGTGCATAATGTACCTGTGCTATTATTCTTAAAAGATGAAATTCCCAATTTATCACAATATTTGCAATTTTGTTATAATTTTTCTTTTTGAAAATTATGCTATTTTGTGACTAAGGCTACGTCTCGTCTCCTCTTTTTACCGATAATATCGATATCAAGGTATTTTAGTTAGGAAGCATTTCGAGAAACGGGTTTAGTAAGATTGGAACTAACTCCGTGGTTGGTGGATAAAGATATGACTAACTTGTCCAGGTGTTGAGAAACGGGCCCCAGTATTTTACATTAAACTATCAGTATTTTTCTCACTTTTCAGTACTAAATACTGGAAGTCAGTATTACTTGGCAGCTCTGTTGTAGGCATGTCTTCATGAATATTCATTAGGTGGGCTGATAATTTCACATCCCCACTTTCCTTTTTCTTATGTTTTTTCATCAATATGTATACATGTGTCTCCATTATGATGAAATAAGTTGCAGCAAGAAATAACTGCATGTACATATAATGCACTTAATCAGTTGTCAATCCAATCGTTTTGGTTTTTGGTTGAAAAAATGTTTAAACCTAATTTCATAATAAATACAAAAGAACAAGAGGGGATATGACATCATCAGCCCATCTAATGAATATTCATAATGCAAATCTTTAAATAGACAGGAATAACCGTCGTTTCTGGGGATTTATTCAACAATTTCTGACATTTTACTGTAATCCCCATCCCCATATGTATGGTGAGTGGAGCCAACGTAGTTCAGCAGAACAACCAAAATACAGAGACTGAAGCTTTTGGTCTAATCTTTAAAATCCAATAACTTTGTGATTTGTTGTCCGATTTTGACATTATCTAGCAAATTTATTCTTTTTTCGAATGGTAACCAAGAAGGAAACTTGGAAATTTTCATTTCACTTTGGTTGTCTTGTACTTGTTACGCAATTGAGAGGGATGCATGCACCAATGCTCATGTACAATGTTTTCCTCTCTTTCCTTCCCTTCTTTGGCGCCCAACCCCCCCCCCCCCACGCCTACTTGGGGCCAGCAGCCCGGGCCCCACACTCCACAGGGCTTGCTGCAAAGTAAAAACATGATTTACGTATTCCTAACATCATGCTGAACTTTATTAGGCCTAAAGTAAAATTAAGTCTAAGATCTAAATTATTTTTACTTCTCACCCCTGTCTTGGAAATTTTATATTTACAATGCAAAATGCAATTTCTTAAAAAATTGTGTCGCATCGGATCGCACAACTTGTCGAGGTTCCCGGGGCAACGGCTTAACTTAGTCAGTGAAACTTGCCATGTCATTTGCAAACAATTTTTGGTGGGGAATTTGTTTCTAGTCGGCAGGTGCGAAACTGCATTAGCGCCTAGGCCCTAGCCTAGTTCAAGAGTGCTGTTGAATTGGCGGGTACGGGTCTTCGCTCGCCTAGCTTCGGATGGAGGGCTGCTGACTGCCCCGAACACCGCCGGAGCCGAACAGAATAAATCATCATCGATTGATCGAACCGTCGTCTCAATATTCGTGCCGCATCAAATTAGCACAAAGAAAAGAATACTTCTGTTCATCCATCACCACATCATCATTTTTAACTCACATTAAATTATCATATACACTCACAGATCAACAATTTGGGATGATTTTTCAATGCAATATTTCAGTCGTTCAGATGAACTTCGTCTGTCTTGTCCGACACAAAGAATATTTAACGCGAATTGTATGCCAGCGCCGGTAGTGTGCGTGCTATCGCTACTGTATACTGTGCAAAAGGCAAATTATGCGCGATATCCACCTCCACCCCCCCGCCCCCCCCCCCCCCCCCCCCCTCAGTGTTACATATATGCTCGTTCCCTCGCCCCCCCCCCTCGGCCATGCTTTGAAAGCTAGCACCAGCTAGCTAGCACCCCGCCTATCTTATGGCTGCTAAAATTTCTGAACCCCTCTTTTGTGGGCTTTTATAATTTCTGCCTTGGAGACCCCCTAAATCCGGAACACTGCCATAGGCGGCGGAAGCGGGGGAGATGGGGGGGACAGATCCCCCCTAAATTTGAGGTGGGGGATCGGTGTCCCTCTCTAAAATTTTAGTTGATAACCTTTTTTTTTTTTTTTGCTTGTCAAATTTTTTACCTGTGTCCATCCCAAAATACTGAGGGACCGTATAACAAGCCTGGCTTCCAAAGGTCTCCTCGTCTTCCTCGTCTTTATATTACTTTTCTTTAATTATCGATGTTTGTTGCTTTTTAACGTTTTCGACATATATATGCGTTAAATGGTACATGCATCTTGTCATATGTTACTTTTTCGAGGAGGATCAATAAAGTTCAATAAAGTTCAAAATTTCAGGTGGACCCCTCCTAATTTTGTTGGCTTCCGCCGCCAATGAACACTGCTCGATGTACCCCTCTATCTCAGGTGCATGAGCTCTCAAGCCTATCCTTCCAATTCCTTATCTACCTAAGGACAGACAACCCCCCCCCCCCTTCATCTCAGGTAAGCTGTCATTACCATCGGGGTTCCCTTCGATGTCATGATGGAGGACAAAACACTAGCAAACCATAAAAACAATGACGTTTCATAGTCTGATGCACAGGTTTTTATTATTTGTCGTCCATTATGGCTGATTGTGGGAATTACCTATATACTTTAGCCTTAGGAAAGATTTTTTGATTTCTCAGGAGTCCAAAGAGACTAGAGAGAGAGGCCTTTTTAAAGAACTCTCTCGTGTGAAAAGTCCATTACACCCCCTTTTTATATATTTTTTTTTAAAAAGAAAATAAGTGGAAAGGAAAATGGGAAGAATTTATAGGCGCATAGCCAGGGGCGGTGGGGGCGGTCGCCCCCCCCCCCAAAAAAAAAGGAAAATGAGAGGAGAAAATGAAAAGCGAAGGGAGGAAAGGAAAGAATATGAAGAAAGGTAGCTTAATTTGTGGATTTTATTTTCATTCTTTAATTCTTTCTCAAAGCTTAACGAAATTACTTCACTCTTGTTCCAAATGTATAATATAAAATTTGCTTCCGCGCTTTGCGCGGTATATATAGGACAACTGATAAGTTCTCATTTGTTTCCCTTCACCCTTTCTCTAACCCTATATTTTTCCACCTCGGCTATAGGACTAGCATGACTAGTTTGTTTCTGCCATGCAGTTAGAATAATGTATACACATTAGGGCAGCATGAGAATATAGAATAAGGCCGGGAATAAGGTTATACTAGGCCGAAGTATTATGATCACGCAGCATTTCCGCACTTCTGGTCGGGTCGGCCATGAGCAGGTAAAATCTATATATCAATTTCTGCCGTCGCCTCCATATAGGCCACTTCTCCCGCTTTTCAGCTCACTACTAAACAACAATAATTTGGGGGCAAACATGTCCCTCATTGTCAATAGGAAGGTATAAAATTCATGTCGTATTAATTTTTTTTTAAAGTACAATATTTCTATTAAATTCTATGAAACTTCATGTCATTCCCCTTCACATTCATCTCCAGTCTTGTTTTGCGCCCTCAGTTTGAAATTTTGAATGGCACTTAATCAGTCAAAATGAAGAGCGTCAGAATGAGTCAAAGAAATTATTCATCATCCTTTCAATAAAATTACAGTGGATTCAACGCTTTGCGCTTTATTTACCTTGCAATGAATTTCAATAATCTTAGAAAATCAACTGAATTAGAGCCGATGCATAATATTAGAGATATCTGCATTTAATGAAACATCCGCCCTTTGAAATTTCAGAGTTTCATTGCTTTGCGCGGGAGGAATAATTATCTTCCTCCTGGCATTTATCATTTTTCTCCTCTGTTTTGCTTATCAAAGAATTCTATGCATTGTCGCTAAATTGTTTGTCGTCAAATATGATCTTTCCAAGGGAAGCATTCAATATAACTTAGAGAATCCGAAATTCCAACAAAATTCATACAGATGGCGTGAAATAATGATATGTCCATTTATATAGCGCAGTATGTGCATTGTACTCAACTGATACTTTATACTTGGTATCATAATTCCCCGGCTGTAGCTAAGCCGCCATATCAATATAGGCGCTAAAGCGTTCAAGGAATAAATCCTACCGGGTATACCCATTCACCTCACCCGGGTCGAGTGCAGCACAATGTGGATACACTTTTTGCCGAAGGAAATTACGCCATGGCTGGGATTTAAGAAAGTATAATGCATACAATTTAACTGGGGGGGGGGGCCTTTAAGGAAAAAAAAACAAGATGCGTATATCGCTAAATAGAATAATAAAAGCTCGAAGCGCGAGGAAAAATATTGGTGGACATTGTTTTGAAAACATATTTTTTTTTCACATATTCCCCTTGAATGGGATGAATAATTATCATTTATCTCATTATCAAACAGAAAATGAGAGCACCGGGAGTGATGTGGTCATGTCGTGTGGTCCAGTGGTTCAATTCAATTTATTTTTATTTTTTCAAAAGAAGAACAAAGTAATGTGGTCAAAATAGTTACAATGAACTTATACAGACAAAATAAATTCAAGCATGTACAGTATATGATATTTATCTATAAGTAGAATTAAAACAAAACAGAGTATCATATAACCATTATAAAATAAAATTCTGAGAAAATGTAGGGATCCAATAAAAAGCAGTGCTTGTATTGTTAAAGCATTGGACTCATAATCGCACGGTTGTGAGTTCGAATCCCAACTGCATGTGCCATTGTCTCCACTTTAATAAATTAAAAAGACCCAAGAGTGATACCTGTCGTCTATAACGTCAGCCATTATGACTGATTAACTAAGACGTAACTTCCTAGGTAATTGGTTATATATACCAACTTGGCGTTTAACAGCAAAATGCTGTCCTGTCGAGTTCCTAACTTCCTATACGGGAGTTACCAGAAACATGTAGTTTCGGTTACATTTTTTCCCTCCTAATTTCTCAAATTCCAACAAAAGTGCAAAATTCATATACAGATGGCGTGAAATTTAAGAAAGTAGAATGCATACAACTTAACTGTTCTATTATAAATTTGAAGCCAAAATGAATAACTTACTCATTGCAATGGAAAAAATACGCCCAATTATTTCTCACAATTTCCCACTTTTTTCTTTTCATCTGTGTTTCTCTTTCTGCGTCCCTCTTTCTCTCCCCTTTTCCTAGTTTTTTTTCTGCCCCCCCCCCCGTAGTTACGTCACGGATCAGTAGCAATGCAAAAGGTATTTGCCTCGCTCCTTTAAAATGATTCAGTAGGTTTAGAATGGAAGGATGGGGGCCCGGGAAAGGGTGTACTCCATTTCCTCTATACAGTGCGTCCCCCAAAAAAACTATACACTTTCGAAAAGGCTGCCAAATAAAAAAAATGTAGCAATTCGAGGAAAAAGATTTACATATATGGAAAGCCAAGAAAGGCAACCTTCAAATGACACCGAAAAGTTGGAAAACTATTCATGCTTGAGCGCGCACTGCCCACTGAAACAAAGGGTATGAAAATTAGGGTGGGCTAGAATTAGCCTTCCAAGTTATGTCAGATTTTGTTTGAAGGTTTGCATGGTGGCATGTACAATTGCTGATGTGGTTTACGGTACACCATGTGGAGTATTATAGAAGCAGTGGATAGAAGAAGAGAGGAAGTGGATAGGCGAGAAAGTGGAGATTTGAGAATAGAGTATTCTTTCTTGAGAATAGTCCTGCTATAGGCAAATTTCATGAGTTACTAAATTGAAATTTAATGCATGAGTGAAGAGGAATTGTAATTTTAGTGTAGCATATTCATCTTGTGGACCTCAAGTGTGTTCATGAGATTCAGAGCCATGTGATGGTACCTGTTACAAGCAAGAGGGCAAGACTCGGATAAAAGGGCATTCCTCTTCTTTTTGTCCTTTTTACAAATTGAAAGTCATATACCCTCATCCCCTATCCACCTCCATATCCCAGCCCCCCTCCTCTTTCTACGGTCACTTCCTGGATTGTAGCCTATTCAAAACTTAACTGCCAAGTGACCGGTGGCTGATGGTCAGTTTTCTTTTATTTCATTTAATGATTACCAAGAAATTTAATGATTTTGATGAAATAATTTATTGAAAAAAAAAGGATGATATATTGTTTACATTGCACATTGAATGAGTTGATTTACTGATAAATTGTTGATTAAATGATTGATAGGAAAAAGTTGATGCCCTAAATCAGAATCAGTCATTAAATCAACATTCTGCTCTGGACTTCACGCGTACATGACAATAGCCATCAGCCTCTCAACAGGAGGGGAGGGCGGGAAAGAGGGAGGGGGCGGGGGCTGAATGTTTTGTTGACCCTTATTCCATCAACCTACTTATCTCCCGACTCCCATGAACACATTGCTGACATCCACTTGACAAAGATGAAATGCTGCCCCAAAAGAGATCCAAATGATAAAGTTGAAATGCTGCCCAAAAGTGTTCACTCATGCATTAAAGTTCACTTTAGTAATTTATAAAATTTGCTTAAGCAACCAACACTGGTCACGGTTGATCATTAATTTATCAAAACGCCCTTAACTTTGCAAGTTCGAAAGGATTTGCCTCTCAAAAACTGACATAACTCCTGAAGACGGACAGTCAACCTGTCCGAAACGTCGAGTCTCTCTACTACTCATCATCTCTACTCGCCGACACAAGCCAGCATCTCCTCACCAGCTCTACTACTCAAGCTGTTCTCACTCAACATTCCTTCTGGTTTACAGTCTTTATAGCAAGTTCCAAAGGACTAACCACTCAAAAAAAAAAAAAAATCTGTAGGGCTAAAAGGCCTGCTCAGCCTTGCCGAGCTTGGTCTCTCAGGAGGAGAGAAGGGGGGGGGGGTTGGGTTGAAATGGAGAGAGGGGTTGCTAAAATGTTCTGTTGACCTTTATTCCATCAACGTACTTCACCTACTTCAGTCCTATCTTACCCCCTCTTCTCCTGACTGTCATGAACATATTGTTGAGATCCACATGATAAAGACAAAATGCTGCATTAAAAAAATGAAATTCATGATAATTCATGCATTAACTTTCAATTCAATAACGCATTAAATTTTCACAAACAACAAACTGATCATAACTGATCTATAATTCACCAAATTACCCTCAACTTTGCAAGTACCGAACATAAAACCTAAAAGAAATTGGACGGCTAATTCCGGCCCACTCTAATTTTCATACCCTTTGTTTCATTGGGCAGTGCTCGCTCAAGCATGAATAGTTTTCCAACTTTTTGGTATCGATTGAAAGTTTACTTCATTGGCTTTTCATATCTATAAGTCTTTCCCCCCAAAGTGCTACATTTTTTTTTATTTGGCAGCCATTTCAAAAGTGTATACTAGTAGTTTTTTTGGGGACGCACTGTAGATGGCGCTGTTTATCTAGAAGGAAGTGTCCACTTCATGTCCACTTCTTCATCAGTTCGTATACACTGCAACGCGCGTGCAGGAGAGCTCGAATGGCTTACAGTATTGTGAAACTCTTGGGCATTTATTTGTAATATTATATTGAAGTGAGCACAAGACTTTAATCATCGTTTGAATTCATGAACAGATATGTAAATCCTTAATAAAAGAAGATGAGGATTTTTTTATTTACACCAAGTGACCTGAATTTTTACATGTAATTGCTAATTTACCCCTCCTCTGTTTCCCTCTTCTTTCTTTCTTTCTTTCTTTCCTTCCTTCCTTCCTTCCTTCGAGTTTCTTTCTTTCCTTCCTTCCTTCGAGTTTCTTTCTTTCTGAAAGATGGCAGATGTAAAAAACGCAGAGGCAAAATTGCAGAGGTAAAAGTGTCCAGAGGTAAACATGACAGCAGACAGCCAAGAGACAAAAAAATAAAATAATTGCAGTGGTAATGACAGAGGAAACACTGAGTGACAGAGGTAGTGGCGGCACCAAGGGGGGGGGCATGGGGGGGCATTTGCCCCCCCACTCAGAAGCTTTGCCCCCCCAGTTGCCCCCCAGAAATTTTGAGGACTTAAAAGAAAATTATACAGTAATTTGTAAATAAGTAGATGCTGTCGTACTACATATTCAAGCTCAGCTGTGAAGTGCTCTAAAATACCATTTTCTGCTCTTCAAAACTTGAAAATTTTCTCACTTAGTCGCTGTTGGCTTCCTCGCACACTATTAGTTTGTAATAAGTTTATATCGCTTGTTATATCTTGCATTAAGGCAGACATTTCAATGTGTGATACACAAGCTAATGTAAGTGTTAAACTACAGTACATGGCGTGTATTCTGTCGTCAGCAATGTTTATTCTTTGGGGGGGGGGCGTGGAGGACAAATACTCAAAGTCTGCCCCCTTCCTTGAAATAAATATGCATCTACTCATGTAAAATTTGGATTAAACTCATCGATTTGCTTCATTAACAAATAAGAATGCTTGAACTCTTCGTTCATAATTTGTCACCGTCATGGTTTTTAGTGAAAAAGTAAATAGGCTATGTAAAGATGTGCAATCTGCGATGGGTGTTCTGTCCCCTCCCTCTTAAATTTTCGACCTTTCCACGAGGGGAATGTCTGTATCTATTAGGCTATATTCTCATAACAAGACACCCAACTATAGTATATTTGAAAATAAACTTTACCCTGTGTATTAAAAACTTTCGGAAGAAAATTATTAGGCCTATGTATGAAAAAAATAAGATATGAAAAAGAGAACAGAAATTAAATATTGAAGTCTTTTACAATGCGATCATGCATTTTTTCTGATGTGATACAAAAATGTAAAAGTAGAATAGGTCTACGCCTTAAGATTACATATATGTAAATGTTCAGTTCATGATCTAGTTTTGATCAATAACTTTGCTCCATTAAGCATTACCTGATTTTACAAAAATTTCTGTTTATATCAAGTGTAACAAAAAAATGTTTATTGGGCCACTAAAACTCGCGCTTCGCGCTCGATTTTTCCACACATGCAAAAAAAATTTTTGACTGCCCTTGCCCCCCCAATATTTTCTTTTGCCCCCCATTTGCCCCCCCACTTTGAAAATCCTGGTGCCGCCACTGGACAGAGGTTAAAATGGCATAGTGGATCCAACCTGGGGGGGGGGAGTATTGAGAGGGGAGCAGATAGCAGGAGCAGCGGAAACGGTCGGGGGGGTTCAGTTTTTTTTCCAAAACCGTGTACAAAAACGTAAAAATGACCATATGATTTTAATTTTTTGTATGGTCAGCTCCTCACTTTGACTCAGCCCCCCCCCCTCACTTTGAAAACCGTTCTGCGGCCCCTGGATAGAGAGATTATGATGGGTGGAATAAAGTGGAAGGGGGAAGAAAAGAGGGTCGATTGAACTAAGGGATTTAGCGGATGCCGCCTCATGCCGGCGCGAGATCTCGATGGACGAAAAGCTCTTTTTCAATATATTGGTAGCCTATTTCCCAGCATAACATCCAGAAAGTCATTGAACTGCATGTATGTCGAACGTCTTAATTATTCATGTAATTTGCTAAATGCAAATACGAGACAAGAGATTACATCTATAAATTGATATATTTTTATTCATATCAATATTTGAGAGTATTCCAACCCTTAAGCATATTTTCTGAGAAATTAGTTTTCTTTTAAATTCAGTATTATTAAATTTGGAGTCTGAGTAAAAGCTAGATTTACACGTACACAAACCATGCATGTACAACGTCGCAGTCTGTTCTTGCGATCGTACATCCTTTGGAAATTTCAAAGTGAAATAATACGTTTTGAAGAGGAATGACAGATAAACATGATATCCCCTGAATCTCCACCTCCTTTGAAGATTGTTCTTGACTCGAAGAGTGATCCATATTCCAAGTCATCTCAATGGAACGAGTAAGTTTTTGTCCACGAACGTACGTAATCTGACCTTGGGTTGGGCTTGGCAATGTATATTGTCGAACTGAGCTGAGGCCGAGCGGAGCCGGAGCCTCCCTGTTGTCTCCCGGTCTTGGCCCGGGTGCTTGGGTGGTACACCGCCGTAGGGTGGGGAGGAGTACGTGGCGCTCGGACGTAGGCGTATTTTTTTTCTATGACAACAAAATATTTTATAAATCAATCGTAGATCGTCTGGTGGTATTGCGTCATTATAACTATCTTTAACATCTAACGTACTTTGGAAATTATTCAAAAGATATCCATGTAGGCCTAACATCTGAAAAGGCAAATTAACTCAACTTCATGTAGTATTCGAGGGACAGTTGATTTTCCGTTTCTAAAAATGTCCTTTCCAGTTTCCGTTTCAGAAAATCTTTTAATTCCGTTACAACATGTCTGAAAATGGAAAGTGAAAAAATACACAAGATTGGCGAGCGACTTGCCTCATGAATCATGTAGATCTCTCTTGCAACTTCCTAATCCTAAAAGTAAAACAATTTCAAAGTCCAATATTGCTGTAGATCTAATTAATAATTGCGATAATAAAGAAAACAAATTCTGATTTGTTTTTTTATTGGTATAAATTTTGAAGATATAATCATAAATTAGCGAGAAGAAAGGTTGCAAACTGGGGAAAAAATCACAGATTTCTTCATTTTTTCCTGATCTTAACAAATCTGCCGCGTATTTTGGAAATATGGTGCAGTAAAATAAAGGTTTATGACGTGGTTTGTGTATTTCGGGCGGTATTTTTTTGGTGAGTGATGTTTCTTTTTAATCAGTATTTCATTTATTTTTTAAATTAATTCGATTTGAAAACATAGATACATGTTGTCAATGTCCAATGACCAAAACTAAATATATGTACAATACAACATAATCTATGAAAATTAATGATAGCAAGCAAACGCATTGTTGACCATCAAACATAGAAATATGAGTACATGGGCCAACAATAAGACCATCATTATTAATGAAAATAAGAATAATATCACAGTAAAATTTGGATACAGAAGTTACCAAATCATAATTAAATTTGATATTTTACTGGTATTTTATTAAATTATATTTGATATAGATATGATGAGATTTATTGTTCCTCTTATTAACTCTCTGCAGCTCGGAGAGAAGACTATGGACAGTTCTGCTCTTTGTTATGACATCAGTTCTGTTCTCAGCTCGGACTATTGTGCCTCTGGTCGCAGTGAATGTTTCAAAAGAATTTGGCTGGGATAAAGCTGATACTGTAAGTAATTCTTAAATGTTAAGTGCACCCCAGAAAAATGTTGATTTGAATCAATAGAGAAAATCAAACAAGCACAACGCTGGAAATTTCATCGAAATGGCATACATGTAAACTAAAGTAAGACAGTTGCGACATATTAAAGTTTCGCTATTTTTCACAATTTATGCACAATTTAGTGACATGCATTTGAGAGGTTCGTTGATGTCCCCTCACTCCCTATTTCTTTTGTTTGTTATTGCTTGAATTATTAATATTTCAATTTTTACACATCTAACAATACTTAGGACCAACTTAACTGAACCATAAAGTGTTAAACAATGGTAACTACACATGTTCAGGGAGGAATAAGACATCGCATCAAAACCGCATGTAAACTAAAGTAAGAGAGTTGCGACATTTTAAAGTTTCGCTATTTTTCACAATTTATGCACAATTTAGTGACATGCATTTGAGAGGTTCGTTGATGTCCCCTCACTCCCTATTTCTTTAGTTTGTTATTGCTTGAATTATTAATATTTCAATTTTTACACATCTAACAATACTTAGGACCAACTTAACTGAACCATAAAGTGTTAAACAATGGTAACTCCACATGTTCAGGGAGGAATAAGACATTGTTTTATGGCACAATGAAGATGAAAATAGAATATTTCATATTTCAGATAATGAACTACAAAGAAATAGTGAGTGACGTCACCATTCCCCTAAATTGCATACAGACCAGGATGTTAATGTTTTGTGAAATTAAATGAAACTTTTTTCTTACTTTATATCCGATTTTGATGAAATTTCTAGTGTTATTCTTCTTGTCTTTTTATTTTTTTTTTATTAAAATCAACTTGTTTTTGGGGTGGACCTCTCCTTTAGGATAGGAAGGTTTAGGATGGAAATTTTTGTGATTCTGCTGGGCCTTGGCGTGGAATATCTGGCAAACATTCTAAACTTAAATTTCCACAAATATACATTGGTTTAATCTAGTCTTATCAACTTTAAATCCACACCCAAACCCTTATCAGTACTTCCCAGTTCTTAGACCACTTTCGGCTGATCAAATAGGAATGCTAGCAAAGTGATCTTCCAAAGTGGTTTCCTTAACCGGTTTACAGTAAACTACTTAGAAAGTATAATGAGAACGGTGTCTAAGATTTGATGTTTACCACAGAAATGTAGCCTTTGAGAATAAATGGCTTTGACTTGTTAATATTGAATTTCATATTTGACATCCTTCCCAATTCTCTCTTTCACTCTAAAAAATATTGGGAAAAATGCTCCATGAGGATAATTATGTGTCCAACCAACATCGGGCATTTCTCTTGGGCATTTTTACATGTATTTTACTGTATATCTACATGTAGTGTGATGAAAATTTTGTCCATTCTAAAGTAATCGCTGCTTACGTTTTAACCTTACTGGACAACGTGCAGCCCGCATTGGGTAAATCACTGCTCTGAATTGGTTGGACACATAATTAACCTTGTGCTGGCTAAAATTTCACCCAGTATTTTTTTACAGTGTTCTTATTTAAAAAAAATCCTAATTACCGTAATTTGATGATTATTAATGAAAATCACCTCTTTGATATTTATCTTATACAGGGGCTTGTTCTAGGTTCCTTCTTCTGGGGCTATCCCATTGCTCAGATACCTGGGGGTGTAATGAGCGATAAGATCGGAGGGGATTATGTGATCATTCGAGCAGCATTTATATGGGGCGGAGTCACCATCGTCACACCATTAATCCCTTATCTATTCACGACGAAAGGAGGGACTATCCTGTCTATGACCGTACTTCGATTTTTAATGGGTCTTACACAAGGTCAGTAAACAGACTTTCTGAATCAATTTTGAATTATGATCAAAATAGGAAATACATTTTGTTTTATGGAATATTTTTTGGCCACATAATAATAATAATGCTCAATTCTTGTATAGCGCATCACACATAGCATAGCATGTCCCTATGCGCTTAAAGAAGAAATAGTGTAAGGTAAGAATAAAGTAATCAAGATATTTATATTAGGGCCGACTGCTGAATTTGGGCTATTACTTTCACTTCAAAGGCTCCTTATATTGCTCAAGGAACAATTACACTGTTAAAGCATATCTCATTATTCTGCTGTATGTTGAATATTGATTTTCTAAATGTTCTTGACTACTGAGAGTGACAGTTCTTGGGCCAACGTTAGAAAAGATGGTTGCCCTAGAGCATTCCATTTTGCAAATTTAAAGGGTGCTCTTCGGCTACCATTAGGGCAAATTGCCTGTTGCCCTAATGTATTTTAGTGATAGTCATGAAAAGTTCATTGTTTTTTTTTTCTCTCTCTCTCATTTGTGAGCAACAAATGAGAGACATATTGTATTTTACATATTTGAGTTTTGAAATACATGTAGAGATTCGAACTTAGGTTTAACAGATTATATTTTCAACTTCATAGTCATCTTTAGACTTTACTCTTGTTATAGGTTATCTTTGTGTTATAATTTATTCAACCTGTAATAAATGAATACAATCTGGGCTGTTGTAAATGAGCTTTATTGTTGTCAATAGCAAGAGCTATGCTACATATATGTGTTTTTGTTTCAGGTGGTCCCTATCCATGATTGTCAGAAGTCAGAAGGCTACTTTTATCATGCTATGTGTATTTATTTTTCAGGGTTACCCATCACTGATGAGTTTACCTAATCAAAAGTCTTCTTTTATCCTGCTATGTGTATTTATGTTTCAGGCGTTCATTATCCATCGCTGACTAGTTTACTTAGTCAAAAGGTGTCAGCCGATAAGAGGGCCTATGTCATGTCATGTGTGTTTGCAGCTAGTTCTTTAGGGTAAGTAGGTGGTGACACGACACTTGCTCCTGCGACTAGTGCTTTGGGTTTAATTTCATCTTAAGATGTACATGTAGGGTTAGGAATGCAATAGGGTTTTTATGTTAGGTTTAGGGTAGTGTATAGTGTTAAACCCAGGGTTGAAGTTGGTCATGTGATTAGTGTGTGGAATTTAGAGTGGAACCAGTGAACCAAGTATTTTTTTTTAGGTAAAATCTCCCAAATTGTTATGCTTTTTGAGGGAAATGGACAAGGAAAAACCTTATTAAAGGGGAAATTCAAGTCAAACAACAGAAGTTTAATTATTTGTTTAATCAGAGAAGTAGGTAGTTAAAACTTTGAACCAGATCAGGCACACATTACATATTTGTTCAAGTCATGAAATGTTTTAAATCTTTGTAGTATATGAACACGTTTCAGTGGCCCCAAATAGATTGAACTGTAGTTGTATACAGTCCAACCTCTCTTATCCGGCCTCCCCTTATCCAGATCTTTCTGTCTTCTGGACCACACTTGCCAAGATTTTTTTCTTCCAACTAGTATGTGGGGAAATGAGATTTCAATCTAAAATAAAAATTCCTTTGCGAACTCACCTTCATTACGTCCATTTTCCAATATAGTCTACCTACATCCACATTATTTTTTATGAAAATATCTTACCCAAATCACCGAAAGAACTTTGACAGGATAATTTTCCAGTAAATCAGGACACAGCACATTTTTTTTTTAATTTCGGGGAGAAAACAACCACGCCTCGGCTTGCATTATGGACAGTGCCATGTATCACTTTGAGCTTACAGTCAGTATAACAATGGCTGACTTTGCAAAGCTGCAATGATCCAATTTTCAAACTTAGTTTCATCGTGTCATTCTCTTTCTTTCGAGGTATGCTCGATGTATTCCTCAATCATTTCAGCAGGTAAATTATCCAAGAGTTTTGGCAATCAATCGATTTCATTTCCGTAAAAAAACCCTATAATTTGCAACGACAACAGTAGTGAAATACTGTCTGTGTATGCCCACTACAATAGATTACATGTAGCTACCATTGGGGAGGCAGCTGTGTATAGTTGATATTGGGTCTCCCAGATCCGGATAAATCCCTTATCCGGATTGGTGCTGGTCCCAATGTGTCCGGATAAGAGAGGTCGGGACTATTATTTTTTTCATTTTATTTCCTTTTTTTAGTCAAAGAAGTACATGTAGATGGTTAAAAGTTTGAACGAAATCTGATGCATAATTTTGTTCAAGTCGAGAAATGTTATCTCAGTACTTTACAAGCAGATTTCTGTGGCTTCAGCAGAGCTGCCAAGTAGTACTGACTTTCCGCATTTAGTACTGAAAATAGAGAAGAATACTGATGGTTTCATGCAGAATACTGATTTCTTAAGTTTCAGTTTATGTGTTGTCCTATGGTATTCCTGTGAAAATACTATTAATTTCCTCACCAAAATACTGATTTTCAGCCATTCAGATGCATATTATTAGTTTGGAAATTTACTGTTTTTACCCTCTCCCATGTGGAATTGCCCTCCTATGGTATTCCTGTGAAAATACTATTAATTTCCTCACCAAAATACTGATTTTCAGCATTGAAAAAAACTTTAATGTTCTTGTTCAGGTTGGCAGCTCTGCTTCAGGATATTCAGCTGTACTTTGTAGCTTTCTTTCTTTTTTATTTCCAACACAGTACACTCCTCACCGGTGCAATAGGTTCAATTATAATGGATCATTCCAACTGGCATTACGTCTTCTATTTCTTTGGTATCATCTCTATCGTCGTAGCAACCGTCATCCAGTCATTCTCCAGGAAACAGAGGAGAAAAACATTCTTCTCATTTCAAAATGGTCGGGCAGGAACGAGGAAGGAGGATGAAGAAAAGAAAAGCCTGCCGATCTTGAAGCTTCTTACTAAGAAACCTTTTTGGTGAGTTTGAGTTCTGGGCCCCCTTTTCATAATACTTTCTATAATAACAAATTTGCCATAGCAGTTAAAAGCTACTGAAATCCTTCATTCTGATTGGCTGATGTCAAATTTGTTGTAGAGATTGCGTATTTGTCATAAATTAGTCTTTCTGAGACGGAACACTGCTGTGTCCTATTTTCGGTCTCAAGTGGTAGAACACCTAACCCAGTCGGCATACGTTTGGTGTATGATTGATTGAGAAAAGATTGTAGTAATATAGGCTATTCATTCAACCTATTGCATCATAAGAATTCAAAGAGGGGAGGTAGTCTGCTGGCACAGACCCTGATTGAAACTTTTTAAACTTTGATCAACAAGTGGGTCTTCACATGACGTGCTGTTTTGATTTCCTGAGTGAGATGACTTTCAGTACACAATCAGTGCACAGGTCATCGTAGGCTGTGTATTCAGACCATTTAAAGGGGAATCCAACCCAAATAGAAACTTGTTTTTATAAGGAAAAGAAAAATCAGACAAGTTGATAGGTGAAAGTTTGAACAATATTGGACAAACAACAAGAAAGTTATGAATTTTTAAAAGTTGTAAATATTGGTAATCACTATAACCATGGCGACTTCAAATTGGCCGCATTTGGGATGTCATAGTGATGTAAGGCAAGGACTACTCTTCCATGTACTCCAATACATATTATGGCTAAACTGTCATTTTTCCCAAAAGTTTAATTTCAAATTATATTTTTCTTCCATGAGGACATACTACAATATACTACCTGGGCTATATTTAGATTACTGCCCCAGGGGAATGGGTACTTAGGAGAAAATTACAAATCCCTGATAATAAAGTACATGGCCTATGGGAAAGTTGTCCTTGCCCCTTGTCATAATTTACTGACACGGTTGCCAATTTGAAATCTACATAGTATTAGTGATCTCAGTTTTAAAGCAGCTATAACTTTCTCATTGCTTGTCCGATTTCTTTCAAACTTTCACCATTCTGTTTAATTTATTTTTCTCCTTCCCAACATAACATTTTATGGCCAAGGCTGGATTCCCCTTTAACAGGAGAGGAGAGCTTGCATAGCCGAGCCGAGGGGGTTCACAAATTTTGTCAGCTCTGACGATTTAGTCAGTGAAATCCTTGCCTCAGACTGTTACTATGGTATTTGTTAGAGAATAACAATATGTCAACACTAGCTGACAAGATTCATTAAATGCCGCAAGTTACATACATGTATGATTGAGCCTGTGATCTTCGTTATGCAGTTTTACGGGTCTACGACTATCAAAGTTTGTTTCCTTAGTTATTAAACCAAAGTCATTTCTACCGGTAAGCCACAGACATGAAATAATAGCTATCCAATCCATCATGGGTTTGTCTAATTTCAGAATATTAAACAAATATGTTGATTACCGGTTGGCTTGAAATAATAAGGTCTTTAAATATGACCCCCCCCTGCCTAAATAATACATTTACTCTCAAACCATTCAGAAAAATATGTTCAAGAACATTTGTGTGGATTTTGTTAAATTATGATTACAAGAGGTCCATTTTAATTACATATTTGTTTAATATTGACTTTTTTTTAATATGACTTCTTATTATGAAACCGGCCTGGGTCAGATTGAAGGGAAAAGAAAGTTAAAAAAAAGGAAAAGCAAAGGTTTTCATTCATTCTCTCCTTTCCTTTCTCAGGGCAATGGCCATTAGTCACTTGTGCGTCATATTTTCATACTTTATTATAATAAATTGGATGCCAACATTCTTTAAAGAAGTTTATCCAGAATCCAAGGTTGGTATTTGTATTTGTACAGTATGCAGGTGAGCACAAGGCTTGGTAGTGAACACAGCCAAAACTTAATAATCCAATCAATTTACTTGTGCCATGATATGTGGATGTAAACCTATGAAAAAAATATGCTTGCTGACGCAAACATAAAACACAACTAAAACCCTACACTTTAAAACACAGAACCTTATTAAAATCCTAATCTTAATCCTAAATTTCTTTCGATTAAATATCCAGGTTTCATTCATGGCGATTGTTCTCTTCCAGAGCCTTGTTCTCCCTTTTTATAATAAATCTAATAATGCATTATTTGTTATAAAAAAACAATACTTGTTTGTAAGTGAAGTTTGAAGTGAGTTTGTTTTCCGTTTTGCTTCTTCCCCACTCCCATACATCTCTCAACAATCCTACCATTAATCCCATCATGCACTGTTCTCTTCACCAACTTGTTTCTTACTTGCTCCAAATTCATGTAATATTTCTATTCCATCCCCCTCTATCCCTACTGCTACCCCTTGTGATCTAATCATTTCATTCTCTCACTCTCTTGTACCCAAATGAATCAATTATGATTTTTTTTCTCATTCTCCCGTGCATGTATTTCTCTTCATTTTCCTTTTACTTCTATCATTTCCTATTGTCCATACTCCATAATTCTTATCTTTAATTATTTGTATATGCTTTTCCATCTTTCATGAATTACATGTAATTGATTTGTCAATCTGGTACACCTCCTTTGCTCACCTTGGCTGCACCCCACCCTCCCCTCTTATGCTCTTGTCCTGTCCCCCTTTACTTTACTCTGGTACACTCCCCCCTTTGCTCTCCTTGGTTCCACCCCACCATCCCATTTATGTTCCTGTCCTGTCCCCCTAAACATTACTCTGGTACACCCCCTTTGCTCTAATTGGTTGCACTCCACTCTCCCCTCTCATGCACCCTCCCTCCCCTCTCATGAACCTTTCCCTCCCCTCTCATGCACTCCTCACTCCCCTCTCATGCACTCCTCCCTCTCCTATTATACACCTCTCACTCCCCTCTCATGCACTCCTCACTCCCCTCTCATGCACCCCTCCCTCTCCTCTCATGCACCCTCCTTTTCCTCTCATGCACCCCTCCCTCTCCTTTCATGCACCTCTCACTCCCCTCTCATGCACTCCTCACTCCCCTCTCATGCACCCTCCTTTTCCTCTCATGCACCCTCCTTTTCCTCTCATGCACCCCTCCCTCTCCTTTCATGCACCTCTCACTCCCTCTCACTCCCCTCTCATGCACCCCTCACTCCCCTCTCATGCACCTCACCCTCCCCTCTCATGCACTTCTCACTCCCCTCTCATGCACCCCTCCCTCTCCTTTCATGCACCTCTCACTCCCCTCTCACTCCCCTCTCATGCACCCCTCACTCCCCTCTCATGCACCCTCCCTCCCCTCTCATGCACCTTTCCCTCCCCTCTCATGCACCCCTCACTCCCCTCTCATGCACCTCACCCTCCCCTCTCATGCACTCCTCACTCCCCTCTCATGCACCCCTCCCTCTCCTCTCATGCACCCTCCTTTTCCTCTCATGCACCCCTCCCTCTCCTTTCATGCACCTCTCACTCCCCTCTCACTCCCCTCTCATGCACCCCTCCCCTCTCATGCACCTCACCCTCCCCTCTCATGCACTTCTCACTCCCCTCTCATGCACCCCTCCCTCTCCTTTCATGCACCTCTCACTCCCCTCTCATGCACCCCTCACTCCCCTCTCATGCACCCCTCACTCCCCTCTCATGCACCTCACCCTCCCCTCTCATGCACTTCTCACTCCCCTCGCATGCACCTCTCCCTCTCCTCTCATGCACCTCTCCCTCCCCTCTCATGCACCTCTCCCTCCCCTCTCACGCACCTGTCTTACCCCCCTATCCTGCATGCAGGGGTGTCCTGCTAGGTCACAATGCTCTAAATTTTTCGATGTGGCTCTTAATCTCTTGGATGCCTACGTATTTCAAAGAAGTCTTCCCAGAGTCCAAGGTAATCTTCACGAATCATTCATCATTGCATGAGTCAACAAGGCATTGGGTTTAATACAATGTTCATCAGTCATTTATTTCCGATCCCTGCACTTGATACAAATGAAAACACTCGGTTACCATTCAAATAACCACTACAGAGCATGTTTGAACAATGAGATGAAAATTGAGTTGAATAGAGAAAGAATGAAATTACTTCTCAAAAAAATACTTTTTTAAAACTATTGAAGAAGGTCAATGAAAGTCTCCTACAAGAAGTCTAGAATACATGTTTTTTTAGAGAGAGTTAATATCTTGGCTTAGTTAACAGATTTAATTAAATAGGGAATATTCAGACTTTGCACTTTAAAACTGTCAAAAATTAATTTTTGCAGTGAAATTAGAAGAACAAAAAAATTGATTTCTGTGAATTGTTTAGTACAGTATCTTTATTTCTTTACAACAATATTTTTTCATAGCAAGCACTGTATTTAAAAAAAATTGATACTAAAAAATTGAATATTGAAAAGGGGCTCCAAATAATACCAATATAGCAGACAGGGATTTCAACATTTCACCATTTTTGCAAGAATTTATATAAATCTCTGTCTTGTACAACAAAAGGATAGTGGTTAATCATATGCTTGCATTTCATGATCAATTATACATTTTATTCAATGCAATCTATTTTAAGAAAAGGTTTTTCAATGATTTCTGAGCTTTGTTTTCGGGCATCCGGTTGTCCAATGGATTTCTTAACTACTTTTTGTGTTGATCCTTGTTTTCATGTTTTCACAAAGATTGTCGGGTGGAAAGATAATGCATTGCTCCTTGTGACATAGCCTTAGTCGCTCTACCAATACCCTGCTATGCTAGTAATTCATAGTTGCTACCTTCATGATTGCTTGAAATCTAACAGTGCATTGCAAGAAAATATTTGCAATCAATTACAAATATCCTGTGCATATTTGCAATTGATGAATTAATTTCAACTACAGCAACTCAATTTGAACTTCTTGTTTAAAAAAGTAGACAAGCAATTGAGTGCAAATTTGCAGTTAATTGTAAGACTTGTACACAATATGTAATTTATTTGGGACTCGCAATTGACGTGCAATCGACGTGCAAATTTCTTGCAATGCTCCATAAGTGTTCTGGCCATAAAAACTACTTTTGCACTTTCTTTTCTCCACCTTGACTAAAACTCTAACCTTTTGCCACCTGTATGCACACAGAAATAACTTCCCATAGTAACAGTATGCTGTTCAAAAAATTGAAATGACCAAGTGTTCTAAATGTACAGTTTTACAATTTGAATAGATGTACTGTACAAAGCTCATCACCATTTAATATCACATGTTAATATGAGCATGAAAGTAATTGATGCAACAACACATCAATGAAAATGAAAAATAATTTTGTATTTTCTTGTTGCAATGATACCAACTTTTAATATCATACTGAATGTAAAATCAAATTTCCACTTTCTCTAATACTGAATTAAGCATTATAAATGCACAAAATCTGCCAAAACTAAACGTTTTCATCGCCACCTTTTGTGAATTTGAGCCATTTGATATTTATCATTGGCTTGTACATGTATTCGCAAAAGGGGTTTTAATTGTATTATGTTACCAACCCATTGACTATACAGCTTTATTGTATTATCACACTTCAATTAGGTGCCCTTGCCAAAAATGCACATGTATATTCTGGACCTTTTTTTGGTGTACATGATTAAAAAAAGCGTGACTATATTCAGTTATCTGTATAGTCCAACGTTTTGTACCATGGTACAATTGAAACTTCTTTAGAGAATACAGGCCTAGGGAATGTACATAAACATTGTTCACATTGGATATGTATTTCTCAGTTGAGCATGTAATATTGACTATGATAACACTAGCTCAACAATTTAACTGAGGTAAGTTATAGCCTGAAAATAAGCTCTATGGGCGTTACCACTTCGCCTGGGAGAGTACTCGCTAACGGCTGAAATTAATCGTGGAGTGAGGAAAATTTTATCCCTGTTTGTGAATTTTCAAAGTTAACTAAATTTTGAATAGCTTGGTTCGGTCTTACCATTTATCTGATAACCATGAAGCATTACTAAGTCAGACCAAAAAGAGGTTAAAAGATGGGATTTGCGGCTACCATCTTTGGCGTTCAACAATTCAAGGGATAGAGCAACCTTGATCTGGTGCTGCATAGTGGCTACCTAGCCCCCCAGTGAATTGGGCAAAATGAATTTTGGGAGTATATTTATGTCTTGTTTACAGAGTTCTATTTCTAGCAATAAAATTTGGATTTTAATTTTTCATTATTTCATATTTTTTAAAAATTGAAATGGTTTAAAGAAAATTTCATCGCAGCGGAAGGCTGAATTGCGAAATTCTTTACAAGGTAAAAAAATATATATACAATATCAATGACTATAGCAAAATGACATGTACATGTAGAAGTAATAAAATGTTATATGTTGAAATTTAAGAAAGGAGTAGAGTAAAATAATTGTATACAACATGGGATAACAGTAATCTTGGATAATAGTAACCACAGTATGATTCTGTGGGGATAAAGTCAGTAATTCATGTGCTTGCATGAATAAAAGAAGAAAATAAGAAACAGAAATTATAAACAAATGGTATTTCTTTAAAGAATGGGAGATGAAATATAACTGTGCCGGAATAGGGGGGAAAATGAAAAGGATGTCGATAAGGTTGGTAAAACTGCTTAAAGTGATTTTGTCAATGAGATAACTGCATTTCACCTGGCTTACACGGAAATAAGAGATATCATAAATCTAATAATTGATGAAATATTTTCTGGTTGTACATGTATAAACATGGTTAATTATTTCCTTTGCAGGGCTGGGTATATAACGTTCTTCCATGGTTAGCAGCTATTCCTTCATCAGTCGCAGGTGGATGTCTTGGTGATGCTCTCATTGCCCATAAAGTGCCTGTAGGCATCTCAAGGAAAATCATGCATGTAAGTCTGTTTCTCCAACCCTAGTAATTAACTCTTTTCAGATATGAATCAATCTGCTTTCTCTCCTCAAATTGGCAACACATTTTTGTTTTACATAGTCTGAAAATAAATCAACTAAGGATATGAAGGCCACCGAGCACCTTGCCACCCGACCGGCTTGCGACTGAGTGAGGGGAGATGTATCGCAAGGTAGTCATAAGAATTGACACCGCACACCTTGCGATCTGATCTGCGACTCACGCATGTGCTTTTTGCTTTTTTGCATAGCAACTGAGAAAAGTGCGCTTACTACTGCGGATGCGCGTTGTTTATCATATAAAGCGTCATGCAACTCTGCTGTCTGATTGGCTGGAAGTTGGATTGCGATCCAGTCATAAGCATTCGACATGTCAAATCCTTCCGATTTTCCTTGCGACTTGTCTCTGACCAGTCTGCGACATCCAAGCTGACAAGAGCTGTGATGTTACATTTCTCCCTCACTTAGTCGCAAGCAAGTCGCCGACCAGTCGGGTCACAAGGTGAGCGGTAGCCTTAACATGAGTAAAGCTGAAGCAAAATTGTAAGATTTCAGTTAGAAAGTTACTTATGTTTCATTTTAAATACATTTTTTAAATGGACTTTTATCTAGAAATGGTATTCTTGTTTGCAGTACAATTTTCATTTCAAATGTTCTACATGTATATGATTCAGGATAATAATAACAAATGTTTGAATAAAAATTAGAGAATGAACATGAAAAATTATAAATTTTGATGTGTTGAAATACATTTAGAAATTGGAACAATAATCGTAATAATATTGAAATTGATAATGGTTTAAAAAATGACAGTAGTACTGATAGTATAAAAAATGGTAAAAATAGTAATAATAATAATTTTGGTAGTATATCATTGTTGTATCAGTGCTAATGATTGGATTCTTGAAACTCATTTAATTCATTATGATCTATTATGATGATCTTTCACTTAACTATTTTGAAATTTCCCTTTGCATATGTTCAAATTGTGTTGGAATTTCCCACTATATTGCCAATACCCACCATGCATATTTGAATATCCCCATTATACACATTGATTTATTTCAGACATTGAGTATGTTCGGAATGGCATTTTCATTGCTTAGCGTGGGACTTACAGATAGTTATCATGCGTCCCTGGCTCTTATGGTTATAGCTGTAATGGCGCAATCCCTTACCAATAGCAGTATACCGCCCAATGCCCAAGATATAGCGCCTAAACACGCAGGATCCGTGTTTGGTAAGTAACCTATTACAACACAGAAAAGTGTAGTTGATTGATAAGTATTAGTTGTGTTTATTAGTATCCCATTAACCATATTGTCAAAAAGGTTAGTGGTTTATAGTCTAGTGATTTATATAATTTGGTAAGTAATGTAGAAGATGAAGTTACATTTTCAGTTACGTGATTTATATTTGGTAAGTATCCTATTTACCATATTGTAGAAAAGGTTGTTACATTTACAGTTTAGAAATTTATGTTTGGTGAACATCATGTTAACAATGTGGGAGAAAATGTGGCTACATTAGATGAGTAGCCATTATTTGGTAAGTATCCTGTTAACCATATTGTAGAAAAGGTAGTTACATTTATAATTAAGTGATTTATATAATTTGGTAAGTATCACATTAACAATGTAGTAGAAAAGGTAGTCTCATTTATAGTTTAGTGATTTATATAATTGATAAGTATCTCATTAAGGTATGTAGAATAGGTAGTTACATTTGATGTAATGTGATTTATATTTGGTAAGTATCCCATTAACCATATTGTAGAAAATGTTATTGTTTATAGTCTAGTGATTTATATTGGGTAAGTATCATGTTAAAAATAAATGTGGCTACATTGGTTGAGTAGCCATTATTTGCTTAGTATCCTGTTAACCATATTGTAGAAAAGGTAGTTACATTTATAATTAAGTGATTTATATAATTTGGTAAGTATCACATTAACAATGTAGTAGAAAAGGTAGTCTCATTTATAGTTTAGTGATTTATATAATTGATAAGTATCTCATTAAGGTATGTAGAATAGGTAGTTACATTTGATGTAATGTGATTTATATTTGGTAAGTATCCCATTAACCATATTGTAGAAAATGTTATTGTTTATAGTCTCGTGATTTATATTGGGTAAGTATCATGTTAAAAATAAATGTGGCTACATTGGTTGAGTAGCCATTATTTGCTTAGTATCCTGTTAACCATATTGTAGAAAAGGTAGTTACATTTATAGTTAAGCGATTTATATAATTTGGTAAGTAATGTAGAAAATGAAGTAACATTTTCAGTTCAGTGAGTATTGTTGAAAAGGTAGTTACAGTACGTGAATAAACAGTTTTTAGTAAATATCCATTAACCATATTTTGGAGATAATGGAGATTATGTGGTAAGTATACTACTTTTATCCTCATCCATGCCCTGTAGCACATGAGGCCTCCATGCTTGCTTTCTTTCCATTGTTGGCGGTCTCATTCCAACTCTTCCACCCTTAAGCATTTCTCTCCATGTCTACAATTCTCCTCCATTTTGTTTTCGGTCTGCCCCTTTTATGTTTTCCTCCTGGATTCCATGTTAGAGCTATTTTGCTTTCTGAGGACATGACCTATCCAATTCCAACATCCTCTTTTGACTTCCTTACTCATTTTGTTATAAAGTTGAGTGAGATTATTGAGTTCATCCATGCCAATAATGTTTGTTTAGAACATTTGAAGTGCTCTGTTTCGGCACTGATATTGAACGGGATCTAGTTTTTCTTCATCACTTTTGTTGATCTTCCATGTTTCACAACCATAGAGAAGTACAGGTCTGACTAATGTTTTGAAACATTCAAAACATTAGTCAAATTTGGTAAGTATATTTGTGGACATTACCTTATGGCAAATTTACTATCAGACTTTGGATAAAAAGATAAGTTTACCTTTTTGTATTGTTCAATAACAAATGCACACTAATATACTGGGTTTGAAGTAACAAAGATGCAAAGGGTTCCATGACATTTGCTCTGGCGACAATTGCTCTGATGGATTTTTTGGTATCTGCATGTTATTAAGCCAAACTTAAAACCTAACCTCCAAAACTAAATAAACCCTGATCATTATGTTCGCATTATTCTGAACTAAAAACTCTTATCATAGTCCTAACTACCCTATGCCCTCTGAGATGTCAAGACAGGAGCATATATGTCGTAGGGGCATATGACGTGCCACCATGTAGAGATGATAAGACCTGTCTTGCACAGCCTCCTTTAGCTCTTTTTAGTACTGAGAATGAGTGCCTAATACTACCCGGGGGGTGTTTCACAAAGATTTAAGTATGACTTAGAGTCGCACTTAAATGTCGACGCGTACATGATATGCAACGCGCAATCTTATTGATCAATACGCAGTAGTGCGCGTCCTCTTGGCATGATCTGACCAATGCTGTCATGCCTTTTATACTGTGCGCAACGAGACATTTAAGTGCGACTCTAAGTCATACTTAAATCTTTGTGAAACACCCCCCTGGTTTTTTAGATGTCCATATGCAGAAATTTTTCCGAGGGACAAGGTGCTTACAAGTTTTAATAAGAAATTCGAGAAAGTAAGGAAGCAAAGTTACCAAGCTTGTCATTGGGGCACTTTTGCATTTGCTAAAGTGAAATTGAAGGATTTCATGCACACTATTGTTCCTTTGTGTGAAAATTTTTAGTAAAGGAATGAAAGTTTTCAAAATTTCCAGGCCCCCCCTCACCCACTGAGCACAGCCGTGATTCTTTCCATGGTTCACAGAGATTACGAGACCACCTCTCTACCAAATGAGCTATTGCGCTTCTTCATGGATATTGCTACAGAAACATACATGTATTACTAATTCAGTGTGATCTGACAAATGATGATGACCTATGTAATGCCATTCCTAACATGCTTAATGTTTGAAATGAAACAAGTTTAACCCTGTGAGAATTAAAGAGTTTAACAAACTTTGGGAGCATTTTCTGAAACAACTAGTCAGTGATTTTGACTGACTGTTTGTTAGAAGCTACCAAAATCCTTGCATCTGATTGGCTCAAAGCCAAATTTTCACTGAAAAATCATGGACTTGTCGTTTTATGAAACACTCCCCCAAGGTTTAATGCAATGTAACAAATTCTAATCAAAGTATGATTTCCCAGTCTCAGTGTCTTGCTTGTGCCTACAAAAGATTAGTGATACGTCATGTGATACATCATGTAATACATCATGTGAGACATCATGTGATACATCATGAGATACATCATGTGATGTTGTGAGACATCATGTGATAAATCATGTGAACACCCCTTTCCATTGCCTAGCTACCACTTAATGAGTAGTTCAAGCAAAATTTAGATTGTTCCCTGCACCCTAATTTTTTTTTCATTCTGAATAAACATTTTTTTTTCTTTGCTTTATGAGAGCATTATCTTTGCTTGAATATTTCATTTCATTCATTGTTACAAGTCTAAAAGTTGATTCTTCTAGCACAATTTGTTGTTTACTATACATGACTTGCTTTATTTCAGAGTTTGTCAATGTTCGGAATGGCATTATCGTTGGTGTGTGTGGGACTAACAAGCACTTACTACATGTCATTAATACTAATAACAGTAGGTGTGATGTCACAAGCACTATATCACAGTAGTGTACCACCTAATGCACAAGACATAGCACCTCGCTATGCGGGATCCGTGTTTGGTGAGTAGATGATAACACCTAAATAATATAGGACATAGCACTTTCTTATTTTGACACCTAATCTATTGGACTTTCTTATTCCCAATCTGTATTTGGTGAGTAGATGATAACACCTTATGGTATAGGAAATAGCACTTTCTTATTCCCAATTTGTATTTGGTAGGTAGGAGAAAACACCTAATGGTAAAGGACATAGCACTTTCTTATACCCAATCTGTATTTGGTGAGTAGATGATAACACCTGTTGGTATAGGACATAGCACTTTCTTACTCCCAATCTGTATTTGGTAAGTAGATGATAACACCTGTTGGTACATGTATAGGACATAGCACTTTCTTATACCCAATCTGTATTTGGTGAGTAGATGATAACACCTAATGGTAAAGGACATAGCACTTTCTTATACCCAATCTGTATTTGGTGAGTAGATGATAACACCTGTTGGTATAGGACATAGCACTTTCTTATACCCAATCTGTATTTGGTGAGTAGATGATAACACCTGTTGGTATAGGACATAGCAGTTTCTTATTCCCAATATGTAATTGGTATAGTAGATGATGAAACCCAGTCTATTAGATGTAGCACTTTCCTTTACCCAATCTGTGATTGGTAAGTAGATGATAACACCCAATTCTACTGGATATTGCATCCACTTATTCGCAATCTGCACATTTTGGTGAGTATATGATAACACCTACTGTATTGGGATTAGCAATTTCTTATGCCCCGATCTGTATTTGGTGAGTAGATGATAATACCCAATGCATCAGACATAACACTTTTGTTGGTGAGTCCGATATAGCAGCTTTGTGATTGGTGAATATTTGTAGACTAGATGATAACACCCAATGCATCGGCCATATCGCCATTGCATTTGGTGAATATATGATAACACCAAACCCCTGTATCTGGTGTGTGGATGATAACACCAAAATCATTGGATATATCACCTTTGGATTTATGTGTAGATGGTAAGATAACACCTAGTGCATAAGACATAACACTTTTGTATATGGTGAGTAGATGATAACACCTAATGTATAGGACATAGCAGATATATTACTCATTTTTATGTGGTGAATTGATGATAGCACCAAGTGCACTGGCCATAGCACCTTTTATGCCGGATGATAACACCCAATATATTAGACAAAGCACCTTTTTACATGTGTGTGGCGAGGAGATGATAGCACCCAATCTGTTTGATAGCACATAATGTATTTTTTCAGTGGATGAAAACATCAAATTTTAGGACGTAAAACTTTTGTATTTGGTGAGTACATGTAGGTGATGACTTCCAATGCATCGGATTTAACACCATTATATTTTGGTGAGTAGATAATAACACCCAATTCATCAGTCATATATTTGGCAAGTAGATGATAAAACCTAATGGGTTGGGCAGAATGCCTTTGTATTTGGTGAGTACATGATAACACCCCCTGTATTGGACACAACATCTTTGTAATTGGTCAGTAGATGATTACACTCAATTCATTGGACATATATAGCACCTTGGTATCCAGTGAGTACATAACACCCAATTTATGGATGTGGCATCCTAGTATTTGGTGAGTAGATTATAAATCCTTATACGTAGGGCATAGCAGCTTTGTATTTGGTGAGAAGATAAGTCTCTAAATGGAAAATACACCTTCCCATTTCAGGACTATGAAGGTTAAGGACCTTTTGCATGTATTATTGTTACGTCCCACTAATCCGGCAGTAGATTGGATAAAGTAAAACTAACTTACCACCAGGGCTCCGTAACACAAAGGTTTGAAATCTATTGCTAAATACCATTGACCAATCAAGATCATTGTTGCATGTGCACTCTGTTTAAAATACTGACCGGGAGCCAATCAGTGTGGCTCTTTCGTATTTGCGATTCATCGCAAATCTTTGTGTTACGGAGCCCTGGTGATTAAAGCTGGAAGTTCTGTCTGTATGGTGGGTGTTGTTTACGCCCACAATATTGACTTGGAGAATTAAATGTGATGCATCTGCCTAACCAGGCAGTGACGTGTTTATCTATGTGTTACATATACACGCTGGTTCAGGCATACATTATGGTTAAAGGCAAATAATGCAATAATCTAATTGATGCTTGAATTCAAATACTAGTAGCTTGCACTTTTCTCAGGAAATGGGGGGGGGGGCAGTGTAAGAATATGCTTCATAGCCATAGGCTTTGATATCCTATTTATATTTGAAGTTTATGTCTTATTTGTAATCAAGATATAGATCATGTTGACATTTATACCAGGTCCATAGTTCTATTCTGAATACATGGCAGGTCCACCACAAATGTACAATACGTTAACATTATTATAATAATCATATTTTTGGACTAATATAATGTAAGTTCCAAGGATATTCAAACAATTTGCAATATGTTTTTGCCATCTTTGATTCACAAATTCCACCGTGCATTCATACAGATGACACTAGTATCTATCTACGTTGTAACCTTGCAGGTATTGTGAATGCCATGGGCGCCGTTCAGGGCTTTGTGGGAACCTACATAGCAGGTCACATTCTTCATTCCACCGGGAGTTGGTCTGCTGTGTTCAACATGTCTGCATGTGTGTGTCTGTTCAGCTGGATGGTATTCACGCTGTTTGCGGTAGGAACACCGGTCATATGACACTGGTCACATGACTGGCCATATGACACTTATCATATACTTATTCAGCAATCTTATGTGGCTTAAGTAAATTCATCTGTATGAAAAGACTATGTGCCCTAAGATCTATTTGGCTAGCAGGATTGGCAATTCCTTCCTGCCCAGGTGGAAAATACAGGGGGAAAACTTGTGAAATGCTTGAAAGTACTTTAGATGTACGGGTAAGTGCAGTTAACTGCTAGAATCTGCTTGAGAAACGCTTTCTGAGCAATACCTGAAAATATTCAAGAAGTATACTTCGCAGTATTTCCCTGCATGTCTAACTATTTCCTGTTTTCCTGAAAAAGTTATCAAGGCGGTATCTACCACCGGTATTTCCCCACTCCGGCCAAACTTGGTGGGCAGAGCATGGGAATCTTGACGGTGAGGTTGCGAGTTCAAATCCCAACTCGGCCATATTCTTCTGTTTGGCCGCAAAGGCCTGAGAGTATTTTGCTCTTGTCTTGTAGGATGGACACACAGTTGTCCTCAGATTTTCACCTTTGCACAGCTTCTGTTTCATGTGCATTCCACTCTGTGTTAATTCGAATGTGTATTGTGCCATATTGGTACGGTATGCCTTGTGAATATCGTTCAAGGTCTACAGTATATTTGAACCATGTAATCTAGAAATATATTGGCCCGAATTCACAATGGTGGTTTTGAAAACCTACGGTTGAGTCCATGGATTATGCAGATATCCTGGATAAATTACGCTTATTTTGCCGCATATATTAAATATTGTCCAATGCTGATTCACGCTTTTGTCACAGTGGGCCAACTTGACGCCTGTTTCTGTGGTTGTCCACGCTATTTTAATCATGAGTCTACACTTCAAACAGTGGTCTCATGAATGAAATAGCGTATCTAACCGTGGTAACAGGCGTCAATTTGGCGCATTGGACTTTTTTTCATACACGCGCCCGATACTCGCTAAATTAAACATAATTTAATTTATACAGGATATCTGCATAAACCATGGATTCAACCATGGGTTTTCAAAACCACCTTTGTGAATTTGAGCCATTGTGTTGCTTTCTAAAATCCGTCTTTCCACATCAATCCTATGCTACATACTAGATTACTGTGTGCCTTGTAGCATATTACTTACATGCTGTGACAAAGTATTTACAGAGCTGCCATAGTTGTGTATTCTCTTGCATTTTAAAGGGGTACTCCGGGCTGAAATATATATAGCCTATCTAAATAAATACACTAAAATTCACAAAGTAAAATGCTGAAAATTTCATCAAAATCGGAAAACAAATGACAAAGTTATTTGATTTTCAAGATTTACTTTGTGGTGAAATAGTTTTAGGCATACATGTATCTTCATGGATTTTCACTAGGTGGGCTGATGATGTCACATCCCCACTTTCCTTTTTCTTATGTTATGTGAAATTATATTTGTTCATTTTTTCATGAATGTGTAAAATTATGTGTCTTGACTCTTGATTATGATGAAATAAGTTGCTGGAATTATTAACTGATGCACTTTATCAGTTGTCAATCCAATTGTTTAAGTTCTAAGAAAAAACATTTTGAATTACTCCAATTTCATATAATAAAAAACAAAAGAACAAGTGGGGATTTGAAATTATCAGCCTACCCAATGAATATTCATGAAGACCAGCCTAGAACTATTTCATCGGGATGATGCAAATCTTTAAAATTCAATAACTTTGTTGTTTGTTATCCGATTTTCATTGAATTTTCAGCATTTTTCTCTCTGAATTTTAGTCTTATTTATTGAGATATGAATATCTTCAGCCTGGACCATCCCTTTAAGCCCGACGCACACAATACGATTCGTTCAAAGAAATTGTAGTAGCATTGATACTGACATTCCAACCAATGAAATCTTAGCGATCAGAGTTCAGAATAGTGGTAGGACTACTGAAATTAAAAGTCAGTCTACATGTAATTTACCCTTCCAGTCAGAATAAAAGTGAATTCAATCCTAAATCATAATGACGTCATCACCGGCTGCGACTTGAAGCTGATTTGGACTTAACTCTGACCACAGGGCTTGCCTCAAAGCAAAATTATGATTTCATTATTCCTAACATTATGCCGAACTGCCAAGTAAAATAATTTTACCTCTTGGAACTTTAATATTTTATTTTATAATTGTGTTGTATCAGATTGCATTGTTTGCGTTGGGTTTAAGAGATAATTCAACTCACCAATGTGGGTTAATGCTATTTTATTATTACTGAATGTTTTTTTGTAAATGTGTACTGAAAATTGCACCGACATGACCTCTTGTATTTTGCCCTGTTTTCTTCAAAATAATGCAGATTCCCCTGAAATGTATGTGTATTTGTTGAATCTTCTGTTACTACGCATGTACGAAGCCTTACAAAGGTAGAAATAGATGTACTGTGTTGTATGTCCAATGATAATATGCCTTTGGTCACCTTGCCAAAAGTCGAGAGCCATGTCTTTTTTGCAGATCCTTGCACCAAATCTAGGCAAAATACATGGGGCAGCGGGAAAGATGCGGGGAAGATGCAACAAAGTCATTATGCAGCTTTCCTGCAGCCTCACTCTCATGTCTGTGATGAAATGTATGTAGAGGTGGTCTGGCTCTGTGGATAAGCCTCCAGACTTTGAACCACTAGGTCCAAGGATCAAATCCCTCTGCAGCACTCGCATCTCCCGGCAAGACTCTTGTCTACATTTGCCACTCTCCACCCAGGTGTAGTAAGTTGGTCGTTGGTACCAGGAAGGGAGAAATTCTGTGAATGCTCGAGCGTGTGATTAAGGTACAGTAGCTGTGCTTAAGCCAGGTAATGATATGCAATGGAGAAACTTGAATGTTGTATGTTATTATTGTAATTGAATGTAAGTATTAAAAGCAATGAAAAGACTGTTGCAGAATTCCTGCAGAAAAAAAACTCTTGACTTTTGATAGGGTGCCTTAGACCGAAAGCCTTGACAACCAACATTTGCAAGAAGCAATGCACCTTCATTTGTAGCAGGTAAATAAGCCTTTTCATCAATGTAGATACTGTAGTGTTGTTTGAAACCCTTATAACCCATTGAGCCTTAATCCAAGATAATGAAAATTCATCTATATTTAATTTGTTTGTTATGTTAATGCAATAAAATGTTGTGCATTGTTGAAATAGAGATTTACCGGCGGTACTTCAGAAGTATGCTATTATTTCTAATTGCCTACTTAACGGGGGAACTTTTCCCATTCATTTGTACTTTTATTTATGGAGATAAAGCCTAATATGCTGCATGTATTTGTAAGACCTTCCACTTCAGAATCCTCAGTAAGTTTGCCAAAGTAAGTTATGAGATTTTATTTAGTTTTAAAAAGCAGATCGTCAGCCTTTAAGGTTTGGCAAGGCATTTATTTAATCACTTTCTGCTCTACACTCAGGAGTAGAAATTGTTTCCCGGTAGAAAGAAATTCCTTGAATGTTTGCGCACCTAATCAGGGAAGTCTTGTCAGGAAATAAACAAGCAACCTGCTGAATTTTTTATTTTTTGAAAACATCTACATTTCCTCTTTTTAATTTGTTATATAGTTTATTCTAGAGCACCTCTGCTTCTGGCAGCGCTGTGTGAATATACATATTTCATGCGAAGCTTTTCCCTTGCAGCAGCTGTCAAGCCTAATGTTGATAAATCATGAATCTAATGTTTCCACAATTTACATTCTGTTATCAAATGTACCTTGTAATTCTATTATCAAATTTCATTGTATATCTGTTATCAAATTACATTATATATTCTGTAATCATGAAAATGGAAGAGAAAAACTATATATATAGACATTGGACTGTACATTTATTTTATTTCTTATGCATTCATGATCAAAACATAACATATGCTATACACATTATATACATTTCAAACAAATATAAAGTGTAATGAAGCAAATAATTTAGTTAAAAATTGAAAAATTTTACTTAGTGGTAAAATGAGATACATGCACTGATCATGGTTCATAAAACATTGTAAAAGAATTGCTGTCATTATTTTGACAATATGTGAGTCGCAGAGTAAAAAAATAATTGGAATCATTAACAAACAGAGTAATGTGTTAAGTCAGAAAACTTTCATCAGTTGGGGATGATAAATTGAATAATATTTAATTAAGCTTAAATGGTACAGAGCCCCAGAGGCTGCAAACTTTGTGACTGGAGTGGATGAAAGCTCGCCCCAAATAAACATTAAAGGGGAAGTTCACCCTAAAGAAAACTTTCTTGTAAAAATAGCAGAAAAAAATAGTAAAAAATATTGGTGAAGGTTTGAGGAAAATCCGTTAAAGAGTAAGAAAGTTATTAGAGTTCAAAGTTTTGGATTTGTGACGTCATAAACGAGCAGCTGTCCCATGTGTTATGTAATATAAAATGCATAAATTTCAAATTTTGTATGGTTCCTGATGACTTAATTTTGTTTTCTTTTCATGGTCGGGTGTGAAACGATTTGTCTATTGATATACAAAAGTTACAGTGAAAACCATTTTCAATTTTCTGAGAAAATGACATTTCATTGATTTTTTACCATTCGCTATGTAGGAATGCTGCTCGCATATGACGTCACAAATCAAATAATTGAAATTCTAATAACTTTTTAATTATTTGATGAATTTTTCTCAAACCTTCGGCAAAATTTTTCATTATTTTTTCTGCTATTTTTACAATAAACTTTTTTGTCAGGGTGAACTTCCCCTTTAAGGTTGGTTGAAGGTTAAAAACTATGTAATGTATTGATTTGTTAACAAATTTTCAGTGGACATGTGTTGATTACTTGGAGAGCAAAGGAATTATGTCTACCTTGTAATTGCGAGTGTGCTTGTGTTTTTGCAAATGTCTTCATTCTTTTTATGAGCAATATTTCTTTTTATAGATGGCTTATTCCAAAATATAACTTTAATACAGTAAATGTAGGTTTAGTCATATCTATTTTATTTTATTTCTGAAATAATTTTCAGATGTGAATATTATACTTGTACAATTTTTGTTTGGTGTATTAACACAAATATGATAACTCTTTTATATGTCACTGGGGTTAGTATTTTTTTTATTAATTTGATATCATAGCTAATTGTAGACTAGGAGTTGATTCTGTGGTGAATACATATGTAAATCTTTTTTGTCAAAGACATGCTTTTACAACACTGCCATCTCTTGTTGAAAATATTGTAGTCCCAAAGAAAATTGCGTAGAAAAAAAAGGCTCCATTACAAATTGTTTTCCATTCCATTCATGGAGTAAGATGTCACGTGGGTTTGAATGGACTATATGTAGTTTTGGCATTTGATTATCTTGGCGTGGTAAATGAAATTCTATTACGAATTTGTCGCTATTTCCGGGGAAGGGGATGGGGGATTAAATAATGCTTATCTGTGTAATATATGCACTGCAATATGTTAAAAAACTACTATATCCTCAACTTTCTTTGTGAATAACAAATCATGCCCAAGATTAAGTGATGTAAGGGTATGCGGTGACACGACATCTGCTCCGGCGACAATTTCTCCGGGCTCTATTTCATCTAAGATATGGGTGAGGGTTTAACATCTATGCTAGGTTTAGGGTTGGGTGTAAGATTATAGGGCATAGTGTTAAATTCAGGTTTAAAGTCGTTCAATTCTTTTAGTCCATGAAATTAACAGCGGAGCAATTGTCGGCAGAGCAAATGTCGTGGAACCGGGAATGCTGATGATTTCAGCTAATATATTAATCAAGGTTGAATTCGATGGCAGCAATTCTAGAATCATGCATTACAATTATTTCAAATCTAATTCTTTAACGAAAATTAAATTTTTTGTACTGCTGATGATTTCAGCTAATATATCAAGGTTATATTTGATGGCAACGATTCTAGAATCATGCATTACAATTATTTCAAATCTAATTCTTTAACAAAAATCAAATTTTTTGTACTGCTGATGATTTCAGCTAATATATCAAGGTTATATTTGATGGCAGCAATTCTAGAATCATGCATTTCAATGATTCCAAATCTACTTCTGAAACAGAAATCAAATATTTGTGTACTGCTTGCCATCTACAGTAGTGGTGATTCATTGAATGCTATATAAGGCATTCCTTCTATATTGCTGATCCCCGTTCATTTCATGGCTAAATTTATGTACTATTTTTTTGTCTGTATATTTGGGTGTTTGTGGAGAATTTAAATAATTTATTGTATGAAGAACAAAAAAAATAATCATCAATATGGTGTACATGGAAAGCTCAATAAATTCCTATATTATTTTTTGAGATACAATAAGTGTATTTCTAGTTTGTGTTTATGATATTGAATGTGTATAATTGTGTTTGTCATTAGGGAATTATAGTAAACATTAATTGTATTAGAACTACAGGTAACTTTGCTTAAGTCAAATGTGACCACATTAATCTGTTCTACTCATTGGCAGCGGAAGCCAAAAAATTTAGGGGGTGTCCACCTGAATTTTTGGATGGACACAGGTAAAAAATTTGACAAGCGCCCCCAAAAAAGGTTATCAACCTAAATTTTAGGAGTTGCTAACCAAAAATTTTTGACAAGCAAAAAAAAAGGGTCATCAACCTAAATTTTAGGGGGGGACAACACACGTTTCAGGGGGGCCCACGTGAATTTAAGGGGGGGACGCAGGAAAAAAAATTGACAAGCAAAAAAAAAAAAAAGAGGTTATCAAAAATTTTTTTAGGGGGACCATCTAAAATTTAGGGGGGGACACATCCCCCGCTTCCGCCGCCTATGGTTCTACTTATAAAATAGATTTGACTCAGAAGATGTTTATCACACATTTTATAATCAGGGGTGTATAGAGTAAGTATGACCTAAAGTCATGCTTAGTGCATATGATAATGTAATGTACAATCTTATTGATTAAAGGTCAAGTCCACCCTAGGAAAATGCTGACTTGAATAAAAAGAGAAAAATCAAACTAGCATAGTGCTGAAATTTTCAGTGTTATGCTTTTTGGATTTTCCTCTTTTTATCCAAATCAAGTTTCTTTTGCCGGGTGGACTTGTCATTTAATATGCAGTAGCACTCGTCTTCTGAGCATGATTTGACCTATGCGGGGATGCCTTTTATACAGCACAAAAGCGGAAATTTAAAGGACAAGTCCACCACAACAAAAACTTGATTTGAATAAAAAGAGAAAAATTCAACAAGCAAAACACTGAAAATTTCATCAAAATTGTAAAATAAGAAAGTTATGGTATTTTAAAGTTTCGCTTATTTTCAACAAAATAGTTATATGAACGAGCCAGTTACATCCAAATGAGAGAGTCGATGATGTCACTCACTCACTATTTCTTTTGTTTTTTATTGTTTGAATTATACAATATTTCAATTTTTACGAATTTGACAATTAGGACCTCCTTGCCTGAAGCACAAAATGTTAAAATAATGGAATTCCACGTGTTTAGGGATGAATGAAACTTCATTTTACATGACAATGACGAGAAAATCAAAATATTTCATATAATAAAATACAAAAGAAATCGTGAGTGAGTGATGTCATCAACTCTCATTTGGATGTAACTGGCTCGTTCATATAACTATTTTGTTGAAAATAAGCGGAACTTTGAAATGTCATAACTTTCTTATCATTTACATCCGATTTTGATGGAATTTTCAGCATTGTGCTTGTCTGATTTTTCTCTATTGATTCAAATCAACACTTTTCTGAGGTAAACTTGACCTTTAAGCGTGACTCTAAGTCATACCTAAATCTTTGTGAATCATCCCCCCCGCCCCCCAAAAATACTTAAGACAGATTTTTTACTTACGGAAGATCAACTTATACCTGTAGTTTACAAAGAAATATTCGTGTAATATGAAATATGTTTAATCAATCAATGGGTAACTTGCCCAAGACAAATCTGTTTTGCTAAGAGGGCAATAAGCTAACCATTCTGAGGTGTTGGATTTAAATTATTTCAGTGGCCCAAACATGGAGTAGTGTGTGCAGCGCTGAGGCGCTTTGTAATCAACAGGAAAAGGCGCTATTTAACACGGCTTTTGGATTGGAATGGAATGAAATAGAGTGGGGAAAATCATTTCTTCCGTACAGTTTATTTTTGCCCCTTTTGGATCTTAAAGTTTAAAATAAGAAGTAGAACAGAGATAGGCTTTTGATCCCATTCCATTTCTTGCCTATTTCTCTCTTTCTCTCTTCTTTATTTTCCAAAGATCGTAATATCACTGTGAACAATAGCGCTCCGGGCTAGTTGTGATTGCATGACAAAACCAATGATTAGAGGTTGCAAGCAATGATGAGTGCCACACATGATACTTGATACCAAGCTGGTCATGCTCCCCCGTCGGCACTGATGGGTTTCTGTTCTCCCGCGCCCCCGAGGAGAGTTATTAGAATGAAAGTAGAATGTTTCATAATGATAATATGCAGGAGTGTGCCGCTGCAGGGAACAGGGGCGACTGTCCCCCCCCCGTGATTTTTTTTTCAAATAGCAAAACGAAAAGGGAAATGGGGGGGGGGGATGAAAGGAGAAAATTAACGAAAGAGATTTGGATCGTGTAAATCCGTAGCACCGCAGTAACGAAAAAGGACACCACCTTCACGTCGTTTTGCCCCCCCCCCCGTTATTAAATCGATGAGAAATGACCGTCTTGCCCCACTAAACGCCCTGATGGGGGGGGGGGTATATAAAGTAGAAATAGGCAGAGTTGGACGATGGTAAAGGATGAATGTGAAGAGAAAGACAAAATCTTGAAAAAACAAAATGAGAATGGGAGAACAAATAGAGAGAAAAAACGGGGGGGGGGGGGTAAGTCGAGGCAAGAAGAAAGAACGGATGATAAACGAGAGTCGCCCAGAAAAAAAAGAATGAAAGTTGGGGGAGGAAAATCACCTTATTAAGGTGAATAAAATATGATATGAGACAAAATGATGAAAGTGAGTTTAGTCGAATTTCAACTCGATATTGAAAATTCGAAGGAAATTGTAAACTGCACTAAATTCGAGGGCGAAGGAAAATGTGATCAATAGAAACTCAGATTTTTGGCCCTTTACAGGAGCTGTGGAATGGTTTTGAAAGTCCGGGGGGGGGGGGCGATCATGCAAAAAAATCCCAATCAGATGGTCATTTTATACGTATTTGTACACGGTCGTGGAAAAAGTGGGGGCTGAAGCACCCCCCCCCCTTTCCCGGTTCCGCGGTCCCTGCTCTATGCATAACTGCTTGCTTTCCGAAACAAACTGATAAGATATCGAGGGGTCTATAGCGATCGAGAAAGCACTTCTTTTCCCGGTGTGAGTGTGATAAGAAATTTTATAATGATTTTGCGTGGTCAGCCGCCCCTCCCTCACTTTTAAAATAGTTCCACTGTGTATTAGAAGTAAAGCTAAGAATACACATGGGCCGAGCCTGACCTCTCTGAGATCAATATCATAATTATCAAACATAATTATGTTTCACCATTTTTTTCTAAATTTGTTTGATTTTAGAAGCATCCTACTTTGTTATAGCATACGAGCGAGCGCAGCGACTAAGAATAATGAATAATTTTATTGGCCGTTGTGTTTTTT